>NC_081408.1:564649003-565024003 GCF_030272615.1 Cryptomeria japonica
ATATTGGTTGGCCTGGGCTTGCACAGAAGCTTCAAGCATGAGCTTCTCTGCAGGAGACATCTTTCCAAGATCAACAGAACCATCAAGATTAATTGGGATTTTAGGCAGCCTTCCTGTAACTAGAGGAGTGACAATTGTTGAATTAGCTACTCCTTTTCCTTTGTCAACCTCTACAACATTGGCCTCTACACTCTCAACATCCTTCTTATCTCCCTTATCCCCTCTATCTATTTCACCTGTGTTGCCACTTGGTGCAGTATCAACCTGTTGGATCTCAGGGGATGCAGAGTTATCCACCACTAGAGCAGCATCAACGGTCTTAGCATCAAGTGTAGTGTTACCTTTCTCTTCTAGATGATCCTCAGACTGAGTTTCATTCTTCTAACTTCTGGAAACACCTTGCTTCTCTTCTGGCTGAGAGGGTTTGAATGCATCCTTGTATAGAGGGTCATTTTAGATTATCTTTCTCCATATCTCCTCTGTTTCATTCCTCACCTCTTCCATATTTACAATCATCAATCTATTAATCATGTTCTTACTTCAGAATTCCTTCTTGTTTGCCTCTTCAATAAGTCTCTTGGCTTCACTTTGACATACATGAGTGCAAACATTTATTAACTCTCTCTCTCTCTCTCTCATTCATCTCCCTATCAATCTTACTTGCAGTAATTCTCCTTGCATTTATAAGGCTCTACAAGTCCTTAGGAATGGTCTTCACCATTTCAATTATTGTTTTGATAAAATTGTGTAAATATAGTACAACTGCTTCTTCTACCTTTCTTTGATCAACTTCATCTAAATTCTCATAGTAAGCTCCAATATTCTTTAGATTTCCATCAACTATTATTTCATCTATCAACCGATCTGTTGACAGTGGAGGAACAATTGTGTACTTACCTTGTAAGTCACCAGAATCAAGATCATTGTCAAGTTGACTTTTGAACTGTCTATCTCTTTGGGATCTTCTGGCAGGAGCAGGATCAGATTTTGCCTTCTTGGATTGTTGGGCTCCACCAGACTGCGACTTCCTCACCACTCTGACAAACTCTCCTTTCTTCTTCACCTTTCCTGCTTCCTCCTCAGACTCTATTTATAAAGCTACCAGAGATACTGCAACATAGGTCCTTTTAAGCTTTTTTTTTTCCTTTAGCACACCTTTCCCAGATGGGCTAGGTCCTGTAGATTGTGCCACCAGAGCAGGAGCAGATTTGGTCTCTTTTGGTTTGACCTTGGAGGGAACCAGGTTAACCTTAGGTTTCTTGGTTTCCTCTTTGGCCTCCTTTTGCGCATATTTCTCCCTTGCTTTCTTCACCTCCTCCTAGGTGAAACCCATCTGAGTTGCTACTTCCTCTACCATCTTAGTAACTTTTATTTTCCTAGCAAGTGCAGTGAATTATCTGTGCAATTCAAGGTCTTTCTCCTTGAATTTTATAAATCTCCCTTCCTTAGGGTCCACCGGTTGACTCAGAAGGTGTTGGGCATATGCCTCAAGTGTAATGGAGTCAACTTCATAACTCATGGGAATGATACATAATGTTTGGGGCTCCACCGCTTCCATTTGGCATTGATCTTTGTCAACCACGAAGCAAATGGTTTGCTCATACTTTTCAACAATCTCCTTAGGGATCCTTTCTCTTCTTTTCATTGAATCTTGGAAGGATTTAAAGTATCCTACAGAGAAGATACTCCTATTGTAGCATCACCAATTCCCCATAATCCCTCTTTGATTTACATGGCCACTGGTCTATCATAGGCCCATTGGACCTTTCCTTTTGTACCGAGTATCTCATTTAGGAAGAATAAAGCCAGGCAAATAAAAAGTGTACCATATTTGAATGTGTGCTTTTTATCGTGCTTGATCTTCTTCAAATTGCTCAATAATTCATTCAGGAGGGCAGTGCATAGGTCATACCTTTTTTCATCCTTAAGCATCTGGTATGCAAAGTATATGGCAATACCAAAGACAGAGTTGTACCTGCTGGATTGGTAAACCTTGTAACTGACTACCATCAATGTAAATTTTACATCATTCTCCAAAATGTCACTTATGGTCATAGCCCAATTGTCAAATTTGGAACCTGTGGTGGCTATCACCATGTCATTCAACACTTTCCTCAAGTTGGGCAAATCACTAGTTTCAGCTAGGCATGTCACGGTACAAATCGTTCGCTTGGTGATCTTGTGCAGCCTATCAAGCCATATGAATTCATCATGAACATGCCTAAGAATGTACCAGATCCACTCTACTTCGTCGAACAGCAAAAAGTGAACGAGCTGCGAGAAACCCTTGTCCCAAAGCACCTTGTACTCGGGTTTAAGATTTCCCAAACCCTAATCCAAATGTTTGTTGTACAGGTCTAGCATGTCTGCATTTCCAAGCTCCTCAAGATCACAGTGATTATAAGCTGTGATATCTTCATTATGGAGAACATCATAGGGCACTGATGAAAATGCACCTTTCGGATCATCCTCAACTGACTTGGAAGGGTGTTTCATGAAAATAGGTCAGGCTCTGTACTTAATCTCAACCACCAATGGGGTAGCAACACCAAAATCTAAAGCCATTTCAAATGTAGGGATTACAAAAATTGAAAGCTTGAACAGATAAGTACCTTGATTCTCAACCGAGCACTAAAATTTACTTTGGAGTCACTAAAATTGTTTTAGAAATTTCCAAATCGCTTTGCTCTTCTTCTCTGCACTACTCGTTTGATTGCATTGTGACAAATGAAACTTTGAAATGCAGTTTTATCCTTCAAAAACCTAATTTTCCACTGTAATAAATGCAACAATCGGTTATCATGATTTTCATGAAATCGCATACTAGAGCACCGATTCATCCCTGAAAATTCCAGATATCATCTGCACATATGATTCAAGCCTTCTGCAACCTTCCAAAATCGATTGTAGACCACCGAAGAGGGGGTTCTTAGAATCTGCATGAAAAACTCCCCCTAAGGAATAAAGCCCTAGTTACCAGATGAAGATCCTACACCGGATTCAAGTGCAGACCCATTTTCTGCTTTAGATTCATCTTTTCTTACCCACATCTTCTCATGTTTATCTCTGATCTCTTCTACCTTCTCTTTTCCCTTCTCATCTGATTTGTTCTTGTTTACCAGAATACTATTCTTTTTTCTACAGTACTTTGCAATGTGACCGATTTCGTTGCATGCTCGGCAAACAACATTGTTCTGTATAGGTCTAAAGTTCATCTAATTTGGTCTTGTCCTTCACTTATTAGAGATATGCCCAAACATCCCACAAGCACAACATCTTTTATTTTGGAAGTTATTCATTACTGCTCTACACATATTTGACTTGTGACCAAAATTATTGCATATGAAGCACTAACCGGAGGATTGTTTCTCTTCTTTTGATTAGGTTTTGCATTGCCTTGTCCAGATCTAGAGGATTCACCTTTCTCAAATCCAAGTCCTCGCATGTCCTTTCCATGTCTCTAACTTTCCAACATCTCATCAAGCCTTGAGCTAGCTTTGAAATTGTCTTTGTATCCATTGGCAGTAACAAGTTCATCCCTTAAGGTAGCAAACTGTATTTCAAGTTATTGGCCATTATTCCTTGACTATGTCAATTCAAGCTTCAACTGATCATTCTCATAAGTAAGCCTGAAGCATTCATCTGCTCTTTCCTTCAATGATTGTGCTAGATTTTTTTCATTTTTCTTCCCGTCCTCAATCTCCTTAGTCAGCCTCATCACAATGGATAGCATCTCATTCTTCAAAGCAACGTTCTCTCTTTCAAGCTTGTTAACTTCATCATCTTTATCTTGGTATTCCATGATCTAGTCTTCTTTCTCCTTCAACTTGTCCATCAATTCCTTCCTCTTGTCTCTTGAAGTGCTCACTTGATCCTTCAAGTCATTAATGAAATCATCAACAACATTCAGGTTTTTCTTTAGGGTACATATCTCATTTCTAGTTGCATTAAGATCCTCAAGTGGCACACTGAGTTGTCTCTGAAAACCAGAATCCATTGAATCAATTTCCCAGACCTTCCTCAAGCGGTTAAGCTTCCTCAAAGATAGTAGGCTCTAATACCAATTGTTGGAATTGGGGATCATTGAGATGGGGGTGAATCGATGATCTACTGGTTAGCACATTTTTAGACTTAACTTTCAACCACCGGATGCAAACACTTAAAACTAAAATGAAAAACATGAAGCAAACAACCATAAGATCATAACACCAGTATTTTTATGCAGAAACCCAAATGGGAAAAACCACAGTGGGATTTGAACCCACAATATTATTCCACTATGGCCAGTAGAAAAACAATATTACAAAATGGGAATGCACAAGCATTCAGGCAAACTGCCTAGAGCTCACTACTCAATTACAATAACCCAGAAGGCTACAACCATCAGGGAAGTCTCACTAACTTACAAGATAGTTACAATGTATGAACTTTGAGATAGCATCTACTATGCCTCGATGAGTTTCGGTTAAGTGCTAAAACACTAACTGGATCACATTCTATGTTCTGCTTTGTTATGCCCTGTTCTTTGTCTCAGTCAACTACCGAATCAAGAATGTGCACGTGAAATTATGCCAAAATAGATTCTCGATCACCTCTCATTCACATATAATCTCACCATACACCAAAAAAATCATCCACACCGACAACCACAAAATATGTCATTTACCATGTCAACCTCAAGGTGTAACATGTAGTCACATGTCGGCTTGATCGGATCCAAAAAGATAAATTTGAATCATCAAAACAATAATAAAATGATGTTTCTAAGTCAACCCAACTATCCCAAACATGCTTCAATGCACCACAAACACCGGAAATCTTTCAGACCCAAAAATGATATGTTCTACCTGAAATACCAGTTAACAAGCTACTAGTTAACACCTACTTCTGGCTAAGAAGAATTACAACCACCAGATCAGATCTCTATGAAGGGTTGCCATCAATGACAATCCTAAACCAATAATCAGCCACCAGAAATAATCGGATGAGTGTCAATTGCCAACAGAAGCTTCCTTTTTCTATTATAGGTAGAATGATGAGTCATGAAGAAAATTGTCAAGTGTAAACAACCAGTAGCTTGTGCATTCCTTGTTTTCTATAAAAGGAATACAACGGCTATAGAAAGGGTTCAAGATTTTTTCCTTAGAAGATCAAGTAATTACAAGCTAGTTTTTTGTCTTAGGTTTTAGAGTTTTTATTCACAGACATAAAGTATGTCTCCCATATTGTAAATTTTCAATTAGTAAACAAAAATAAATTCTTCCATTGTTGCATGCTTTGTCTCCTAATTTATTTCCTAATTTCATATAGACTAATATGTTAAGGATATGTTAGTTTTTTTTGGTATGTTTATATCACTATGTAACTGCATTCACAGGTTATTCTCAAGGAGAATATTAAATTTTTGTGTATGAGTCACAGTGAATTCAGTAAATTTTGTAGGATAAGTAAGAATGGATGCATGTAATAAACATAGTGGAATTGTGTTGATTCCAAGCATGAACATGTAAAAATTCCCTAATTTGAGTTCTTTTACAATGTGGGGATTGCTTTATGCTTTGTGGGTTTGACTATGTTCCCACGGATAAGCATTGGTTTCGATGTTTGTCATAAGGGGTTTAAGAATCTCATCTCAAAGTTATTTTAATTTCTCTGCATTTTCTTTTTTCAAGTTGTGAGGGTTTTTGTTTCCTTGGTGTGTGTTTGAGGTTCCCCACTTCTTTGGGACATCTCCATTGCAATTTATTGTCCCATAATGTTTCATAATGTTTTGGGATCAAGGATATGTGTGTTAATTACATACAAGGTCCCCTTTTTTGTCTAAGAAGAATCTACCAATAAGTAAGCTCGTGTATTCATGAGGGTTTTGAGGATATCTAGAAATTGTTTGATTCAAGCAAGAACACCCTCCTAAGTTTGGTAGAGCTCAAAGTGAAGAAGGTCTATGTGGGCCTTGTTATTGTTGGGATTTTCCTATCCTCAATATATTGATAGCTTTGAAGATGCATCAAAGGTTCTCTCCCTGACTTGAGATGTATTGAGATCCTTAGGAATGCAGGTTGCAGGAAAAAACACCAACAAAAATATTGCAAATACTTGAAATTATTAATGGAAATCTATACCTAAGATCTGGAATGACTGATAATGATGCTTTGCTTCTTGAATACAATCACATATATTGTATGAAACGACATGCACATGACAAAACCCTAATCACACACACATGCTTGCATATGAATGTTTTAACTTGCTCCATAATGGTTGAATGAAGAATATGCAAACTTGAAAACCTCTAGAAATACTTGATGATAAACAATTCAATGCTTGATTGCATAAATAAAATTTCTAGGATGAAATAAGTTGATCAAATACCTTTATATATGAGGATCTAGGTCAATTTACTAATTAGGCCGACCTATAACAGTCGCATAGAGCCACGAAATTCATTTCTCGTCAAGGTGATAGGTCACATCCCTCCCTCAAAAATTGGGCCCCATTGGTAGGTGTATGTGGCATAAAAGTAGGAGTTAAGGCACTAAATGGACCCGGATAGGAGATGAGTGGGAGACGCGCTAAAGTAGGGGCACAAACATGAGGTGTAAATTGGCCTAGTGGCAATTTATGACACTACACATCCATATATATTTTAATATAATCGTGGGAAAATTTTAAAAATATTTTCAAAACAACCTTTTGGAATATTGTAGAAGCATTGCATAATATGAATCGTAGGACTGAATAGACATAGGTATCCTATGGATATGTAAAGGTTGTTTTGACTTGGTCTTCAAGAGCTATTTGATATGGTTGTAGCACCTAAACCCATTTAGAAAATAAAAGTATCTCTTCCCTACCAATGAATCTAGTACTTGACCAATGAAAGGAAGAGGGAAATGATCCTTCCTAGTGGCTACATTTAGATCTTTATAGTCAACACACGCTCACTATTTTCCTTGATTCCTAGGTACTATTACTAATAGAGACACCCATTAACTATTTGATATTGAATATATGAATCTTGCATCTAACAATTTTGGTAGCTCAATTTTGACTATATGTCTAACGGTTGGATTCATCCCATCTTGGGGTTGTCTCATTAGTTTTTATCCCTCTTTGATGTATATCCTATTCACAAAAAAAATTAGGAACTATGCTCTTCATGTCATGATAATCCAAAGAAAATGTTGATGTGCAAATTTGTAGCATTGTTAATAGTTCATATAGTTAAGATGTTGTTAATTTATTGTTGGCATTAAATGGATTGCTAAGTGATATTTACATTCATGTTATAAAATTTATTATAGAAGCAAGGCCTAACCTTGATAGATAAAGTTTATAACTATGTAGGAGTAATTTACAGAATATTTGTGAAGTAGACTCTGACACTAGTTTAAGTAATAGATTATGCAATGAACAATTCAGACATGTTAGGCATTAGTCTTGTTTCGGGTCCATTCCATCAAAGTTTTATATAATGTTGGAAATAATTTTATCCTAATCTTGTATATCTACCATAGGACTTTTTTTAAAGGTCATGAGTGTATCCAGAGAGAGTATTGGTCTTCATCTTCCAAATTTGCCATATAGATTTTTCTAACTTAGCATGAGGTTGTGTAGGAGGATAAAGGATCAATTTTTCATTGGAAATGATAATATTACCAGATCTACATCCAATAAAGGCATATGTTGTGGCCATCCATGGTCGTCCTAAGATTAACGGGCATCCTCTTAGGTTGGACTTAGGTTGTTTGACCATGAAGCCTATTGGGTATTCCCATGAGTCAAGTGCGATGACTAAATCCTCCATCATATTTTTGGTTTGATTATTGACCTATTTTCCAATTGTAAAATTGTGGATGTAGGCCTTAAATCCCTTAGTTGTAGATTTCTCATTGTTTCTCTTGTCATCACATTTATTTTTGCTCCAAGATAAATCATAGTATTCTTGATAAGTGTACCAATAATCTACACATCTACCATAGGGCTACAAGGATCTCAATAATCTAGGATAGCTAGGTTTCCCGACTTGATATTAGCCAATTATTCTATAACATGGATAGTTTCAGGGTCATTTTGTTTTCTCTCTAAGTTTTAAAGGCATAATTCCCCTACAATTTTGGTGTAGATTGATACATCTTTAATAACTTTGATCAAAGGAATTTCAACATAGACATTGTCAAACTCACCCAAGATGATTATATGTGGCAAATTTTGTTTAGGCTGCTCATTCAGATGATTAGTAGTTTCAATGGTTGGTTCCTGAAATGTAGGAGAAATGGGATCCCAACCTAGAGATATAAACTAAGATCCCAAATCAATATCAATTTCCTTAGGAGATATAGCTACGAAGTTCCAACTTTAGTCTTAAAGGAGATTTGAATGTTGTGTATGATTATTTCCTCTTTTTGTGTTTAATATGATTTGATATAAAAAAGCAAGAACTAGGTAAAATGCTAGGAAATTGACAAGATTTGGCATAAATAGATAGAAATAGATTAGAAAGCAAATATAAAATTACAAATCTGAAAATAAGACACAAAAATGAACTTGTCAATGCGTGAAGGTGTTTTCATTAGTTAATACTTAAGATTGTGGATTAGGATGCTCCACAAAATACTCCTCTCAACCAAAAAGTGTCAGACAGGTGTTCTAATTGACATAGCATGTGATTTTTCGCCTATTCAAAATTTGGAACTATACGTCTTAGTTTTCTTTCTGAAAATTTGCAACTTTTGACTATCAAATCTAGAGCTTGCACACAAAAAAAGGAAAAATATTATGCTTTAGAGGAGTTTTCCTAAGTCGAACCTGTGTAGGAATTAATATCTACTAAGACAATGATTGATTAAAGGAGAGCTTACCCCTAGAAGGGTAGAGGCTAAATCTAAAATGAAATGTTGAATTAACAAGATTATACCTCTTGATTGATAATGGTGGTGATGCAATTATCTTTAGATAAGTCCTCCAAGTGGCAATGCATTAACATGATAAATCATAAAACCCATCATATAATCATACATAAAGATAACTTTTGCAGATTGATGCTCCTTGTACTCAAATTTCTTCTTGAGTGATGGAATATTTTCTCTTGAAATGGTATCACTAGATGTTAAAATGAATTATAGATGATGCCTTTATATAGGGTTCTCAAAGTATTTTTACATGTAGGTTGACTTCCAATGGTCATATACAAAAATCAAGATCAAATTTGAAAAGGGGGTCAACTAATACTTCAAATTTCAAATTAGGATGCTCCACAAATTAATCTTTTCAAAATTCAACCAAAAAGTGTCATACAAGTGTGCTAGTTGATATAGTCCATGAGTTTTTACCTATTCAAAATCTGAAACTGTAAGTCTTAATCTGCTTTGTACAAATCAACAACTTTTGGTTTTCAAATCTATAACTTGAACACAAAAAAGAGGGAAAATGTTGTGTTGTATAAGAGTTTTCCCAACTCAAACCATAGATAGAAATTAACCTCCAGTACAACAATAATTAATTAGAAGAGAGATTACCCTTACTAGAGCTAAGGCTAAATCTAAAATGAAATGTTGAATTGACAAAATTATACCTCTTAATTGATAATGGTGGTGATGCAATGCTCTTTAGATAAGTCCCACAAGTGATGATGCAATAAAATGATAAATCATAACAAAATCTACTCTTGTATGAAGGAATAATTCCTCTTGAAATGAAAGGGAAAACCACTTGAAGATAGCTTGTTGTAGCTTAATGCTCCTTGTACTCAAATCTGCTCTTGAATGAAGGAATACTTCCTCTTGAAATGAAATTGTTGGATGTTGAAATGAATTAGAGATTCCTCTATATAGGTTCTCAAGGTATTTTCACATTTAGGCTAACTTCCAATAGTCATACAAAAATTAAGATTGGATTTGAAAAGGGGAAGGTCAACACTAACAATGGCTCAAATTTTGAGGAATTTTGGTCAAACACCCATATGGGCTATGGCATCCATAAGGGACCATGGTGTCCATGATTGACATAGTCCTATCAAAATTAGGCCTCTAAAAGGGGATTCATGAGTGTTAGAGTTGATGATGCCAAATCAGATTCTAATTTGAGTATTGGACAATAGTGGGATGTGATAGGATCCAAATAAGCTTGAAATGATATAGGAGAGAGCACACTAAATAAAGTGGCCCAAAAAAGGAGTGTGAAATTGTAAGGGCTTACAATTTACGACACTGCAATTTCCAACAAGGAAGTTTTGTAATTTGTGGAGATGAAAAGCTAGCAAGTTTTTTTCCTAAATGTAGGTGGTTATCACTAACCTCAACCATATAATTTGGGTATTTTATGGGTTCATTAGTATAAACTTATTGTTAGGGTTTGATGTAGGTTGCAACATATAGCCATTATGCCAAACCCAACTACACTTGCCCCTACATAATGAAGAGCACCTCAAGTACTTACACAAGGATTGTTGTGGCTACAAGTAGTTTACATTCGAGCTCTACTAGTGTTAGTTTTCACATCATTGTTGTGATAATGGGTTTTAAGGGAATTGTCATTGTTATAATTTGGAAATTGATATGGTTGTTGTTGCCACATCCCCTGTTGTGAAGTCCAATTGGATGATGAAGCGTTTGACCATTGTTGGTTAGGCATATTATTCCAAAGTGGATTGTTCCAACTAGGATGATTTGAATTGACCTTAGGAAAAGAAGCATTGTAAGACAAAGGGTCTTGATGCATACATTATCACTGTTGCTAAGGTTTTCATTGCGAATTGTCATTCTTCATCTTCTAGGGTGTAGAACTCAAGTCTTTCTTGCCTTTCTTCAAAAACACTAGCATTCTTCTTACACTTGCAATTGATCTTGTTCTAAAAATAATATGGACAATATTTTGTGAGAGCATCCTCTTATTCTTGTTGTTTCTTCTTAACGTGCAACATGGTATCACCTCAAAATTTTGAGCTAATTTAACCCTTTTTCCTCCTAGTTTGATTCTTATCATAGGTCATAATTGCCCTTAAACCCTAAACCCTTTGGTGGGAAATTTTCCTTTGTTCCTTAATTCCTATGCTATATTTTTCAGTTGATTGGTAGTAGAGAGTTTTTGGTTTTAATTTATAGCCTTGTGTAATGTTAGTCTCGACAGTTAGCAACCCCTTCTACCTAGTAACTTGTTCATCCATTTGATAATTTTTCATGTCCTAGAGAAAACATATATTAAGTCCATTGGAAGCGAAAATAATAGTCTGTGGAGCCTCGCGTGGCCCTCTAGCATGTCAGAGCCATCGAGCCCCTAGGAGCATGCAAAGCATTCGATCAAAAATGAGCCCATTAGAAGTCAAAGACATGTTGGTGCATGATGAAGCTTTCTCATTGGAGTGGGGCCTCAGGGAACCAGAGATGTCAAAACCAATCACACCCTTAATGTTCCATAGTTGTGACACATTTCTAGGTGGAGCCTAGTGTGGAGAAAATCTTAGTGAAGTTTTATAAAGAAGCTCAATCTTTTAATCACAATTGTCTATTTCGACACAACCATTTTAGATAGATGGTGCATATTCATAGTTGGAAAATAGTTAAATAAAATTTGTTCACATATGAACAAGGATTAATAGTGAAATGACTATAGTAGATAAGTTTGATAACCATTGTGAGCTATTATAAGCATCTAGAAGACCAGTTCAGTCCACCAAACTGCTTGTATCTGACATAATTATTTAAGTTGTGCTTTAAGTAAAGTTGCAAAGATAATTAGGGTTTTGTAGGTGACATAGAGCTAAGCATAATTAAACTAGTGATTTAATATTTTTTTCAGTTCTCATATGTGATTGTGTCAAGATTGAATGTCCAATTGAAGTGTGAATAGTAGAAGAAAGCTAGATAGTGTTTGAGCAAGTTCTGTAGAACCCTAGTCGCAGAGTGTGAAACCCTAATCTATCAAAATGAGTAGAAAGCCTCCAAAAAATATTGATGAGGATTTGATCAATAAATTTCAAGACAAAGATATTTTTATCTAGTGTGTGGTACATGAGGTCCAAACGAAAAATTACATAATATTCTACCTTGGATTAGGGATGCCAAAGTTCTAGAGCCATGATAGGACGTATTCCCACATTGGTATCGGAAGAGAGGTTTAAATATTCCCATGAGGAATGGATGGGACCTTGGACTTGGAAAGATCATTGTACCAAATGTGTTTGTTGATGTTGACTTCATGAAGGTCTTGGTGCAAAGGTATGATGTTGGACATAAGGCAATCGTCACTGCAGGTGGGCATGACATGATTAACATCAACAAGTTTGACATTTTAGACTATTTTCTCTTGAATAAAGCAAAATTATCAATAATTGACTTAAGGAAAATGGAAGAGAACTATAAGTTCCATGATAAGTTGTATAGGGCCAAGTTAATTCCCAAGTCCATATGGAGGGGTGCAAATAGGAAGCCCATTCCAATTTCGCAATTTGAGAAAGACTATTTCTTTGTTGATACATTTGAAGATTACTTTGTGAAGACATACCACAATCTCTGTCAAGTGCTAGGTTAGGATGCAAAGGATAGGATGTCTATTAATATGATGTGTATGACAACTAAGATCTAGGAAATGATGAAGAATACAAAGTTTGATTTTTCTCAACACTTAGAGGACAAGATATATGATTTTTTTGTGAAAGCCAAAGCCAACATGGAGAAATTTGACTTCAAGTGGTATACACGCATATTCCACATGTTTCTATGGAGTGGGAAGAAGCTTTGGGGTCTTGATTTTCCACTGAAGACCCAAGATGGAGAAGGAAGAGACTTGTCAGTCCAATGTTGGACTTATATTTGGGATATGTAATGTAATCACTCAAACTTTGTCATATTTGAGCAACATTTTGTTAAGAAGGTATTAAGTTATTTTTCATTTCCAGAAGAGAGAATCCCAAAGCAATTCATGGATTTCATCAGTCTTGTAGAGAGAAGGAAGGACCTTGGCATTTCACATAATTGGGGAGATTGGTTTCTCCACTCTAAGACTACTACAATCAAAATGTGTGGGACCCTAGTGCAACCTCATGTGTTGCCCAAATATGTACCTTTGAGAATTGCATATGTAGAGGCTATATGGCAACTTATTGAGATGGATCATCTAGCTCACATAAAGCCACACAAGCCCTCATTTTTTCCTACATGGTGTAGGTTTGCAAATTTTACAGGTAGAAACAAAGATGACTTGGGCCAATTGTACTTTTCCTTGAAGCCATACAAAATAAGACATGAGGAGTTGAGGAACTATGATCCAGAAGGATTTATCATATCCTTAGGACTTAATTGAATATATAAGGACATAGGTGATGAAGATATCATTATAAATTGTACAATAATTGAGCAAGTATATGAGAGAAGGAAGAAATGGAACATGGTTCAAAGAGCTTAAGCCATTAGAACAGAGAGGGAACATACTTTCCCTAGATTTTCCATCATGAACTAAATTCCTTTGTAAGAATTAAGAAGTCGTTGCTCAGTGCAGAGGCATTATTGAACAAAGAAATGGTGAAGAAGGGAAAGCAACCATTCACCTCTGAGGAGCCTCTTGTAAAGAAGGTAAAAATTGAAGAACAACCTATGAAGGAGAAGGGGATAAAGATTGTTGGTGTTGAAGAGATTCAGAGTGCTCCAAAGGTAGAACAGGGAGAAAAGGTCATACCACTGGTTGACTATCCATCCACACTTCCATCTCCAACAAGGAAAACAATAAGGGAAATTGTGCCAGTAATGCCCCCAAATAGAGCCCTTAAAATTAAAAAGATTGAAGAAGATCCCATTGGGGATGTTAGGCCTCTTGCCTGCAATCAATTCATTAGTGATGAAGAATCTGTAAAGAAATGATAAGTTTGAGATTTTGTGGTCACAAGGAGGAGAGAAGAGTATCAAAGGAGGTGTGCAGAAAAAAGAAATAAGAGGCCACCTTCAGAATGGAACAAGATAAGTGAGGAAGTGATTAAAGAGTATGATTTCAATGCTAAAAACATCACTCTTAAACAAGGCAAGTAGATGGTGAAAGATGCAAGAGTTTTATTTTTGTTTGGATAGGACATTGACATGTCTTTGACATTCCATACCACAAGCAAGGAGAAAAAGACAATATATCATTCTGAGAAAGAGGTGGAGCAGGATCTATCAGGATCAATCTTCAATGCCAATTTTGGATTATGTTCAATATGGGCTTTGTCACCAAGCACTAACAAGTCAAATTATTTTTTAGAATTATGATCAATTTAGAGGGAGTGCAATGATCAAGAGGGTAGTTGATACTTCAACTCCTAAGGCAATAGACTTGATGGTGAACACTACTTTATTCACTAAAGCAATTACTGATAAATTGTATATTGATTTTGAGACTTTGAACGAGATGTATATGCAACAAGTAATTGAAAACCAAAATCTTCTCAAGAAGATTGAAGTATTAGAAGTAGGTACAGTCCCAATCATTCAAGCTCCTGCAATTCAAGCACCTTATTTTGGAGATAGAGATTTTTTGATCTCTGAGGTCAAAGAATTGAAAGATGGACTAGAAAAGGAGAGGACATCAAAGAAGTATTTCACAGTGGAGACAGTGACTAGTTTAGTCAGTCATAGGTTATCAAAGATAAATCATAAAATTGATGATGCATACAAGGGCTACGATGACCTTATAAATTCAAAGTTGACATTTGATCAAGATATGCAAAATTTTGATCCTATTAGAGAAACGTGGCTTGGCAAGACCCGAATTTTGATTGACATGATTAAGAGGTCAAAGCATGATAAAGATAAACCATTGGGGTTAAAAGAAACTTTTGACAATGTCAAGATCCTTGAGGAAGTGGTGTCATATTCCATGAAGCTAAAGGCACAATTGAAGCAAAAATTAAAGATGATAGAACAAATGAAGTCCAAAGTGTTGCCTAACATCAAAGATGATCAAGGGAGTCCAAAGTCATTGGACCAATGGAAGTAAGAAGTTAGGTAAATTATGTCAAGGGCATTGTAAATTGTATACGATTACAATAAATTAATATTAGAAAAGATGAATTAGATGCTAGATGAACTCTTAGTCTTTGAGGCCATCTATGATAATTATCAAAAGGATTTAAGAACAATCCTTGATTCAAAATATCATATCTATCTTGATAAGTTGAAGTTGATATCGGATTACTCTTAGCTAGATTATGCAACATTCACCAAGTGGGATGACAAATATGGAGAAGATTGACTTTGAATCCATAAGTCAACATACTATTTTTAGCAGTAGCCAACATTCTCTTCCAAGGAATGGAATCATAAATTTTGTAACTGAATGTGAATTATTCCCTTATTTGAACTTCCTTTTCTATTTTGGCATTCCACTACTATCTAACATTCTAATTCTTAGGATGATGGTTATTTATGATTTTCAATGTATGAATGACACATGTACAATGGGCTTGAAGCTTGTTTGATCCCTTGTTTCTATAAAAGAGAAATCAAAGCCATTGTATTTTTTCTTCTTAGCTTTTAAAAAATTGATCTCTAGGAGAACTCGAAGTAGTGTTGTAATAGGAGTTGATAGTGAAAGAAAGACAAATCATTCTACTACTATAAAACATATTTTCATATCATTTAATAAAAAATGGAGTTTAGGAATATTTGGTGTAATTGTCTCCTCATGTGATGTTTGATCCTTTTGGAATATTTGAGTAAGGCTTAATTGTTCCAACTCTGTAATGCAGTGTTTATTTTGTTTTTTTCTCTATTTCAAGGAAATAGTTAAAAATGCTCTAATCAAGGTACAAGGGGTTAAATGTAATGTTAAGATCTTAAGTAGAGTTGCATCTCAGATAGCACTAGGTGGTTTGGTGTAAAGAATTGAATAAGTTACTCTTAGATTGAAATTTTATGTATAAAGGTTGTAGATGATGTTGTTGTGGCTTGACTATATTGTCATATAAGGCACATGTCTCAGTAATCTCAGGGGTTAGGGTTTTGAGGCATCTTATATTTAAAAAAATAAAAAACATTTGATTTCCTCTCAGTTTCTTTATTTTCACTTTGTTAGTGTAGGATTTGATATTCATTGATCCTAAAAGTAATCAAATCCAAGATAATTTAGCCTTGAAGAATACACCTAAACTCTGGATTTTGTATATGAAAATATATTTTCTTTTTAATGCAATATTAGTGATTAAAGATTGAATCAAAAGGATATTGGCATAGAATCACCTTCCTTGGTTTGTAGAGCCAAACATGTAGAAGGTTTAAGTCATAGGGTTTAAGTAGGGTTTTGTCTTGTTCATTAGCCATTGGCCTAGAATCCCTTAATCATAAGAGAAGGCTAACTTTAGAGGGTTCTAGGAAACTCAGTTGGACAACACCAACACAATGCATCCAACTAGGTTTCTAGATGGTTAATGATATCTTCTTTCATGTTTGATAGAAGAATGTTGAGTTCCACCCTAGAAACACCAATAGATGTTTTGGTGGAGGGTAGGAAATCTGGAACCTTTAGACTTCTTAGGGTTGATGGTGAATAGTTTCTACAGATTCTACAAATGTCACCAAAATATAGTTGAGAGATGTTCCCCACTCTAATCAAGTTTAGTGGATCTATACAATTGTCATGACACCTCTTAGAATTACCAATTTAAGGGACTCTAGAGAGAGCTCACACTGAGGTAATGTTTTAGGCAAACCTCAAATCACTTAAAATAATCTTCAAGGCGATCATCATCCTTTTGTGACATCTAGAGGATGCCATCTCTTTTCACATCTCCTCCATTTGTTTAAGACATTCGAGTTAAATGCATATATGGAGAGCACCAATAGTAAATCTTGTTGACAATAAGATACTCTTGAAAGTGGTTTTGCAATATAGTTATCTATGCTAAACATGTGCTTGAATACTTTGGCTCTATAGTATGATGATATGATGTAATTTTTTTATATGATGATACTCTTGCATTGCTAATCTTATATGCATCAAAAAAAAAAATTGGGTAATTTGCTTTGATTTTATCTTCACCATTTTTTACACCTTGCATTATTATCATTAGCTATAAAAGATTCTTTACAATGGTTGAAAATGTTGTCAAATCGAGAAGAGTTTACAAAATTGTGGTTTCAACCACAACAACACGAGATTAAATCTCTCCTGATTATTAAGGGAAGGCTCCCCTTGTGATTTACTACTTTATTCTACTAAAATAAGATACAAATTTCTAACTTTTATTCTAACATGGGTGGTACATTATCTTATCCTCTTTTTTCAAGACAGATGTTATTCTTTTCCTCTTTTTTAGGAAAGAATTTTCAACATAGAGAAGCAATAATTCTTACAATTTCTTTGTTACAAATTAACTTGGAAATCAAGAACAATATAATATAGATAAGAAAAGAAGCAAAGTGTTTGTAAAGGCACAAAGTCCTATGTTGCTTCTCCGGGAAGGGAAAGAATGCTCAAGCTCAAAGTCTTGAGTTCACTATTGTCCTATCAACCTTTTTGTAATTTCATCTGTAACCCATAGAGCTAACTAAGATAATCAAAATAAATCTCAAAGTCTTCAAAATGATTCCTAGCTTCACCTTTTATAATGCTTTTGTTTAAGTGGTAATATGAAACGCAAAGTCTTCAAGTTACCATTTCTTTCCCAAGATAACTCAATCAAGCACAAAGTGTTCAAAGTGATATCTTAATATATATGTATCAATCTATTTCTATTTAAAA
Source organism: Cryptomeria japonica (assembly GCF_030272615.1). NCBI lineage: Eukaryota > Viridiplantae > Streptophyta > Pinopsida > Cupressales > Cupressaceae > Cryptomeria > Cryptomeria japonica. Next base: position 564,666,710 of record NC_081408.1, read on the forward strand.
TATCAAAATGAAGCACAAAGTATTCAAAATGATAATAAGATCACTAGTTCCTAATTCTAACAACAATATTTAAGATATGACTCAAAGTTCACAAATTAGTAATTGCCTCTACACTTTAATGATATTCTCTTAACACACCTTTACTTGAGTAAATAAGATTTTATAATGAAAATAACATAAGAACACTCTCACCATAAGCACAAATGAATCCAACACAAATTATGGATGCCAAAATCTTTCTTCTTATTTCATCAAATTTGTAAAATCACAAGAGGAACACAAAGTGTCACTTTTTCTCTTCACTTTGGAAGAGTTTCAGAATATAGATTAAAGATAATAGATGCAAATTACATAGAGAAACCTCATATTTATATAAGAGAGGTGCAACATGAAACTAGGAAAGTTACAACTAATTTGTGACCAAGTCAAAGGTAGAGTTCTATTTGATGAAGGACACATGCATTGCCTAAATGCAAAAACTAAATACAAAATTGACGTTGAAGGTGTCAATGTCTTATTCAAAAATGCATCTACTTATGAAAACTAATAAGTGTCATGAGACATTCCATTCAGATATTGCTTCATGAAATACTCAAAATTTTGAAGAGCTGCTTTCATTTGTTCCTGCTCAGGTCCTTTAGTATGACTTGTAATAACCTTGACCCCGGTGATAAAATCCTTGAGGCTCACATAGCATTTCTTGTGTTTCTTCAGAAGCGAGGTTAGATCATCCAAATTCACTTGGATTTCTACCAGCTTATCAATATAATATAGTGAGAAATCTTGTTTGTCGACCTCTTCGCCAATTAGCAAATTGAATTCTTTGATGATGATGTCTTTATGAAGAGGCTTTTGATTCTCATCAAGGAAAGTACAAGGAAGAGATGACATTTTGTCAATGACGTCCTTCCCTTTGTCATTACATTCCTTTAGTGCCTTTCTCAAATCTTTGATAAGGACCTCAATTATGTTCATTTGGTGTTCTAGAATTTCTCTTTGTTCAATAAACATATCCCTTGAAGGGATCACTCCATTATCAACTAGAACATCTAGCTGAAAATTTCTAACTTCAACTAGGAGTCGAAGTCCTTCTCATGTGCTTCTAATTCATTAGAAAAAAAAATCAAAGTTTTATCAATTTCATTCTTTGCCTCCTCTAGATTGTTGACAAGAGTAATTGTTGAACATAAGAGATGTGTTTCTTGACTCAGTAGTCTATCCATCCATTCACCAACTGTTCTCCCACGAGAATTCACTTGTTCAGCGTGTTTGACAATTTGTTCATCCACTGAAGAAGTGACTAGCTCGACTACCTCTGATGATTTGGTAATCTTAATTAGGACCTCTGTGAGCTAATCTACCTATTTCTTTAGCTTATCTTTCTTCTTTTTCTCCTCATTTAACATTGCCACAAGATGTTGGAATGAAGTTTAAGCATCTACAATTGTACCTTGATATGTTTGCTTGCCCAAATCAATCCTCTTGATGACATAATCAGTATCATGTACTTTGTCTGAATCTATGTTAGGAGGAGGAATGACCATTTCTATATATTTGTTCTTATATTGATCTATCCTCAACCTAGATAAAGTCCCAACTTTCTTTGTGACCTTGGGCTTAACTAGTGCCAGTTGACTGAAATCAAAATCATTAGGAGAAATGGCTTGCTTCTTTCTCTTAGGAGCATTGGACACTAGCCAAGGTGGCAATGAAGCATCTTCATCCACTCCAGAAGTTAGAACTTGAGTCGCCAACTCCTGAGACTATATGTTGGTAGTAACAATAGGTGGATTTGAAGTAACAACAGTGAGTGGATTGGAAACTTGAGGAGGAACTTGGATTTCTGACATAAACTTATCAGAATCTTCCAACATAGAAGATGCGACCTCAAACAAATTAGGAAGGAAAATAGTATCTAGGTTGTCATGAGGTGTATCAAGAGCTATCTCACTTGTGGAAGTAGAAGGAATAACATGTACTCCAAGAACTTGTGAAGGAATTGATGCAGTTGTACTCAAAGGAATAGCATCAGAGATATAGACCAAACTAATACATGTGATATCACATGATGAAGGAGGAAAACCCTCGTGTGTCTCTTGAGACTGGGAATTACTTAGGATTTCAGGTAATCCCTCCCCATCCAATTCCCCTTCTTCTTGCTCTTGTTAATTGTTTGTCTCATCTTCTTCTTCTCCCTCAACTTCATCAAGAACTTGAGTCTCTTGTGTTGAAGACTCGCCTTGAGTTTTACCTTTTCCAATGGTAAATTTGAATTTAGGACCCTTGGGAGTTGCAGGTTCTTGCCTATTCTTGGTCCTTAAATCAGAAGTCTTTCCCTTGGGACCTGTAGCATCTTCTTCAAATGATTATGTTTGGAAAGGCTTCATCTGTGCACCATGTAGGTTTAACCAAGCAGTGGTATTATCAAGATTTCTTTAACATCTAGCCCTTATTGAAGTGTTCTCCTTTTGGGACGCTTGTATGAGAGGCGGAGGTAATCCAGCAACCCTATTTCTTTCACATATAGGATCAAGGATGTCACCATCTTCTTCAAGATATTTAGGAACATCGACAAGATTAAAGTTCTCAATTTGTTCTACTGTCAAACGACAATAATCCATTCTATGGATATCCTCTTCAGTCCACACATCTTCAATTCAGGGGATGTGTGTGTAGTTCTTCTTAATCTTATTCTTCATGCCCCTATAATGAAAGAAATTCCTAGCCTTGAATAATTTCATGGTCATTCTTCTCATTTCCTCCTCCATGGCATGGGCCTTGTAGATGGAATTGATAGAATATCTCCCTATAAAAATAGAAAATTTCAAACCTATCTTATGAGCTCCACATTGACTTTCATGAATGGAAATCATTTGACGAGCCATCTCCATAAGGATGATCTTATCAGATGGATATCTCGGGAGCATGAATGGTTCTCTATAAAAACACCCAATTCTGATATATGTGAAGGTAGGAAACTGAAGAAAAATGCAACCATACTCACTTACCACCTTCCATGCTTCATCTGACACTTTTATTTTGAATGTCCTTGTCAAATAAACACATGTAATTAGAAAAGAAAGAATCATTTACCCTCTTGAAATGATATAAACACTCTAAGAGAGTTAACTGAGAGAAGTACTTATAAACAAGAACTTGGCTCCTATCAACTGTAGTTGATAAACCTGGAAAATGCCTCATCCAAGCAACTGCATAGACAAGATAAGAAGTCATATAAAGTTTCAAGGTGGTAGGCACCTTGGTCAGTTGTTCACATAGGGTATCTGCAATCTGTTTACCCTAGGAGATCTTCTTATTCTGCCTTATGACATGGATGTATTGATGCATCCACTTGTGGTAGGGATTGGAAGTTGGAAGGCCTTTTACTTTGTTGAGAAGAGTAATCAAATCATTAACCTCTTCAATGAAGTCACAACGAGGAAGAGTTTCAGACCATCTTGAAATTGTACACCTAGGTGTGTTCAGCCAATTCTCATTCATGTTCTTCCTACATTTCTCTGAATTTCTATCAAAATATGCCACCACTGATTGCATATCAATATCTGCATACTGATCAATAGGAGAACATTTGAAAATGGTGTAGAAAATCCTCATCAAGTTTTATGAGTGTTTTCACATCTGCATCCTTCACTGATCTAGTAGTAGAATTATATTTATTGGTAAGAACCAATACAAACTCTGGATTTTGAGCCGACATGGGGAAAGCGGCCAATAGATGAATTTCATTGTTTATTGTGGGCTCCATCCTATAGGAAACTAGTGACGATTTCACCCTCTTCAAGAACTCATCGATATCCACATGACCGATCTTGGTATCCCTAATATTGTCAATGTTTGACATCACCGAAGAAGGTGGAAACACTAGATGTATTTCTTGCTTTTTAAACTTCATTGAATTCTTGCTTGGTGAGGATCCTGACATTTGCAACAAATGCATTGCAATGTGAAAATATCATCATTTGCAATGATTATCCTTCAGAAAAAGTTCATTGATCCATCACAAATTGATTAAAAAATACCAATTTGTATGTGTGTGAAATAGGTGCAAATCGGACCTATAAGTCCGATTTACACTTATTAAGTGTAAAATCCAAACAAGTGCATTTCAGACTTATAAGTCCAATTTGCATTTAGCAAATTGGCAAAAAACAAAACTAAGTGTATATCAGGTTTATATTCCCGAAATACACTTAGGAATGATAAAAAGTGTAAATCAGGATTATACTCTCGATTTACACCTAGGAAGAACAAAAATCAATGTAATACGGGGGTATAACCCCGATTTACACTTGGTTGATGAAATCATGCATTGAAAGTGGTGATCGGGGTTTAAAACTTGATAACCATTTTAATAAAATCAAAAGTAGTGGTGGTCGGACTTACAACCCTGACCACCACTTTGAAAGATCAAAGTAATAAAGTGGTGATCAGGGTTATTGGCCCGATCACCGTCTTTAATGGTAATCATAATAGTGATGTCGGGTGGGATTTTACCCCTGTCCACCACAAAGAAACGCAAGATAAAACAAAAATAGTGGAGTCAGGTTGAAAACCCGACTACCAGTGGTCTTAGAGACGATGGTGGTTGGGCTTACAAACCCGACTACCACTGTGAATGCTCAAAGCAAGCAAAAAAATGATGGGGGAGACGGGTTGTATCCCCACCACACACCGTTGAGCATGGCTCCGATGTGTGATGGGGAATAGTCTCAACCCACACCGAAAACAATGAAATCGAAAGAACAAATGGGGTGAGTCAAAATTAAAATCTGACTCCCCCCCAAAAGATACAGTTAATAAATTGATTAAAAACACAAACAAATTTGATATTCGATTGATAGTAAATTCATTAAAAAGAAGGGGGAAAAATAAAACATACCCAAATCACTACAAATAGGGTTGGAAGAAAACAAACCAAGCTCCTCCAAGAATCTCCAAGAACACAAAAAAGATAGAACTAGGGCAAATAAATTGAGTAAATAAAGAGATGAAGAAACCCGATTGGAAAAGAACTCTTCAAAATCATAAATGCAAGACGTGTTGATTAATGATGTTAATTGGACTTGTAAGTTTGATTGACATTATGAAACAAAAAGCTCCAAAATGCAAAATCGGGTTTAAACCTCGACTTGACATTTTGAAAATTTTTAAAGTGTAATTTCGGGTTTAAACCCCGGTTTTGCACTAAAACGGGAAAAAAACATTTTAAGTTAAAAATTTAAAATTTTAACTCAGAGGAGGGAAGAACTAACTTCGAATAATTGATATTTGAAGACCAATGAGATGAACAAAATGTCTCATTTACTCGACTTAAGAGAAAAGAGGGACGAATTGAGCAAAAATTCATAGGGGTCTTCCTTTTTCATAGAAACGAAAATGAGGACAACACTTTATCTCTCTAAATATATTCTTGATTTATTCAATTATTGATCAAATAGACCACATGAACTCATTAAAAATATTTCATTAATACATAGAACTCTTATAACCATGTTTCAAACTAGTTTAATATTTGTTCTAATTTTAGCTCCCTAAACTTTTTAATTTCATAGACATCGCTCAATGAATAGTAAGAGTCGTGTTATTAGGTTCATTTTGACTTTTTTTTATTCTACAATTTTTTCTATAGGAAACTTTCATATCTCATTTTATCTAAAGCAAATTCTTTACCAATAGTTTTAAAAAAGAGTTCTACAATAGCTAATCATGTTATTATTCAATTTATAAAGATTCTCTTTTTTGAAAGTATCATCATTTCTATTGTCTTTAATGAAATTGTTAGTTTCAATAAGATATTGATTAGAGTTAATATAATGTAGGACAAATATGCAATTATTGCCTTTCAGCAGTGACTCAAAGCAAAATTTATTTTCTTACATATAAAACGACTGAGTGTTGAGTAACTTCTACTTTTTTTTTCATTGTTTCACCATATAGATTGATATTTCTTTTTGTTTTCCAAAGGATCAAACAACTTCATAATACTTTATATTAGCCAACCTTAGACAACTACCCATGTGCTTCCTTTTATAGATATAAACTTGCACAAAACCACCAAGTGGTATTACATAAAGCCATGTGATTAATATCATGAGCTTACAAACCATTAACTCCTACATTTACTTTTTAATACTAAGTTTTTCCAATATAAAGTATTTTCCCTAGTGTGCAAACCCACATTAAATATTTACCACAATATTACACACAATACATAAAGTGGTCCTAAGAATGTTAAGCCCATGTGAAACATGCATCCCTAGATCCCTTAGATGTACTGCAAATACTATTAGATTACATTATAACATTATGCAAGGTGTACGCCACAATTTTTCCTAACAATACCCAAGTGACCATGTTTATTAGATGTCACCTCAACCATGTTGATATTGCCATTAAAAACCCACTAAGTGGAAGTTCATCTACATGTCACTACCAAAGCAATATGTTTTCAATCACATCATTTGATACCTCTATTGAGACAGTTGAAGGCTTGGTTATCAAAATTAAAAAGAACTAATAAGACCTTATTAGATCGGCTAGAGCAATGAATAATAGTGGGAATGCCAATTGGTATCAAATGTTATGATGTTCACTCAACCCTATTTGTGTTGCTAATAAAATAGATACTTTCCAACAATCTAACACAATGTACAACTACAAGCAAAAAGCCAACAACCTTGATCTTTAAAGATAGAATGCTTAAATGAGTAAATCACTATCACAAATTTTACACCAATTTGTAATTTGAGTTTATCAAACCAATTGTATTCCATGATATGAAATTCATTAGGCAAAAGTATCACGTCTCCAACTTGGAAATTCCACATTATAAAGGACAATTTCTTCTTCATTGGCCTTCTTAAGAGGATTGTGACTAAATTTTATATTTCCATTATATATCTAATCTTTTTTTTTTCAAAAGGTTACATGTGATGAGCTCATTTTTTTATAATGATAACCAAGGAAGGACCATGCCTTGCAACTTATATACTTATTAGGATACAAAAAGCCATACAATTCTAAGTTATTACTAAAAAAATATTTAGTCATACAAAAAGCCAACAACAGGACAAATTTTGCAAGTTTGTTCTGCCTATGGACATCAAACCAGAAAGAACAATTGAAATTCAATTTAAGTTTAACCTCAGTTATATCACATAAGTAAATTGCCCATTTTCTTTTCATTAAATTTCACAGCATTTAAAATAACACAAGTAATTGTCCTTTGTATTATGGAGGAGATTCCCTATTCCCTATCTGGGGATGACAAAAAAACACTATTATCAATGTGTAAGAATATAATAACAATTCTCCTTTCAAGAAAATGATTTTGTCAATATATAAGAGTATCATGACAATTCTCCTTTTAAAATTATGGATGAGAATCAACTTGAGACCATGGCTATCCCTCTCTTCCTCACAACATCAAAGTCATGATAAACCTTATCTATTTCTTTTAATATTTTCATGATAATTTGGATACAATAGAAACAACCTCAGGTCTAAGCCATGAAAGTAACTAGAAAAAATAATTGCAATAGTAAAATGAGAGAAATTATAACTTTTGGTTTTTTTTTATTGGACAGATATTTCTATAAGCTATTTTTGATAGCCTTTTCTATTGTATTATTTAGTTAATTGCTTTGTTCAATTTAAAAAATGAGAGTAATTAAACCAGAGTATAAACTGAAAATGGTCAGTATCCTCCAACCAGGTCATCTAAGCACAATCAACCAAGTGAGGGAAAGAATCCCAGCAGAGCAGCCATCTAACTCTTGGTTTTAGATTTTCACCAGTAGGTTGTTCTCCTTATCTCCTTGGCTATATCTTGCCATAGGTTCCTCAAACTAATACAAACAAGCCCATATTCATTCATAAACCTACAAAAATGATTAACTTGTCTACTGATGCAGAAAGAACCTAAGTCTCCTCTGTCCTTGTCTCTCGATCAAGGGCTCAATAATTCAGTCACAAAACCAGCAAGAACCTGTTCTGAAAAGAAATACAGTCAAGAGCATTTTATCCATTGCAAGACAATTAAAATCTTGACTAAAATGGAAAAGAAACTCATACTTGCAGAATCAGAATATCACATGAATTGGAAATAAGAGAACTACAGAAAAACTGAGTGATGCTATTCATTAATTTTCCATCAAAAAAAAGTCCAAAGAGCCAAAACTCTGTATCGGAAATCTCCTTAAAAAACAAACAAACTACCCAAATAAAATCCACCTCCCACCACTTAAAAGAGGAAAGCGCAAACCAAAAATTAGAATATGTCCAAAACGACAGTTACAAGAGAAAAAATAGGCAGGAACCAGCGGGAAAAAAGCACGGCGAGGACATTTAACCAGCGGTTACATTATCTACCTTCACTCAACTGTCTGTGATGGGTTCTACTGAACCTCCCCACACCTTAATCCTATCTTCGGCTTCTGAGGCCTGAAAATAAACCCAAATGCCAATAAGCACTTCAGTGATATTCCAGTACGAGCAATAAAGAACAATTTTATTTAGAAGCAGAAAACTAATATGGTAATACCTCTCTGTTCCAGTCTGTCTTCCATGTGATAAATAGAAGAATAATCGTTTGTAGCAATGCAGTCTCCTCTTTTCAGTGATATTTTATACTGTCTAACAATACAATAGTACTTCAACATGTTTTACACCAATAGAGCATATAGGATTTGTGATTTTTACATTTTGAACTTTGAAACTTGATAGAAAATGCCACAACTTTTAAGGAAAGATTTAGCAATCACAATTACCTTCGCTCCAAGGTTGAACTTGTATCCCAGAAGAGCACCGAGAGGCACCCCAACAATATAGTAGCAGCCTATGTTCACATAGGCCACCAATGCTTGCCACCCTGCTCCTACTGCTACCACAAAACAATTCTCTTCACTTTCTTGAAAACCTAAGAATGAATCCAAGATATTTATATATATATTACACCAAGTGTAATTGTGTTTATATGAATGTCCATAGGTGTCTAATATACGTCAAATTTAAATAAATCTCAAGTGCATTGTCAGCAGTAAAAGAGACGAGTATAATACATAATACAGAAATTGCAGGATCTGCTTGAGATGCAATTGTTACACACTTTGAACACAGAGGCCATAAATCTCTTATATACCAAATTTTGGATTGATATGAGGCCCCCAAAAAATGTGATTTAGGTTCTTGTAAAAGTTTCCACCCATATCCTTAGCAACAAGAAATTATAGTCCTGTTTATTTTCTAACTTAGGGTAAGGCTTTATTTTGTTTCCTTCGTAATAAACTCTACTTTTGTATTTGTTAGGTGTTTATCTAGATATTATTTTTCAGATAAGTATAGGAAATTAAATATCATCAGTAAATAGTGATGGAAGATATAATCTGAAATGACGTTAATAATAAAAGTTACATTATCTCACAACCAATAAGCTATTACTTTTGGAAGAAGTAGCTAGCAAATGTAAAACAAAAAGGCTTACAATAAGGAACAAAATATTTAAAACATGCCCTTAAAAGTTATCATCTCTACCGGTAGCTCTGTGACTTTGGGTGTTGGAAGGACAACTCTAGCATTAGTCATGTGCAAAGACTATGTCATAATGTAAATCAAAGGCAGTTCTATCTTAAATGGGACACCTAAAGAGGTGTCCTATGTGAGATATTTTGTGATTATTAGGCAAAATTTTCTAACATTGTTTATGGGGTTAAGATATTGAATGTCTAATCTACCAGTTTAGATATCATTATAGTAATGATAATAAGTACAAATACCTCTAACCATTAATTACACCAAATTGGTAAGTGGAACTAGCAAAAGCTTCCCTTTCATATACACATTATATTTTGTCTTTAACTTCGCCATACACAATACATATGTAGGAATCAATGCCATTACAACTACCAAATTTTGTACACCTGGGAAGATGTGCAAAATTGTGGTTTCAGCCACAATGCATGAGTATACAACTCTCCTAATTTAGGGAAGGCTCCCCCTTTTCTTTCTACTTCAACAATTCAAAAATTAACTCGAACTCTAAATCTATCCTAAATCTAGGTGAAACACTATCTTGTTCCCTTTTTTTAGAAAACACACTTATTTTCTCTTCTTTCAGAAAAGAATCACAACTGAAAGCACAAATGATTGATGAAGTAAACTAAATAAAGAAGCAAAGTTTCCATAAAGGCACATAGTCCTTCGTTACTTCTCCGAGACGGGAAAATAGAAAGAAAGCTCAAAGTCTTCAACTATCTACTCTCCTATCAACCTTTTTAGATGATTTTTTTGGTAACCAAGCACAGTATGTAGCAACTCAAAGTCTAACTACATGATGCACCTCTTATGCACAAACATAGAAAATAAAATCAGTACAAAGTTTGCAAGTTACCCCCTTTGCTTGGGTGTCCTACAATAGTTTCAAATCTGACAAGCAACTCAAAGTCTGCAGTGTCAAATCAGAAAACCAATCTAAAACTCCAAACACGATAAGCAACTCAAAGTCTGCAAGATTGAGCTTGAATCCCTCTTGTATAACACCTCAAAACTCTCAATCAATCTCCAAAAAATATTATCACATAACACCTTGAATCAACACAAAGTTTGAAAGAAATTTACCTCTTTTAGTTGATTGCAATCTGAGAAAATTTTCCACTCATAGTTTAGAGATCGATACTTGATTTTGGAGGAATGACCAAACAAGCGAACTCAGAATGCAATGAAATTTGATACGTGGATCAAGGATGAACCGAAGATTAGTCCAGTTGTGAGAGAAGCAAGAATTTTGCCTCAAAAAGTGTGTCTTAGAGTAAAATCTTCACTTTCAAGCAAAAATCTCCTACTTGCAATGACTGCTTTGAAACCCGAAATTGCACAGAAAGCTAAGAAAAAGAAGGCCAAAACTCACCAAAACCTCGACAACGATGAAAAAGACACCCCCCGATGATTTGACACTAACAAATGTAAGTTTTGCACCTCGTAAATCGTGTCTTGGAGACAAAAATGACACATTTTAAACAAAAATTTGTAAGATTTGTCACGTTTTTGAAAATTCAAAAATGAGGACAACACAAGGATCATAAAGAATACGCCTATCACCGTTGAGGTTAAAGTCACCACCACTACAACAAACTTGGTAGCTGAGGGGAGTCCTGCTCCAAGTTCATTTGATACTCTTACACTGTAACAAATAGAAAAAAAATGGTACAATTTTTTTGAAACTATAAAAATTATGGAATTGTTTTCAAAAAGGTTAAAAACTTAAAACTTATTGGCATTCAAATCAGACCTGACAACAACATTGAATCCTAAAGCTATCATCACTTCCCATCCATTCAAATTCATGATGCAAGCGAAAGAAAACATGAATAGCCAATAAGAGCAATATCTAACACTTTATCTATAAATGCAAAAATAACCATGACATTAATGTATGAACATGAACACAATAAAGGTAGACCAATCCATATTGAAAACAACCCCAAGCAATATCTAGCAATGAAACAGGGTAAGACTTGGCACAACATATTAGTTATTAACTTATTACTAGTGAATTCATCATCCGAAGACCAAATTCCTTGGAGCTTGAACAACTAGTAGATAATTTATAATTTGTATCATATAATTAGTTGATAGGCTAATATTGTGTGAGGTTTTCACTCCAAACCTGTCTCATGCCAGTATGTTGTTTTTTTCTCACTGATATATAATTTTCAGTTTACACAAACTGTTCTTTTCATGCCAGTGTGCAGTTTGAAGATTATCAAAGATTTGTTTAAATTACCACAATCAAATCTGATTATAATAAGCTTGTTAATTCACAAAATCAAATCCGATTGTAATGAGGCTACATAGACCAGCGAAATATTAGAAATCAGTCAACTGTAGGAATATTGGTATTGATTCCTCTTATCTTAAACAAATTTTGCTTTGGTAGGGTTACCTAATATTTTCCCTACATACTCTCTCCACTTTTTAGATGACAATAATTTTGACTGAAGGTTTTCGTATTTGCAGGAGTGACATCAACATAGCTCCAAGTCGAATCCAATTAAATGTGCCAACTACTCTTTAATTTTTTCTATTATTTGGCTCATTTCTTGTGCAATCCTACAACATAGGATTACATGATAGAACCTTGTAGATTCATGAAATTTTGATTGACAACAAAAGGGTTTTAAGGGGATAAAAAATAAAAGGTAGATGGCTCTGGAGGACACCCAAATTCTATTGAATGCACATTCTGCAGATGACGAGATTTGAAACCTTTTTGAGGAAATTTAAAACAACGGCCGTAATATTTTTCCAACAAACTCTACCCATTTTTTTCTATGTACATACTAATACTCATAGGAAAAAAAAATCAATTTATATACAAGTTTGGATCTTCTAACTTGATATTATGACTTCAAGGAGGAACCCCTAATCTTCTTCTCATACTATTTCTAAGTCAAACCATGTCTGCCATCTAACATCCAAAGGTGCACACACCCCAAATCATTGAACATGTTTGTACTCCATTAAAAAGGAAAGAAATAACTGGCTACAATGAAGGTGAAGAATAAAGAAATGATTCTCTTCCTTCATAGGCATCTACTCCTACATACAAAGATGCAACCCCAAATTCTTTTATGGTCTTCAGTACATCCCCACATCATCTTCTCTAAAAAATTGCTACTATTGCCAAAGCGCTAGCACTCCCTACCACACACCAAAACCACCCTGCTCTATCTGCCTCCCTTTCTCCATTCATGGAGGGCAATATTATCACCACATCACTATTATGGTCAAACTGTGATAATAGCCACCATGAGCACTCTCATTCAACTGGATGTAAAAACCATTTGATTTACATTTAAACAAAAAAAATTATAATTATGTAACGTTCAAGCAAAGATTGGAATTTCTCTTCAAGTTTAGCAGAAAAAAACTCTAATTTTAAATTTTAAATTTACATGTGGGTTGCATGATAAATTTCAAATAAATTTTCATATCTGATCTTTATGATATGTTGTGCTATAAGTCCATTTATCTTTTTCAAATCAAAATTGCTTAATTGTTTGGTTAATCAATCACTTTTACAAAATTTTGCATTAAATCATAATTTTAATGTTCAAATTCAAATTTTCATTCTTTGTGCACGAGTTTTAAATACTACCATTAGCACAACCTATAATATTCCAATAAGAATAAGTTGTAGAATTAAGGCTTCCCAAGGTTTAATTACTAAGGATATGGAGCCTAATTTGGATAACTTATTTCATGAGAATGTTGGTGGTTCTTCTATTCCAACAATTGATGTCATTTATCCCCATTCTTTACAAAATTCTCATGATGAGAGTGAATCACTAACTAGGGTTTTCGTTGATCAATTGGTGAAGATTGACAATGAATATGAAAATCTTCAACAATGGATGGGTCAACAATACTCAAAAAGTGAGGCAATCTCATTGATTAAAGAATTAAAAAGGATGGTTTAAAGTGATAAAATTGGTGTTGATTTGTTGTGTGGCCTTGCTCATATTGTAGACACTAATATCATGTCTATGAGAAGTTGTGCCGAAGTCCTTGGTTACACTCAAGCACCTAGTTAAGCTAATCACTCTATTTCTATGGCTACATCTATGCCTAGGGTGCCTACTTTCACATCCACTGTCATAGCCACTTCCACACAAAATGTAAATCTTACACATGTTAGTCAAGGGGGCAACTTTGTTAATCAAAACTTTTTCATACCATCCTCCATGACTCTTCCATTTGTAACCCAATCATCTCCCATACCTGCATACCAAAGTGTTTCACCTCCTTACTCTCAACCTTTACCTTCATTTAACAATGTTACTCCTCCACCCCAATCAAACATGTCCAATTTCAATCCATCCATTGAAGCAACCATCAATAGCCTAGCCCAAACCGTCTCATCCTTACAACAACAAATAGCTTCTATGAACCAATCCAAGTTTAATGTGCCCACATTTGATATAGCGAGCCTATTATCTAATGGTATTTTTTGTGTTGTCCCTCCTAAACATATACTAAATATGTTTTATTAATTAAATAAATTATTCAATTTCTTTGATTTAATTCACTTAACCATATTCTTACAATTAATTAAATAAATAAAGCATATTTGTCTAATTAACCCCCCTCTCACATTTAAATAAATTAACATTTATTTAAATCCCATCTCTCACATTTAAATAAATAAATATTTATTTAAATTTTTGAATCCCTCACCCACTTGCACTTTCTAAAAAATGCAAGTTGCAAGTTAACCTCCTTCTAATCATTTCTAAACCCCTAAATTATTAGCCTAGTCACCTTTTAATGGTTTGCACATTCCTAAATCAAAGGTTAACCCAAAACCCATCAACTCAAACCTTTAATGGCTTCCTTCTTGAGTCTTCAAGCCTTTACTAGCTTAATGGCTTCCTTTAAAGTATTTAAGCCTTTAATGATTTCCTTCTAAAGTCTTCTTAAGTCTTTAATGGTTTCCTTCTAAAGTCTACTTAAGCCTTTAATGGCTTCCTTTAAAGTCTTGAAGCCATTAAAGGCTTCCGTCCAGAGTCTTCAAGCCTTTAAAGGTTTCATTTTAAAGTCTTCTTAAACCTTTAATGGCTTATTTCAAAGTCTTCAAGCTTTTAATGGCTTCTTTCTAGATTCATCTTAAGCCTTTAATGACTTCCTTCAAGTCTTCAAGCAATTAATGATTTTTCCCCCTCTCCTCTCAAGCCTTCCCTTGTTGACACTTGTCAACATGTGTTTGGCTTAAAAGAGAGCACATGGACTGATGATCAACACTTCCTCAAGCAATCCTAACCCTTCCTCAAACAATTCAATCTCAATCCTTCATTTGCCCATTTTTCCTATAAATAGAGCTCATTCCTTCATTTTTTAGGAGTCACGAGAGTTATTCATGAATTGTTACTTAATTTCTTAGAATTTGAGTGTTTTGTAGGAATGATTTGTATTATGATCTAGCTCTTCCAATAGTTGGAATTGCTATTTGACATTAATACTCCATTCACATCTTCAAGCGTTCAACACTTCATATAATCAACCATCTTTCATCCTCCATTTGACATCCATTTCTACTAGTGCTCAAGTTGAGGGCATACTTCACATAGCAGCAAGATCTTGGAGAGGAGGAGGACAAGGAAGAGCTAAAGCATGGGAGCATCATGAGGGAGTAATATTCATGTTTGTTTATTTATTTCCTAACAAACCCCTTGTGCTAATCTTCTTTGATAATTATTTGAGTGGACTTGTCTTCATGTTTTACTTATGGTTGAAAGTTTGTTACTAACATGAATTCCTATTGGTTTGTAATGTCCTCCATTTTCATAGCGTTTCACTTTCATTCAACAATTTCACAATAATATTGGACTTAAGATTACTTTGACTGATTTGATTCATTGTAAGAAAGGTGCTAAAGAAAAAGTGATTGATTTATTGGTAGATATAAACATTTGTATTCTCAAATTTCTTATCCTATGCTTGATCAAGATGTTCAAAGAATTTTTATTTCTAATTTACAAAAAGACATTAGGGATAAACTTCTTTTTTCTGAGCTTACTTCCTTTACGTAGTTCTGTACAGTGCTTCACAATTATCAATTTCAAGTGAGTTAATTTGAATCATCTCCTTCAATGGCTTCGGTTGATAAGAATGAAAGTTCTCAACAATCTTTTGCAAATTTTAAACTGAACAAGGGATTCATCGAGTTCAATAACAACAATAATTTACTCCTTTATCAAAGTATTTTAGAAAAGAATTTACTCCTTTTTTTGAATCTTTGCATAGTATTATGACACAATTGTTAAGCAAAAATGTGTTGAAACTTCCTCCCATCAAACCAATTGATACCTCCAAACCTTTGCCACCATATCATGATCTAAATTTTTTTTCCCAATATCATCGTCAACCTGGTCATGACACTAAAAAGTGTTATTCCTTAAGGAGTAGAATTCAATATTTTATTGATAACAATACCTTATATGTAGCTAGTGTGAATGACAAAGGAAACAAAACAGTAACTCATCCTAATCAAAATATTAAAATCTTTACTAATCCTTTGCCTTCTCATTCTACTAATTTGGTTGAGTCTGAGAAACTTGCATTTTCTCCTAATGACCTTAGCCTTGAGTCTAACAATGTGGTGAATCTTGTTGATAAAACTATACCTCCTAAGGACCTATGCATTACCTTTGATCCTAGTAAGACTATCGAAGAACTTCATGGCCCATTATATGTCACTACAAAGATCAAAGACAAACTCTCACGAGGGGTGTTCATTGATCCAACATTTATGGTCAATGTGATAGCTGAAGAATATCTTTGTACTTTACAATTGTATCAAGTAACATATGATAAATCTGATGTAGTGGTTAAGTTCTTTGATGGTTTCTCTTGCCCTACTATTGGTATTGTTACTCTTCCTGTTGAGGTTGGTACTAAGTGCTCAAATGTCATTTTTTCTATCATTCCTACATCGGATTAATTTCATGTGAAGTTGGGACATCCTTGGCTCACTTCCATGAAAGTGATTCCCTCTACTATTCATAAATGTCTCAAATTTCCTCATAATGACAAAATCATAATAATTAATCATAGCATGTACCAACCCACAGTAAGGTGTGGAGATGTTAATCTTGATTACTTTTGACCTAAACAATTTGAGCCTCTTAAGCCTCATAGTGGTGCTCTTTTTCAACCTTATCAAAAGTGGAAGAATAATATGATCTTATCTTTGAGTAAGCCTAGAGATCCTAGACCCATTCCTCCTCCTCATGATGGATCTGGTCTTCTTCCGACACCTTCTTTTCCTCCTTTATATGTTGCAGTCTCGCCTCCTACATCTTACAAAGGAAAGAATTCGACATCTCCTATCTTTCAACCTAGTAGACCTTCTCCTATTCCTCTTCCTTTCAAGGAAGAGAAGAAGCCTATGTCCATTGATCCTAAACCTTCACAACCCTCAACTAAAACTAAAATAAATCATTGTGTGAGAGAACATTGATGGAGACGTCGTACTAAGGCTCATGAACTTGTTTCTCAACCCATTTCCTCCTCAAAGACACAAAATTTTGACATGATCCCATTTTTCCAACCTTTTCCTAACCCTAGGGAGGAAGTTCAACCCAAATCACCAAGATTAAAAATGCTTAAAATGATGGTTCATGTTCTATTTGTGTAAAAGATCCTATTTTTATTAATCTTGATAAAGAGATGAATAAAAATGATGTTCATGCTAACAATGATGATGCTAATGATTTCAATTATGAATATGAACTTATTGATGTTGACAATGATTTATCTAAATAATTTTTAACAACATCAATCCTAGCTCCTAGTAAAAGACAAAGTGACTCATCATTAGAGCACGGTCCTTGTTTGGGATTGTGGTAGCTCCATCTATTGCGCTTGAAGTTGCTCCTCTTGTATCTTGTCCACCTTCCCAAAATAATGTTCAACAAGATTGGGAGGCGGAAGATTTGCTTGATTAGCTTCATTCATGTTGTAGATTCTCTCTCTCCCTCCTTTCTTGCTTGATCATAAACCTTCCTCTATTTGTTTCTCAATTCTTCTACTTTTTCCCCCTAGTGTGGTTTACTTGAGGACGATGCAAAGCATTGAGATCTCTTTTGGTCTCTCCCATGTTGACTCAAAAGACACGTGTGCCCTTCTTCCATTGTGGCTCTACTTCCTTTGGCAGACGAGGTCAATTCAATGCAAACATACTTCATGATATACATTATTTTTCATAAGAGCATATTGACCCCAAAGTTAAGTAGAACCCTTATGTGTTTTGTGATCATTATCCTTTGATTTGTCTTTTCTTGGGGACATATCATTGTGATAATGTGCTTATCTCTTGGATGCATGTATACTACCTTAAAGCAATTTCTCACATTGCAGCATATGCAATCGTTTTAACATGGGGGGCATAGACTCCACTCAATATTTCACTCTTTGCATATCTCAATACTCAATTTACTTTGCAATTAGCCTTTTGCTTTTTAGTTTTGGTATTTTTATTTTTCATGACTCATAGTAAGTAAGCCTGACTAGGCTAGTAGTCATGATTCTCTTTCTTATGATGTTCCTTTTATCTTGATATTAAAGTCATAAGATACCTAAAGTCCACTAGGGGCTTGGTGTGTCTTGCCTCTTTAGCATCTTGATGAAATATTTTTAATGTAAACCTTTGTACTTTACCAAGAGTATGCTTAGTCCCATACTCCTGCTAAAGTTGGGGATAAATGTAGCATCCTAACTTGTACTCCCTTACAATTTTATCCTCATTTCAGCCATCACCTTGGCGTTCCGTCTTGGGGCCTGATCAGAGCCTTGATTTTGCTCACACCATGCAAATAATTCATTTTTTTCAAAATGTGCACTTTCTTACCCCATTTCCTATGTCCCTGATTGGTCAAGACCAAGGCACTAGCACTCTGGTCCTCAAGGACCAGAGTGCTAGACCTTATTTTGGGCCCTTCAATGGTAACATTATTTTGGCCAGGACCTAGATCTCATGTCGACTCATGTTGGAATTTTTTTTTTCAACAAGCATGTATAAAAGGAGGTATACCCCTCTCATTTTGAAAAACCACCTAAGATATTCATGCAATCAATTTAAGCAATCAATCATTCAAATTCAAGTGAGCAAGCAATTAGTCATCTTTCAAGCATTAGATCAGAAGTAAAGTCGAGATTCAAGCATTGGAGTTGGCATTCATGTTCTATGTTTATGAAGACTCCATGAAACCTTAATTCCTTGTGGAGATAAACAAAACTCCATTAAAAAGTATATCATTAGTGTTTCAGACATTATTCAGCAATTCCCTCAAAAGGAGACCACTTTCATTATTGCAATTCAATTACATTTTATTTCTATTTCATGGTTAATTCCAAAATTGGGGTTTGACCTAAGGCAAACCATTATTGCCAACCTATTTCTCATCTCTAGTGTGCACATGAACAGGTACGGAGTTGCAATCTTTAGAATTGGCTTTATTTACATAGATGAATAGGTTCCCCTTTGGACGACCAAAAGTGTGGAGGACCAGAGCGACAAGCATTCTGGTCCCAACATTTAAGGAGTTCCTTCTAGGAATAGATTCGAAGACTCTTACATTGCTCAAATCCAGGTTCATGGCTCGATCCGATGACTGTAACTCACCATTTATGTGTTTTCACTTCAAACTCAACACATTTACCCTAATTTTAGCATTTTCACAATTCAATTTAAAAGAGGATCCATCCCCAAAGTGAATCTAATAAGAATTATCAGCCCTATCCTTGTTGATTAGTGGCTAGATCTATTAGGTTCACGCCTCTTTTAATGTAGTGGTTCTTAAGCCTAAATATTAGCGATTTTCATACATCTAATGGTGGAAACCCTAATATTTTTTACCATTACAAAAGTTTCATAAGAAGTTCCATAGGGACTAGTGATTTGATAAAAACCAAGAACCCCTTAGCTCTATTATTTAGACTAAAGGTATTTTTCAAACTTTGTCAGTTGTTCTAGTCAAGGGAAATGAAGTCCCAAATATCACCTAATTGTCTCATCCCTTTCTTAAAAAGATAATAAGTCTCTTTAGGAAAGGTGACAACCAGTGGCTGCCCATGATATTGAGCAAGCCTATTCCACCAAATAGAGGAATTAGCAAAGTTGGAACCAGGTTGCAATGAATCCTTCTTCCAATTCAGAAAAATAACAAACCTATTTCCAAGCTTTCCAAAAGGATTGCAATTGGAAAGAAGATTTAAAATGAAAAAAAGGAGCTAGTAGAATTATATCCAGGCATCCCACATTTTTCCACTTGTTATTCATATTAGAAAGTGTTATTCAATGACAAACAAAATTTTTCCATTGTTCATCATCTGGCACGATTCTTATTATCCGCTTTGTAGCCAAACAAATTCCTTATGTCCTTGGATCCAAAATACCTAAACCACCTCTATATTTTGGTTGTATATAATGAAGCCAAGATGAATATTTGAAACCAATTTTGTCATCACAATTAGTCCATAGGAATTGGCAAATGAGTAGAAGGCATTCAATTAGAGTAATATTAGACATGAGAGGCTAAAAATATTCAATTTATCACCCGAATTTCACCTACTAGTGAAAGGTATTTATTGCCCCAATTAAAGATTTTATTTTTTAATTGTGTGATAAACCAATTCTGCATATCATGGAGAGAAATCCCTAGCCCAAATAGGATAGCAAGGTACCTTGTAATTTTTGCATGTCTAATTTGTTTACACTCTTTTGGAATCCAATTTGGAGTGTGATGAAGATAAATTATTAAAAATTTAATTTTATGATGGACCAATTTAGAACCAGAAATAGAGTAGTACAAATCCAAGACCTCTAAAACATGTCTAGTTTCTATTTTAGAGTTTTGAATAAAGAGAAAATTGTCATCAACAAAGTGGGAATTTAAAATAGTTGAATTATTAGTAATATAAATGCCCTTAATTAGATTCATATGCTTGTATTTTTGCAAAAGATAGTTGAGGGCATCAACTTCTAAAACATAAAGAAATGGGAATAAAGGGTAACCCTGCCTAATTGACCATTGTAGAGGGGATGAATCGGATAAAGAATTATTGATTCTCAATTAAGCAATTGCATCATTAAATATTATTTGGACGCGTCTGCATATATTGAGACCAAAACCCAGCCATTGCAACATCTTGATTATAAGACTCCGTTTCATCATATTAAAAGCAACTTAGCCAACAGAGCATTTTGCTTTGATTGTTGAGCCCACTCACTAGTTTCCCAAGCCAACGTCAAATTATCAAGAATAAACTTGCCACCAAGAAAAGTTGTTTGTTTGGGTCTAAATATCATTTTAGTCACTAGTTTAATCCTAGTAGCTAAAGCTTTAACAATAATTTTAAAGAAAGTGTTGAGCAATGTAATAGGCCACCAACCAGAAATATACTCTGTATTTTTTCTTTTAGGAAGAAACTTAATCAAGCTTCTATAAATTTCTAGTCCCAAATATCATTGATTCATAGTTTCCAAATAGACAAGATATAAATCTTCCTTAAATTGTTGCCACATGGTTTGATAAAATTCTATAGAAAACCCATAAACTCCAAGGCTTTTATTTGAAGCCATAGAAAAAACACGCACTTGATCTTCAATAGAAATATTTTAATCTATATAACGACCATATTCTCGATCCACCTTTCTAGGAATGATTTATTCTATGATATCTTCTAGTATTAATTGAGCATCTTGCCAATGGGGGTCTTCTCTAAAAGTCTCTCATAAAAAACTTAAAACATGTTTTTAATTTCTTCTGAATTTGAGTGAACCTTTCCATCCTCATCGTAAATAGGTCAAATGAACTCCTCCTTATGTTTATAATATAAGTAATTATAGAATAACTCTAAACCTTTATTACCTCCTTCAAACCAATGTAATCTAGCTCGGTAGCATTTGCTCCTTGCCTCTATAGTTATTCTAGTTTGTGAAGTTGGGTTTCAATAGATGCTATGAAAGATTGAATAGACATTGTTTGGATTATAGTTTAGTATTTTTCTATTTAGCTCCAACTTTCGCTATAGAGATCTTTTTTATGTTTATGTTGTCATTCTCCTACCAAAAGAGTGTAAAAAGTCAACACATAGGGAAATAGCAACTAACTGCCATTCTCTATATGATTCTCCTTCTTTTGGCTTGGGTATGGAATTCCAAATGCCAACCAAAGCATCAACACAAAAGAAATTTTCAGATATGAAATATTAATCTTAAAGGGCAACTAATAGTTCATTTCCTTGGAATTATCTCTTGCAATAATTCAAAAGATAGGAAAGTAGCATGAAAGAGTAGTAAAATAATCCACCTTCACATAGTTCCCAACAAGGTCTTGAAGTACTTGCAAGTTAGGAGAAATATAAACACTCTCCAGTCTTATAATTTTTCTATCAACTCCCAACCTACAATTGATCTAAGTATATCAATTATATTTATGGGTGGAAATTCTTTTATTCATAGGATCTATAGCATCCATAGAGTTACAACAAAACAACCATTTGTCAAATTCCTCATCACTTAACTTTATATGATTAGAATAGTTGCGATCATTTGGGTGTTCCACCATATTGAAGTCTCCTCCAATAACCCAATCAACATGAGGAAGATGATTGGACATCCAATCCCATAAATCGCACCTTTCCTTGGGAATGTTAAAGGCATAAACAAAACAAAAATGATAAGGACCCACACGTAGCTATGTGAAGAATGCTCCCAAGTGTCGGCAATAAATATGTTGATCCATGACGCCAACCCAATAACAATGCCCCCTACCTTCTCTATTCAATGTATGAAAAAAGGTTGCATCTTTCCATACGTTGAATAGAGAAGCAACAATTTAGGGACCATTAAGCTTCACTTCTTGCAAGAAAACAACATTGGGTTTCCATTTAACAATAATTTTCTTGACTTCAAATTTATGATGCAAAAGGGACAACATCAGGTTTCCATTTCTTTTCTAGTCCCTTACTTCAAACTCATTGAAATTTTTTTTAAATGTAGTATCCCTTTATGCATATCGCAAGTCTTCCTCACAACAACACGCATGATAATGCATATATGACCAAGAAAATTGTACCACAATAGCTAGGGTTTTTTTTTTTTTTGCTTCTCTAGAATGCTTTTGCCAAATAACCTTTTAGAAAATTATTTGACACTCAACCTTGTTTTTTACCTTCATTAGAATTGGCAATAACAACTAAGATTCAATGATAGATAAAAGAAGTCACTTTGCATAAACCTTTGCCTTATTTTAGAGTACTTTACATATTACTATAGTTTAGAAGCTTACACTTGTACATTTCTATCTCTCACATAATTCTTCATAAAAATAAGAGAGAGCACAAAAATATAAGAGCCAAAGAATTAAAGATTCAAGAACAAAGGTAATTTAGATTGTCTTTAATTAGTTGGTAGAGCTACTCTTGGAACCACCTTTATTTTCTCCCTTCACTACAAATTAGCCTTATACTAAGATAATTATTGATTAAAAGATATGCCTTAGAGTTTGCCTCCAAGATTTAAACATTTATTTTTTAAGTAAATAGTTGAATCACCTTCAATTGAAGTTCAATTCCTAAGGATAGAATCATGTTGTAAAACAAGGTGAAGAAAACTTACAATATGAACTCTAAATGAATATTATTGTAAATTAGAAACTAAGATTAACCCTTATCAAAGTGATTGTATAATCAAACCAAGAACAATAAACCATTTGGAAAAACTCACATGTATCTCCTTGAAATGAGTAAAAAACACCCAAAATAGCCTCTTATAGATATTCTTACAACTATCATAAGGCATCTATCATGCATGGGCACCTATGTAAGGATTTTGTCATAAGTGTTGTCATAGAATAAATAATGACTATCATAACTATCATATATGCTCTTACAATCCCTGACAAGTATCCACCCACCTCAAAATAGCGGATTCCAAGAGGGGACACTTAGCTATTTTGTCCTTTTTCTAGAGGATGAACAATAAAAGTAACTTTGCCTTTACATGATCTCTTTCACCATTGTTGGTTAAACAGTTAAACTTCTTATGGGTAAATTACAAAAGACATTAGAAAAATAATAAATAAAGGATTTATAAGGTTGATGGCACCTAAATCCTAACATTCTCTCACTTGACATCACACATTGTAAATTATCCCATAAAGATACAAACTACAAATCAAGTACAATGATCAAGGCCCATGGCCTTTCTGCACCAAGAGAACTTATCTTTGGTTATTGGCTTTGTAAGAGAAGCTGCAACATTATCCCCAAGTGTCAACTTTTTCAATCAAGATTTGTCCACTTTCAATCATCTCTCACACAAAGTGATACTAAACATCAACATGTTTAGTACGAGCATGATACATAGGATTTTTGGCCAAACATATGGCACTCTAACTGTCACATCCAAACCTCACTATCATGTAAGCAAAACCAATACCATTGCCAAGTCTCCATAACCAAAGGGCGTCCTTGGAGGCATGTGTATTAGCCATATACTTTGCTTCAGTGGTGAACAATGAACTGTAGGTTGTCTTTTACTCATCTAACTCACTGCACCTCCAAACAAAGTAAACACATAGCCACTAGTGGACCTTCGACAATCCAAGTCACCTGCCCAATCCACATCAACAAAAACCTATATGTACAATGACTTATCTACATCATTAGTACCATGATAAACTAAACCGTAATTAGAAGTACCTTGCAAGTATCTTAATACCCTTTTAACAAAAGTTCAATGCTTTTTACCTTGGTTAGACATAAACCTACTTAGAACTCAAACTGTGTGGGCTATATCTATTCTAGTACAAACCATTGCATACATTAAACTAGCAATGACACTAGCATAAAGAACATTAAACATCTCTTCAATATCATTATCAAAATTAGAACACATGTTGAAACTCAACTTAGTACCAATCGGAAATGGAATACTTACTAGTTTACATTCTTGCATTTCAAATCTTTGCAAAATAGTGTCAACATACTTACTTTGACTTAACCAAATCTTTCTGTGAACCCAATCCTTGCTGATTTCCATCCCAAGAACATATCTAACAGCCCCCAAATCCTTCATGTCAAAAGTGCTAGAAAGTTGAGTTTTGAGCTCTCTAATTCATCGCTTTGCTATTACCAATAAACAACATGTCATCAACATACAAGATAATAATTAATAACTAATCATCAATAACCTTAATATAAACATAATGATCCTCTTCGCTTCTAACATAACTTGACTTTAATGCAAAAGCATCAAACTTTTGGTACCACACCCTGGGTGACTGTTTCAAACCATACAATGATTGTTTTAACCTGCAAAGCAAGTTTTATTTTCCTTTCTCAACAAAACCATCAGACTGACACATATAAATCTCTTCTTCAAGATACCCATGCAAGAAAAGAGTTTTAACAACCATTTTCTCTATCTCAAAGCACAAGAAACAACAATAACTAATAGAAATCTAATAAAAGTTATCAACTCCCTCTCTAGGAGTAGCCCTTGGCCATCGATTTGGCCTTGTATCTCTCTAACCAACCATTTTCTCAAAATTTCTTCTTAAATACCCCCCTGCATTCAATGGGCTTTCTTCCTTTGGGCAAACTAACAAGATCCCAAGTATCACAACTATCCAACACAGTCATCTCTTCATGCATGGCCTGCATCCAAGACTCACTTTGCTTGGAAGAGTGTGCTTCCTTGTAAGATGTAGGTTAATCATTAATACTTAATAAAACAAAATTATAATGAAAATCTAGTGTGCTATACTTGTCAATTGGATTTTGTTATCTTGTGGACCTTCTCAAAGGTGGTATAAGAGGTTCTTCCTCATGCTCTTCATTATTTCAACTTCTTCTATTAGAATGAATCTTTAGAAATTTCACTTGAACTCTCTTCTTCTTCTCCATGTTCTTGTCCATCTCTCTGTTCTACCACATGTGCATTTTCTTGCTTAGCTTCAAAATGTATTGTTTTTTGCCTTTCCTTTGGTTTCTCTTCACCTAAGTCAGCTCTAAATTCCTTGAAAATAACATCTCTAGAAAAGATCATTTTATGAGTCAGAGGATTCCAAAACTTATAACCATTTACATTCTCACCATATCCTACAAAGATGTATTTCTAAGCTTTTGGATCCAATTTAGATCAGTGCTCTTGAGGCACATGAACAAAATCCTCACAACCAAAGACCCTTAAATGTGAAATTGAAGGCATTTTACTCAACCACATCTCTATTAGAATGAATCTTTAGAAATTTCACTTGAACTCTCTTCTTCTTCTCCATGTTCTTGTCCATCTCGTTGTTCTACCACATGTGCATTTTCTTGCTTAGCTTCAAAATTTATTGTTTTTTACTTTTCCTTTGGTTGCTCTTCACCTAAGTTAGCTCTAAATTCCTTGAAAATAACATCTCTAAAAAATATCATTTTATGAGTCAGAGGATTCCAAAACTTATAACCATTTACATTCTCACCATATCCTACAAAGATGTATATCTAAGCTTTTGGATCCAATTTAGATCAGTGCTCTTGAGGCACGTGAACAAAATCCTCACAACCAAAGACCCTTAAATGTGAAATTGAAGGCATTTTACTCAACCACATCTCATAAGATGTTTTATTAACAAGAGCTTTACAAGGAGATCTATTAATTAAATTACAAGTAGTACCAACAACTTCTACTCAAAATCATTTATCAAGCTTAGCACTACTTGACATGCTCCTAACTCTTTCCATTAATGTACGATTCATTCTTTTTGCTACACCATTTTATTGGGGAGTGTAAGGTGTACACTTTTGCTTAACAATTCCTGCAAATTTACCAAACTCATCAAATTCCCTAGAGCAATGTTCACCCTCATTGTCAAATTTCAATATTTTTATCTTATAATCTGATTGCTTTTCAACCAATGCCTTAAATTCCTTTAACTCAGTGAAAACTTCAGATTTTGAATGCATAAAATAAATCCAAGTATATCTTGAGACATCATCAATGAATAAAACATAATACCAAGACCTATTCAAACAGTCAACATCCACTGGACCATATACATCTGAATGAATAATCTTTACAAGTCTCCTAGCTTTATTAACTCCTTTAGGAAATGAATATCTATTTTGTTTACCAAACACACATTGCTCACATAAATTGCTCTTACTAACAAAATAATCAAAAAATCCCTCAACTAGTTTCTTGTCTAGAATGGTCTTAAGACCTTTTTCATTAATGTGACCCAATCTATGGCGCCACAACATACATACATTTTCAATCCTAGTTACAAAAGGTGAATAACAAAAAGTAGAAGCATGTAGCTTAAGCAAAGTCACTGCTCAAAATCATTTAACCACTACCAAACTTCCCCTTACCAACTTGCAACCAGACTTATTAAATGTTACATGTATTCTAGAACCATTTAACTTGAAACCAAAAGTAAACTTCTTGCAAAATCTGGAATACGTAAAACATTATCAATGTAAACAATCCTCCCATCACTAAAAAACAACTTCACCTTTCCTTTGCCAACAATCTTCACCGAGTTGTTATCGATAATAATTTTTTTTTCTCCATCATATCCTTTGTACTTAGAAAACCACTCCTTGTAGGAAGCACTTGAATCAATAAGTTGGGCATCATTACAAATAGAGTTAGTTGAAATAAACAAAGGATCAAAATCACCATCATCTGAGGACTTATCTGTGGAAGCTTCAATACTCTTTTTCTTGTTTTTACACTCCTTCACATGCCCTCTTTTACCACAGTCCCAACACTTCACTCTACTCTTTTCGGGGGTCTTAGAATGTCCTTTTGACTTATCATTCTTTTTATCCCCTTTAGGCCCTTTTTCCCTTAGGCCTTCCGCGAACATGCAAGGCATCTTGGGAGCCAACATTCATTGTCTTTCTCCTCATCTCTTCTAAAAGAAGTATGAGAATCACACTGTCCATGTTAGGCTTTGCACCACCATTACTTATGACAACAATTACATTTTCTCAAGAATCAGGCAAAGAGCTAATTAGAAGAATACATTTATCTTCATCTTCAATACTAACATCTATTGATGCAAGCAAACTTAAAATGAAGTTAAAAGCATTCAAATGTTAAACAATAAAATCACTATCCCTCATTTCCAAAGAATACGAATGTCTTTTTAGATAAAACTTGTTAGACAAACTATTAGTTTGATAGATATCACCTATGTTCCTCCGCAACTTGTATGCAACGTCTTATGTAGAGACATTTAGGAGAACAAAGTTAGAAACACATAACTGAATGGTTCCTCAAGCCTTCTTGTCTAACTTTTTCTACTCACCATTTGTCTAGGAAGAATCCTCTAGTTTTTTTTTCTTCTGAAATTGACAACTATTTGTCTCTCTCTTCTAGGAGATCCTCAACCTTCAACTTCCACATCTCGTAACCAGTGCCATTAAACTTCTCAGTATCTTGATCAGAGGTGGAGGCCATGGTATTCAACTTTTCTCAACTCTGCAAAAAACCCACAAAACAAAAGCTCCCACTACAAAAAAAAAACCTTCAACATTGATAGGGAAAAGCGTCCCTTCCTCAACAAAACCAGATACCAAATGTTGCAAAACAAGGTGAATAAATCTTACAATATGAACTTAAAATCTGAAACTAAGATTAACCCTTATCAAAGTGATTGTAGAATCAAAACAAGAACAAGAAAACCATTTGGAAAAAATCACATATATCTCCTTGAACATGAGTAAAAAACAACCAAAATAGTCTCTTATAGATGCTCTTATAGTTGTCATAAGGCATCTCTCATGCATGGGCACTTGCGTAAGGATTCTATCATAATTATTGTCATAGAATCAATAATGAGTGTCATAACCATAACGGATACTCTTACGACCTCTGGTAAGTGTCCAACCACCCTAAAATAGAGGATTCCAAGAAGGGACGTCTAGTTATTTTGTCATTTTTCTAGAAGACAAACGGTAAAAATAACTTCACCTTTACACAATACTTTTCACTACCATTATTTAAATGGTTTAACCTCTTATGAATAAATTACAAAAGATATTAGAAAAATAATAAATAAAAAATTACAAAATTGATAACACCTAAATCCTAACAAATCATTCTTCCGAACTGTGAAGCTGTTTATTCCTCTTAATCAACACTTTCTTTCAAACCAAATCATTTCAACTCTGGGCATCAACCACACAAACAAAACTGAAAACAAAGACAAACAAACTTGGGCAATGGTATGATAAAACTATAAAAATCAAACATACAATATGGTGGAAAACATCACAGAGCAAGAGGTGGATCTGCTAATAGATTTCTCAGAATACAAAGGAGATGAACACATTGTCTCATTGGAAGAGTTAGAGAAAAGTTTCGTGAAGAGGATTGGGAATGATCATAAGAGTATGCCTCAGATAGGCATTATGATGCCATACACTACATATATATCAACAAAGAGTCTAGAAACTCAAGCATGTGGACAAGACAAAGTCCCAAATGTAAAAGGACTTACATTTGTTAATGCAAAGCAATATAAGAGGATTTTACAGCAAAGGCAAGCTAAAATAGCTAGGAGGTTAAGATGGCTAGGGCATACCAAGTTTATCACTATCTTGCCAAGGATAGTAAACTTCAACCAAACAACAGTAATCCATACGATGCAACATGAACAAGTAAATACAGGGATTAAAATGCAAGGGGATCATGAAGTTCAGACTAAAAGCGCACACCAACAAGAGCATCAACTCAAGTGCATTGATGGAATAGAACAACAAAAGAGAAATATTGGAGAGGGGATGGAAGATGATAGTAAGACATACCAATACAACCCTAATTCAACACCTCTAACTTGGTCCTTAGACCTATATGTTCATCAATTGATGGGTTTAAAGAGAAGGATCGAAGGCTTGGAAGCGCTAGAACAACTGAAGTTTAACAAATGGCAAGAGGTTATGGAAACCAACCATAAAATAACCCAAGAAAACAAGTCTCTTAAAGAGGAAATCACCAACTTACAAGCTAATCTGGAAATAGGGCAACAGGAGATCTTGACCATGAAGGAGGAACTAAGACAGATAAAAAGTGGAAATTTTTCCACAACAATGGAAGAAAGAGAAACCCCACACCTACAAGAGCTCCAATCATCAATAGAAAACATAAAAATAAAAGAAGTTGAACTAAAGGAGCAACTTGAAGAGGCAAAATCATGGGTACAAGTAACAAAGGGTTCAATAGAGAGTCAAAAGGAACTCATAGAGAAACAGATCAAAGTGCAAATAGGGGAAGAAAGACAGAGAAAAGATAGGGCAACAAATATAATAATTAAAGGCTTGAAGGATTATGGGGAAGGTGAACATACCAATAGGTTAATTAAAGACTTTCTAGCGGACAAGTTGGAGTGGACATGGCATATTCATCAAGCAAGTAGAATTGGGAGTGTGTCACGAGATGGCAGAAATAGAAATGTTAGAGTAATATTGAAAAGTATCGAGGACAAGAACATAATTTTGAGGAACAAAAGGTTTCTCAAAGGCACACGATTCTTCATAGATGAAGATTTAACCCCTTTATAGCTAGAAGAGAGAAGGAAAGAATGGGAAAAAGTCATGGCAACAAGAAGTGCAGGTAAGGAAGCATAGATGTATAGAGGGAAAGCCAGTTCAATGAAGGTTCCTCAAAGGCACACGATTCTTCATAGATGAAGATTTAACCCCTTTATAGCTAGAAGAGAGAAGGAAAGAATGGGAAAAAGTCATGGCAGCAAGAAGTGAAGGTAAGGAAGCATAGATGTATAGAGGGAAAGCCTGGTTCAATGACAAAACAACATATAGTAAATAGGAAGGCGGGCCCCCCTGGGCACACCTCTCAATGGTAAGTTGGAATTGTAGAGGTTACCCTTGGAGGAGGGAGCCCGTTTTAGGGCTCATTGCAAAGGGGATGGATGTGATTGTCCTCCTTGAAACACATGAGCATGAAGGATGTAAGGTTCCAAATTTTGAGGGATATATGAAGGTATCAGTATGGACTGAGCTAATTGAAAGTGGAAAAGGCCATGGAGGAGTAACAATCTTAGTAAGAGATTCTTGGGAAAGAATTATACATGTGGAAAAAGAAGACCCCAATTAACAACACAAATGGATAAAAATAGAGGATAAAGAGTTCACAATCTACCTTGTAGCATGCTACTTTGCTCCTTATGGCTCAAAATTTTATAAGAAGAGGAAATTAGACTAAGAGGACCTTTATGCAGCCTTGAAAAAAGATATATCAACACATAATCACAAAGGTGAGATCATCTTAATTGGAGACTTTAATGCTAGAACAACCAATAACCAATCCCTTTGCCTTAATGATGAGGAGGGAGTATGAGACAATCCTTTGTGATTAGAGGAAGAAGGGAGTCAAAAATGGGAAAGAATGTCTCAAGATGAGAAGGGATCTATCACACATTATGGGGCAGAATTGCTAGGAGTTTGCGGCTTGTATGATTTGATAATATGCAACGAGTTAAAGGCTTGGCTGATCTCAAGGAACATTACGTGTCAGACTTATAATGGTCAGAGTGTAGTGGACTATGCTATAAGCTCAAAGAAGCTTGTGACAAGTGTAATAGATATTGTGGTGAATGACTGTCCCATAGAAATGAAATCAGATCACAACCCAATATATGTTAAGATTGGCGTGTAAAAAGACAATCAACATCAAAAGGAGATGCAACAATTAGAAAAGAAGGAGGTCACTCAAAGAGTCATCCTCTTGACACATGAAAATCAAGAAATCTAAATCAAGAAATCTTTCAAACAATGCTAAAAAAATAGTTGCAAGAAGAGGGTGTCAATGGGTTGGTCAATTCAAACAAGGAAATGATCGGTAGCGTAAAGTTGACATCTATAATTCTCAAGGCTCTCAACTCATGCAAAAGGTCTAGACCTAAAAAGGACAATAAGAATAGCTTCCCCACAAACCCATGGTATTATGAAGAATGTAAGGTAGCAAAGAAAATGGTCAAAATACGAGGTAACAACAAGGAATATACAAAACTAGTGAGAATGAAAAAAGAGGAGTACATGCGAACAAGAAGAAAATAATTGATTAAACTTGGGAGACAAAATCCAAGGGGCTTTTGGAAAGAGTTGCAACAAAGAGACACAAACAAAGAAAATAATATCACAAATCTTCAATGGCTAGAGTATGCAAAGCAGCTATATGAGAGAGATCAAGACAAAGATAACCCTCTGATGATCAGATCAAGAAGTAAACTCTTCTCCTCAGACAATATTATAGAAGGAATTAGAAAACTTGCAGTGGGTAAAGCTCGAGACATAGATGGCATAAAAGCAGAACATTTAAGGTGGGGATTAGAAATCCTCACGCCTCACATCAAAAGAATATTCAATGGAGTCATCCAAAATGAATTTCCAACAATTGGTCAACTAGTGTGGTCATCCCTTTGCTCAAAAGTGGTGACATCAATAACCCCTCAAATTACCGCACTATAATGATCAATCCTCTCTTCGGTAAATTTTTTGTGAGCATGATAGAAAGGCGAATCAGTAGTTGGGCTGAAAAGGAGGGAAAGAGAGCAAATAGGCAAGCGGGCTTTAGACCAAAGTATTCTACCATTGATCATTGCATAACACTCAGACATTTGATTGAGAAGGTATGGGATAAACAAGGAGGGAAAGTCTTTTGTTGTTTTGTAGATTTCAAAAAAGCTTTTGACATGGTACCTAGAGGCAAATTGTAGAGTAGAATGGAAGAGTTGGAAATTCCAGTACAATATAGAGCTGTTGTTCATAGATTGTATGACCAAGTTTGGGCTAAGTTACAAACAAAACAGGGGCTATCAAAAAAATTTAGAAGTGACATTGGGGTTAAGTAGGGCTACCCATTATCTCCTACCCTATTTGGGCTATACATTGACAAGTTAGAGCAATGGATAGACAAGTTTGGGGGTGGGGGAGTTCATCTGACCAACTATGTAATCAAGCTGCTTTTATATGGTGATGACCTTGTTTTAATGGCAAAAACAACACAAGATTTGACATAACACTTGAAGGCTCTAGAACAATTTTGCCAAGAGGCGGGGATGTAGGTGAACACTAGCAAAACCAAGGTCATGATCTTTACCTTGAAAAGAAAGAAGGTCCATAGAGAATTTGTCTTTGAGGGAAACACCTTACAAGTGGTCAATGAATATAAGCACCTTGGCCTAGATTTCCACAATAAACTCAACTGGGAAACATGTAGAACAAAAGGATCCAAGGAGGATGGAAAACCTTATACTCACTCCAAAATAGATGCAAAAGAGCAGAACTATGGGATTGGAAAACTAAGAAAACTCTTTTTGGGCTTCTTGTGGTTTCGGTGGTATAGTACATATGTGAGGTATGGGGCAACAACACTTCAGCAAGGAAATGGAGGCAAATAGAGAGATTACAAAAGCATTTAATTACAACTAGTCTCAAGATTAAATCATCTATCCCATATGAGATTGTCCTAGCAGAGGCAAAGGCTTTCCCTATTGAGGCATTAGCTATGTTCTGATTGCTAAGCTACTTAAGGAGGTTAGAAAACATGGAGATACATCACTGGCCAAAAATGGTAGCAGGGGAGAAGTTAGACAGAAAGAAGAGCACATGGATGAAACAAAACATTAAATGGATGAATAAATGAAGTATTAACCTACAAGACTGCCCGCATAACAATGGAGAAATAAAAAAATACGTACAAGAAAAATTCAAAGAAAACATGTGGGCTTTTTAGTTGGGGAGAAAAAAAGAATACTATATCAAACACTTCAATCCTATACATGACCATACACAAAAGAACTACATAGGAATGGACATAAAGTGGAAGGCAAAAATGCCGATTGCTCAAATAAGGACCAACCCACATCAACTTAGATACGAAACTGGGAGATGGATGATACCCAAAGAGGAATGAGAAGATAGAAGGTGTAGACATTGCACGCAAGGGGTGGTGGACACTGAATGACATTACATCATGGAGTGCCTAGCCTATAGTGACATCTGGAGTAAGTATGTTGAGACACTAAATGTGAACACCTTAAGCAGTCTATTTGATGAAGAAAAGATACCAAGAGTTGCAGATTTCCTAATCAAGTTACACAACAAAATATCCAAGATGAAGAAGGAGAAGGAGAAAGAGGTTTAACAGTTTGGATTTGTTCGAGCTTTGCATGCCTTCTTTGCTAGCTATCCATAGATCCCATAGACTTGTTTGGCCTCATAGATGTCATTAAAAACATTCATTTCATTTCATCATCATTTAGCCATGGCTACACCAATCCAACGTAGAAAAGTGCATTTAATTGGTTGAGCCTAGTAACGTCTAGATGTTCTCCAGTTATACAGATCCTTACAACGGTCTGATAACAAAAATCAATAATTTTTAATTTTTTTCAGTTAAAAGAAATGTTGGATTTTTTTGGATATACAAGTTTTGCTAAAATTCTACCAGATATGCATGGAACAGTATTAGGTATTAAAAATGCAGGGAGCTCTTTTCACTTACTGCTCTCCCTTCCATTTCAAACCACCACCTCTTCTGGCTAAGCGTCTTTTCTTCCTCGCAAGGTAAACTTATTTATTCTGTTCAGATTGATTATATAAATTAATGACGAAGTTAAGGCTAAAATTACCGTTGCATTTCTCCATTCACAGTCACACGAGTAGAAGAACAGTGAAGATCACAGCAATGGCCTCGAAGGCTAAAATCATAGATTCTCATTTGCATGTTTGGGCTTCTCCAGAGGAGGTGAGTCCACATTCTTCATATTTAACTATTTTCTTGGATTATAGAGTTTTAGGTTGAGAAATTGGAAAACAAGATTCAAGAAAGAAGAAAATGCGCTGACAGAAGAATGAATTGTCGTATCCCTTTTTGTAGTCTTTAGATGATTGGTTAGGATTTCAGACGTTAGCTTCCTTTTTGAATAACTTTAAAATTCGGAATTATTTTTGTCAATTGGCAGGCCGTTTCTCAGTATCCGTACTTTCCTGGGCAAGAACCATCTTTAAGTGGAAGCAAGGACCTTCTTCTTCAGGTAAGTGCCGTGGATTTCTATAAATAAATACTTAACACCCTGATTAAGCCAAAACAGGGTTTCCTTAGCTAATGAACTTTTGAACATTTTAAATGTTTTCGAGTCTGCCAAGTTTTTAGCGGTATTTGCTAATTGCAAGTTGCCTATGTCTTGGCTTTCCGAGACCGTGTATAGACTTAATCAAATGACTGTTATGGCGTTTGAAGCACTATCCATGTGCATTGGCGAACAATGAGAGAATTTATAAAATTTTGGCCATGTCTGGTTTAGGTTGAATCTAAGGGGTATAAGATTTGAAGGGTAGATAAGGGTAGATTGAAATAGATTCGATTCTGAATTGGTAATCCAAAGGTTGGTGTTAGAATTGCTAGGACTACCCAACGTTGCTTTGGAGCTTGTGGAGTCTGTGGTTCCCTTTGCCTTATGATTATTGCTTACCCCGCCTTGATGGTCTATAATATAAACTAGTGTGTGATTCTATTCATAAAACTGTTCTAGGATACAAAGGAATATAATTTAATACATCCAAAGCTGGTTTAGGATATAGAGGAACTAGATTTTTATACACTACGCTTGAAATTTCTGAACTGTCTGACGATGACAGCTGATGTTTGAACATTGTGAAAATAAATGCATTTATTTTGAATAAGAGAAAAATTATAATTAAAGGGTAAGATTACAAAAACCCTTTTTCAACTTAGTGTGAAGAGGGGAGAGTACAAAGAATTCCCAGCAGGCAAAGAACCTGCAGCATAACTAGGAGTATTAATAGACAAGCATTCTTACATACAAGAAAGTGGCTAAGATATTGACACCCAAACACATGCTCTGTTACACTAAATGAAGGGTTATTCCACCCGACATTCACACATAGTATAATAAAGAAATTGCATAGAAATTGCAAGAATAGAAATAACTGATTTTCTATTACTTCAAATAAATGAAACACAAATATTCAGAAATTACAATGCTTTAGCCTCATGGGCTTTTCAAAACTTGCAAGCTGGAACTACTATTCAACTCTCAAATGAAGGAGAATTCTTCTTAACTTAGAATTATCGCTCAACTCTTAATGATCCACTCCACTCTAGATGATCCACTCAACTTTGGGTGATGAAACAACTAGCCCAAGCCCCAATTTATAGTTCTCTTGTGCTTCTTGGAAATCCTCCCTCTTGGTGAACAACACATGGCCACAAAGGAAATCAACGCACAGCCAATAAGAGACACTACAACTTCCCCAAAAGGGTGCTTAAGGTGGTGTCTCTTCAATTTTCCAAAGTAGGCGCCTAAAGAGGTGACTTTTCCCATTCTTCTTTACAACCGCCAAGACATGTGTAAGCTTGACTCTTCCCCTTCCCCAAGTGGATGCCAAGATGGGGAATTTATCCATTTTGCCTTAATTAATCCTAAAATGTGTCCTTTTATGAAAATTACAATTGCCATTTGACATAGGCCATGAATATTAAAATATTTTATCCCCCTATGTCCCCTTGAACACTTTTCAAGGTACATGGAGATATACGATAGCTTGCATTTAACACTTATAGAAAATAGAATTATTCACCAAACTTTAACCAAATTATATACATATTTTTGGGTGATGCAAGATTGCTCTTACACCCTCGGATGCTCTTGCATCAAAGATCATTTAGAACTTCAGTAGCAAAATAATTGGAGTTGATAATTTTTTTTATACAAAGGTGTATTTCCCTTTATTTTTGGTTCTGAGGTAGTGAGGAGTTGCTCTTTGGTATTTGATCTACGAGGAGCACAGTTTTCAGTATTCCAAACCCATCCAACACATCCATCACCTTAATTGTTTAGTGGAGAGTACCGATGATTTGCATAGCTGCAATTTTCAGCAGTTCATCAAGTGTGTTTGGCAAGGGCAAAATGGAGAGTGGTTCCAGGGAGGTTTTCAGCCTTGTTCTCAAATTGTGCTTTCTTGGTTGAGATGGTGGTGCAGGAGCACCCCAGGTCCAGGCTAGGTCCAATAGGTGAAAATTGACATTTTATCTTCAATTGACGTTTCTGCATGGAATAAGGTCATTTTGGACCATTTCTAGTCATTTTGGGTCATTTGTGAAGTTTTTGTGTCATTAGGACAAAAGTTGCAAAAGTTGCTTATTAGCTATCAATGTTGTCAATAACAACTGTGTTATTGTTATTGTCAATTGTCAAAAGTTAGTTGTAGGTTGGTTGGAAGTTCAAAACTGATTGTAAAATCTTAAATATGCATTGAAAACTCGACCCAAGGGGTTGATGGATGTTTTTGAAAAGAAATTGAATCATTTTGGAAAAGATTACTGCATTTTTTACTGTAACAGTCTTGTTCATTTGCATGGCTGTTGCAACATGTTGTGTGGACTGTATATTCCATATCTTGATCTCAGACCAATTGGGATTGAAAGATATGTGAATCTACTTTCTTATGCACTTGGTCTCATCGATTTTTGTTAAGTTTTGAGTGAGATATTGTATTTTTATTGAAAACTGGTCCAAACCCTCCTGGTGTAACTAGTGATAAAGGAAAATGCATAACTCTCCATTCCATCGGTAAAAAATCCTATAAATTGGTGGAATGGCTTGTAAATATGTGTTCTTCAATATGTCAAGCTTGCAGGAACAGGGGAGGAGGTTTGCCTATGGAAAAGTGATGCCCTAGGCTTGATATCTCTATGTATCAGGCTGAAACTCTTGGTAGAAAGACCAAATTTGCATTGTGTCTCATTAAGTGTGTATTGGAATGAAGTGGGATGATGTGTGGAGTGTATGGACCCTGCTTAGGCCTCAAACCTTGCCTGAACACCTTTTGAAGACCTTTGGAGATCAAGTTCTAACTTGTATGCAAGCCTACAAGCCAAATTAGGCCTACTTAAAACAAGAACAGTCAAGATTTGACCCAATCGTTACAAAGTAAGCCTACCCCATTTTGAGATATTTGTAAAGGCCAAATGAGTATCCAAATCTGTGTTTATATTTTGAATATCATGTTTGCGTCAAAAGTTATGGACAAACAGACCTATTAGGAGGGCTACAAGGACTAGTGGTGATTTGTGAAGGAAGTGTGTGGTGTGATGCCCCAAATGCCCATCTAAGTTGTTGACTGAGAGTTTGACATCATTCCTACCCCTGCTCTGCATTTGATGGTTTCTTTACTTAGAGGGGTTTTGAGACAAGTAAAGACAGAATGGGCAATTGCATGAGACTTACTCTTATCGATGGGTAAATTATTGTTGGCATCAAAATCATGCTCAACAATATGGAGTTATGGGAACACCATCACTTACCCTTATCAATGGTGGAATCCCAAATTAGCCATATGAAAAACACTATATCACTCCACTGCCCCACTCTAATGCAACCAACAGTGGTAAAGTCTGCAACTCTGTTAACATGTAATGTCCCCTTCTAAACGATAATCATCTTAGTTGATTGTTAGCCTATTCCGGAGACCCGTAGGCTAGTCGGAAGCAGAAATTAGGGTTTCCTACCTTTGGGAGGATGCTTCAGCATTTTCGATGGCTTGCATGTTGGAGTTTGTCAGTTTTGGTTTTGGATTCCTTCTGGGTTTTTGGAAAGCTTCTCAATGACGGTACATGCATAGCAAGCAGCAAAGTTTGGCAAACTTACTATTTTTAGTAAGTGGAGGCGAAGGCAGCTTATTTCTTTGGTTTTTTTTTGGGTTTTCAGAGAG
This sequence comes from Cryptomeria japonica, assembly GCF_030272615.1. Lineage (NCBI taxonomy): Eukaryota > Viridiplantae > Streptophyta > Pinopsida > Cupressales > Cupressaceae > Cryptomeria > Cryptomeria japonica. The sequence continues at coordinate 564,705,047 of NC_081408.1, forward strand.
CTTCACGATGGTGTAACATGCAATTGAATTTGAAGACTTTTTTCGGACTTACTATTTTTAGTAAGTACGACTCCTGCTCTAGATAATGTGGTCAAAATCACTTTGGAAACACTTACTATTTTTAGTAGTATGTTATTTATAGTAAGTACTATTTCTGGCAGTATTATTTTTGGCAAGTTCCTGTGCTCCAGCTCAGATGACTATTTTTAGCGATGCAGTTTTGTACTTTGGCCTCAGCTCAATGTTGGTAGTTGTCAGTAATTGAAGAGGGTATATTTAATGGTTAAGGCTTATATTTATTTTATTTAGATTTGGACGGCTTGGAGAGGAGGAATAATATTTTTATCCTAAGTCTATTTGGCAAAATATTTTACCTTCATAGTTTGTAATGTACTAACCGTACGGTACCCAAATTTTCACCACACGTCACGTACCATTGTGATGTACCGGCGCTCTCTCGAGGCACAATACCCGAGGGCAATTATCGAGGGAAGTAATCGAGGGCCAAGTACCTGAGGGAAAATAGCGAGGGAAGTACCCGAGGGCAAATAGCGAGGGAAGTACTCGAGGGCAAAGTACCTTCGACACCTTCGGCCCTCAATCAACAACACCCAACCGTACCTGAGGGCAAAGTACCCAAGGGCAATTATCGAGGGAAGTACCCCAGGGCAAATACCCGAGGGAAGCACTCGAGGGCAAAGTACCTTCGACACCTTCGGCCCTTAATCAACGACACTCGACACTCTTCAGCTTCGGATGTAAAGTTCCACTCGTACAGAAAAGTAGGCCGCACACTTCCAAATACTCTGTACGACAATGTTGCTTCCACTGAAGGATCCAATCGTCAATAATTCCTCCGTCGATAAGATTATTGCACATACAAGAATGAATTATCAACATAGAGTATACACCAACAACATTGAATGGCCAAGAACCAGATATTTATAATTATATTTCCACACGGTAGGGATAGATCCGACAATGAAGTACAAAGTGAAATATCAGAAATGATATCTCCAACGACAGACTAGGGTGGCTGCTAACCACCGAAACTATGACGGCAATGATGGAACATCCTTTTCTTTGGGCCTTCTTGAGTTGCATTGCGGAAATGTATCTCAATTCTAAAGGTTTTTGAGACCCGAGAATTTCAACAGAATTCCCAAAATCATCAATGCAACTAATGACCTTATCTTCACAGTTCACTATGGCTTTATGTTCAGTCAACCAATTGATACCTAAGATCACATCATATGATCCTAATTGATACCTAAGATCACATCATATGATCCTAAATTATAAGCGAATGAATTAAACATGAACTATATTCACTTTTGAATATACAAGTTTATAATCTATTCCTAATTTTAAATACGTACAATCTAAAATGTAATTCCGAAAACCAAACATAATCGATAATTTCCACACAAAGAAAATGAAATCATAGAATCACTATATAATTCAATCATTAATCGATTTTTCATCCTATATAGTCGAATTTAACATAATATTTCATTCATAAATGCAAAGACCAGCGATTTAATACCGAACTCAAAGGTTTAGCGTGGAAGACATGGTATCCATGGCATAAACTAAGCATAGTTAGCCTCAACGTGTATGCTAAGGTGTAGAACTGGCAGATATAGCAAGGAAACCGCTAACTACAAACACCATTTGTAACGATAAGCTGCTGTAATCACGATAAGGGAGAGTAGAAGCAGCAGATAACTTAGAGATGAACTCGTTTCGTGGAGTTAACGTGGAGATAGACTTATAGCGTGGTAAAGAACTGCAGGAAAAGAATGATTTATAAACTACAGTGACCATAAGATAACCGATGCGTAAGTGCCTTGCCATATTAATTCTGCAGTTAAACTCCCTATCTCACGGTGGTAGGAGAAAGACCTGTCAATCGTAGAAGCTTGTTAGATTGCCAAGTACGCATCAAAGAATGCCATATCTTTTAGACGTGGAAGAATAAGGAGAGTTAAAAGAAATAGAATCCTAAACAATTGCAATCACCGAGCCCTTGAATAGGGAGAAATCGTAGGGAATAATGGATAAATAGAGGTGGAAGATGGGAGGAAAGGAGATACATTCATTCATTTTCACAAGCAGAGAAGGACGATAAACTCTCGAAGGGAAGAATAGAATAGAAGAGAGGAGAAGATACTTTGATAATATCGACGAGAGAGATAGAGATAGATTTGATATAGAGATAGGAATAGTTTGGAGAGAGACTTGCGAACAAGGCGTGGAACTATTTGACGAAAGAGCGTCAAGGTTAAAAATCTTACAAACCACTCCAAGTTTACAAGAGGTCAGAATTCTTTTGTTTATGGTTATTATTTGTTATTAATTGGTATAAAAATGTATAGAAATGGAAGTTTAGATATTAGGTACGATTATCCAAATGTGTTGCATTTGTCATTATTTTATTGGAAATGCATTGTAAATCATTTTAGAATAGAAGAAAAGAATATAGAGAAAAAGATGTTAACTAATTGTTAATAACGTATTATGTCTAAAATGATTTGTTCTAATTCTATTTAAGAATGTGTTTGCATACTTTTTGTTTATATATGAGAGTAAATTCATGCATGCATAACACCTTTTGCTTATGAAAGTTTATCGTTTTCCAAAATATGAAAGATTGTCTTCAATAGATATATTAGACAAGTAATGTTAGTAAGGAAAAATGATATCTCTATTTCCGCTTAAAAAGAAAGATTGTATTCTCAATTGAATTTGTTTTCGAGGGAACCAAGCTAGGGATTGGCTTGAGTTAGAAAATTACCTTTCGGGACGGGTGCCGAATGTGGATTTTTATTTTAGAGAGAATAGTTGCTTTTTCCAACTATTATTTTGCTGTGAATGGCATTATACTCGGCCGAGTTATTATTTGAATTATCCGTAGAAAATGATGGAAATTCCCTATTTTATGCTCTCTACCACATCCTTGAATAATAGTGAATGCTTGTTTCTTAGATTAAAGTAGAAAAATGAAAATGCATATATTATCTAGGCATGCACCAGATTCCCTCTTGCTTTCAAATTCTTTGGTTAAAACAATTCGTGCAGGGTCGGGTATTCTTGATTGACCAAGAATTCCGGGGAAGCGTAAGCTTCAAGGTTGGGCGGAAAAAGCGCCTGATTCTTGTTCTCGTCTTCGTTCAAAGGACTGAAGGAAGCGACTCAGAATAAAGATCGACGGATGCATCTTCTTGTATATACTTAAGGCAATTTTGAAGCCTAAGTAGGGTATAAAAGGATTATATGTTGTGAAATTTGTATTATTCATTTGGATGACAATATTATATCTATGAATGTTTTTATATTTATTTATGTTGTTTCTTATACCTTGTATGAAATAGGCTTAATTTTTGAAATCTAAGTTTATTTATGAATAAGACGTAGTTTAGATTAGATCCTAGATTGACGTCTTTACATTTTGGTATCAGAGCCAGGTTTTATAACACTAGGACCTATATGAGTCACTTCGCTAAGATAAATTTGGAGATTAATAGCTTTATGTTTAAACATTACAGAAATGGTGCGTACCAAGCAGACAGCCCGAAAGTCCGTAGCTGGGTATGCCCATTACCTGAGGGTTAAGAAGGATCCTCAATCTCTTGTCAAGCCGGTTTTGGATGACATTCCTTTTGAAGTAAAACCAGTCCCAGAAGAGAGTGTTGTAATAGGAAAAGACCCTACTGAGTGTCTTACTGAGAAGAATATCCGTGTAAAAGAAAAAGAACCTGAGTTAGAATACTCACCTATAAGGCCAATTGTTATAAGTTCTGAAGAATCTGAGGAGTATACTCCTCTAAGCGATGATGAATCTGAAGGCTATACCCCTTTGAGTGAGACTGAATCGGAAGGATATACTCCTTTAAGTCCTAATGAGTCTGAAAAATACACTCCCCTGACTCCTCTGGATGAGTGATGTAACGTGTTACAACACTTCTATAAAAATGTCTTTCCTTCTATTACCAAATAAAGATGTATTCCCATCTATTATCAAATAAAGATGTCTTCTTTTCTATTTGAGTTAAAAATTGTGTTTTCTTGATGATATCTATATGTATTTTGAACCTAACTTATGTTAAATATTTGAATGAAGTAGATTGAAAATTATTTGATACTGCTATATTATAAACTTATATTGTTTTCGTATAATATTGAATAGGAGTATTAAATCTTTTTAGTTGTATTATAAGGCTAGATGTAACTTCTATCATGCTCCCTAACTAAAAAGATTTAATACTCCTATTCAATATTAAGTGCTCAGAAATCGCTCAAATTTTACTGGGAGGTTCCTTGAAAGGTCCTGATTCCAGTTCTAAATTCAGTTTTTCCAAAACCCTAAAAGAAACCCCCTAAAATCTAGGACTGAAGGCAGAAACCCGAAAATTGATGAAACAGGCCCTAGACTTCACCAAATTCGCTCAAACAAAAAGCAGATTTAATCAATATGATCCCCAAGCACTTGCAAAGCAGAGAGACTGACAAGACTGCTGCGAAAAAGACCCAAAAAACAAAGCCAAAAGACTGGAAGGGCCTAAAAAGTAGGGGGTCTCCATTTGCAATGGGGCGATGTGTGAAAACGTCACAACAATACCCTGGTGAATCACTTTAGAATATTACCTACATGCACCCAAGCGTTCAATAGATCTTTTAAGCGTTAAAATATGAACCCTCAAAGCTTGAGATAGATGAAAGGAACTTCCATGGTAGATAAGACTTCACAATAATATTAGTGTTGTGGTAACAAGGATGAGGCCCACGATTTGATTATTATTTACCCACTGCTATTCTCATGTATTGCACCCAACCTTAGACTATAACATGCAGCATCTAGCTACTAAACAATAAGCAATAATACAAAATAATTAAATTGAGATTTATAAGCATGCAAAAAAACGCAGCTCACTTTTTTTTTTTGAAACTGAAAGAAAGAAAGTACGCTAGAAAAGATGTAAACAAATGCATAAGCATAATTTCATAAATAAAACAAAGTGCAACATAAACAAGAATTCAAGAGAGGTTTAGTGTTTACAGTTTCCAGATTCACATTTTGAACTTTAAATGATCTTTACTTTGTTTGGAGAGGGAAAGTATCATTAGGGCACTTTTCCACCCAACCACGGACTTACTAGTCCCTTGTGCCATTTTCGGTTGGAAAGGCCCGACCCTTTGCAGGGAAGTAAAAGAAGTTGAATTAATGCCATCTAAGACTGGTGCTTGACCCTACACAATCCCTAATCGATCACACACCATAGGCTACTCCTAACTAGTATGACCTCTGACTGGGTTGTATAGCTAGATCAAAGAACTGATTGACACTTACAGTTTGCAGCATCACAGCCAAAGGATTGAGTTGCAACACGCCAATGCATGTAGTCATTGTTCATCACCCTACTCGGCAAGACTTTAACCTAATGAGGTTGTCCAAGCCATTGTGCCTATCTCATGTGCTAACTGCAATTGAGTCTAAGAGGCTCACTGGATGACATTCATGTCTAGACTTAAGTTTCATATGCTGGGTATGGTGACTTTAGCTCTCATGGAATATTTTTCCAAGGAACAACAATCTTAAGTTTTTTTTAGAATTCTGAGTTCATATTTGTGCTCTTGAGTTAGCAACCTACTCACCCAAGAGTATAGATATGAAGTCCTTCTTTGACAGTAATGCAGATTTCACTAATCTTCATATTAATGTATCATATTCCTTATCTGATTCTAACAAGCTTAAATAGCAGCAGCTGCATTAATTTATATTTTTACCACAGTCTCATTACTATGATTCATGGAAGGTAGCCAATAATTGGCCCTAATATCTGATGTAAATTGTAACATTATAACCTATTAAACTCTTCATTGTTGTTGTTTTTTGACTCCAAGAGTCATAGCAACACTTGTATCATTGAGTTTTTATAAGTTCCATTAACATTGGCATCTCTTGACTCGGTTAAGGGCTTCCTTATCTAGCTGAAAAGTTCTTGTAGGAAGGAAAGATGAAATGTTCCCCACAAATTTTATTCAGATTTTTAACACCATAAATTCACCCATTAGCTTTAGCATGGTAAAATATGGAGAGCAATACAAATTGGCGGTTGGACCAGCCACTTCCACTTTTCAGTGGGATAAAGAAATATTGGAATTTAACAACTATTTGGCGGTATGACCAGCCAATTACAAATCCAAGAAAACTAAAGTAAACAAGACAATCACTTAACCACTTATTCAGCGAGAGGATTGGAAATAACAAACTATCTACTCAACCACTTATTTAGTGGGAGGACAGGAGTACAATGAAATAAAGATAGGCGGCGAAGCCAACCTCTTCCACTTATTCAGTGGGTGTTGTGAAACAATTCCAAAATGAAGATTGTTGTTAGTACTACTAATCATCATTACAATACATAACATGAAATTCAGATCAAGAGATATTGCTGTCATATCGCTGTCCAAAGCTGCAAATGATGTTCAAGGCACTTTACAAGCTACAAGAGACCAACTATCCAAAAAACAACCCCACACTCCAAAATTCTTAATCTGATATACTTCACCAATAGACTGAAAAACTTAGACCAGCAACATTAAAACACACTAAAATGCTCATAACTCCTCCAAAACTCAACGGAAAGACTTGAAACTAAGTGCAAATGAGCTCTAGTGAGGAGGCGCCCAAGCCAAGACCAACAACTAGCTGCAAATCTGATCTAACCCTTAATGCACACATTCTAAGACAGCCCCGGACATGGTACAGCCTGGGAAGAAGGGCGATTTGCTATATAAAATTCATAACTCCAAATTAACCTCTGAAAACTGGCATATAGGATCGCCTAGGCCTTAGGAAAATAAAGAGAGAATACCCAAAAGCCACAAAATTTCCCCCTTAGACTTATGATGAAAAAACACTTCAGCTCTACAATCCACCTGCAACCTGAAAACTCACAAACACCCCAAAACACATCAGAAAACATCAAATGTTACTACAACAATGAACTCCATCTATTCTTCAGTGTAAAGAACAGTCTCACAATCTCAACCAGTTGTTATCTTTCGAGCAAGAAGCCAAGAACTAGCTAGGAGGTATGCATTCCTTGAAGCAATCAATCGGAATTTCGGCAACACTTCGTTGCAAATAATCATGGATACCAAAAACAAGAGCCCGACACTCTTATTTATAGCCTTTGAAGCTCCAAATTCAAATTCAAATTCCCTCCCAAATGGACACCAAATCCAAATGCACATTCATTTCTATAATTTGTAATTTGCATTTCATTTCTCTTTTCCCAAAATTGTCCATCACAAGGTGGCAAATTTACTTTAATAAAAAATATCAATAAAGTGTGTTAAGGCGTCCAAAGTAATAAAGTGAATTATATCATAAAATTAACTCATTTCCTCCTAAGGCGTCCATCTAGCCTTATTAATAGTTCACTTATAAAATATTTTCCTCAAGCATGAATCGCTCAAAATAAGCTCAGACTCGCCAAAATAGCTCCAAAAATGCTGGAAGACAAACTGCTAAAACCGACTTGTCGGAAATAGCCATCTGAACTGACCTTTTGAAACCTTGCTAAAAATAGTATTGCTAAAAATAGCACTTACTAAAAATAGCATATTGCTAGAAATAGTAAGTGTTTCCAAAGTGATTTTAACCACATTTTGAGCAACCGTCGCAACTTACTAAAAATAGTAAGTCCGGAAAAGTCCTCCAATTCATTTGCATGCCATACCATCGCGAAGCTCTTTGAAAACCTAGAAAAACACAGAGAAATGAGTTGTCCTCGCCCCCACTTACTAAAAATAGTAAGTTTACCAAACTTCACTGCTTGCTATGCATGTACCATCATTGTGAATCTTTTTGAAAACCCAGAAGGAATCCAGAATCAAAACTGTAAAACTCCAACATGCAAGCCACCAAAAATGTCGAAACATCCTCCTAGAAGTAGGAAACCCTAATTTCTACTCCCGACTAGCCTACGGGCCAACGGAATTGATTACTGTTGAGAAGGGGACATTACAAAAGATTACAAATACACATCATAGTGTATACGGTGTTGTCTGAGGAGAGCAGCAATAGCCTTTACTTTAAAATCTTATAAGGGTTTAAATAGGCGTAATTACATTGCACCATTTAAACAAGCTAAGTGTGCATGTCATATAGCTAAATAAATTTTCCATTCCTTTTAATTCAAACCTACGACTTAAGCTTCTGCCTTAACGGAGGTGTAACTTTACATTTTTCAAGAATGAAAACGAATCTCTTTCTTTTCTTAATTGGAAAGCATGGAATTGCAAGTTCTTAATACACCTCAAGATTACAAGAACATGTCCTAGAGAGTTGTAAGCTACACGAATTGCAAAAGTCCTCCTTGAAAGCTAGCATGTCTCAGCTTCCTTCTTGGCAAGCTACGACTTAATATGTAATGTCCCCTTCTCATTAGTTCTAAGACATTGATGGAGTTTAGCCTATTACTTGACCCTCATAGGCCAAGGAGTTGATGAGAGGGTCGCCTGGGCAGTGCTTGTGGCTTCACATTTGATTTTTATATGATTTTGGGTGAAATAATGTACTTTCACGTCTGATGTTATTTGCACTTTATATTATAATGATATTTTAATATTATTTAAAAGTGCAATTAAATATTATTTTATTAAAAAGGAATCTTCTAGAAGGTGGCCGACCTCTTGGAGAAAAAGAATAAATTGAGGGGGTAGGGTCATTGTTGGATCATCCAATGTTTTGACATCTTCTTTGCTTGATAACTTGTGGAGCCAAGGGTTTCTGGAGTTCATTTTCAGTCTTAGAGAACGATAGAGAACGATAACTCTCTTTGATTGGCATAACTGAGGTGGTGAAAGATCCTCCAAAGGGTTGCATTGTGGTGGAAGATACTTCAGTCTTTCACATTGGGCATATTGAGCTTAGGTTTCAGTTTTCATGGAGTCCAGATTGGTGTGGAGTTTCAGTATTTGTGTTCATTGAATTCAGTTTGGCATCCATCTTTTAAAGGACAGACTGGCACTCCAATTGTACACAATTTGGTGATGTTTTGGGGTTCTTAACAGTGCATATCAGACTACTGTTGAAGGACGACCTGCCATAAGTGTTCTCAGAAATTCATTGCTGAAGACTCATAATTAATAAAGTACTCACTCCTCATGGGTATTTGATGAATCTTCTCCCTTCATCCCGGCAATCATTTCAAGGGCAGTTTGGAGGACTTGAGTTGCAGCATTTATTTATTTAGAGGGTTCCAGGCTAGGGCAGAGGCGGAACTGCAGGAAGGAGGCGATTTCCAGCAAGGAGGCTCCCAAAAATTCAATAAAAATCGGTTCTTGCTCCTGTCACATTCGCAGATCCATTTCAGACCATTTATACCAGGTTTCCCTCTTGTTTCAGTATATTTCTGTATGTAAGTCTGAAGTCAAAGTCTGATTTTTGAAGGCAGCCATTAAAGACATTGTAAGGACTGTGTCTGGTATGAAACTGATAGTTTAAGTCTGAAAGTATAATCTGATTGAACCTGTTATTTGGAATTAAAGTCTGAAGTGAACATTGGTGGTTGCATGCCGATTATTTGTAGAAATATCCGACTCATTTATTGGTTCAATTGTGTATATGAAAAGGTTCATATCTATGACTATTTCCTTTATCAATTATTGTTGCTTTTTCAACATTTATTTTTCAAAATTCAAATCAAACAGCAATCAGAATTGTATAACAGCAGACCCTTACTAGTGCACCAAGTGTTTGACGATATTCCTTTAGTGCAAATTGTTTATTTTTACACATATAACTACAAGGGACACTACATGATACAATGCTCTTCTAGGCTATGGCTAATGCAAAGCTGCCTTAGTATAATTCACTGAAATTCCCATTACTATTGTGAAGACAATTAATTGTTTCCGAGCGATAATTCTTTTCTTCCAAAGAAGTCCCTGTGTTTATGCCAAGAGCCTTAATCCACCCTATTTACTTATGGATTCAAAAATCTCTTCTAATTGCTTTTATTGAGATGGTTGTATGCATTTCCGTTAATTTCAAAGTAATATGAGTTCTTATTTCATTTCATTTGCTCACAATGCTATACTCCCACCCTTCCTTCTTGAAGGCAGTGAACAACTAGATCAAAGTTCGAATAATAGATTCAAATCATCATCATCAGCTTTAAGCCGATTGGATCACAATATGAGCTCGATAAACTTATTTTAAGGTGGGGCTACGTTATAATATTGACTTGTTCATGGAGCATAGCTCTCGTATCCATGGCATGCTTTACTAAGCCACACGATAGTTAAGTGAGAAAGATTAAAATAAACCTTTACTTATACATATATATGTACATAATATGTACCTATCTATATAGGTACATATATGTGTGTATCCTTTTAACTATGTATACACACATATATTTACCTATATATATATATGTATGTATGTATGTGTATGTAAAATTATATTTTAATTATAATATTCAAATGACTTCATGAAAGTTTCCATTTATCATAAAGAACAGATAGAGTTAAAATAAAAGGCCTTAATAATAGTTCGGTTGTGTGAAATGAATACCATAATCCAAGACAAGAACGCTACAACCCTAATCAGCTAGGCTGACCAGTACGGTTACCTGGATAAACATTGGCTAACGATGACAAGGCTATCACAATTCAACAAGTCTCAAATTACAAATTAGGGTTCCAGATGGCATTAAGTCCTTCTGTTGCCTCTCAACCTGATGATACTTTCCCTCCCTTCTCGGAGGATGACAACCTTCTTGCATACACTAGGTCAAAATATGTAGTTTGTCCGAAATCCTGGCATAACTCTATCATTGCATTTATTGACAAAAGAAGTAATCAACTCATATATCATAATGATTAAAGCTAAATCATTAACACGTGCATTGCGAACCATCATTCCACAAGACTAAGCGACAAGTATCAGTGCATAAAACAACATCAAAATATTTAGGGCACAAGTGGGATGTAAGATAGACTGTTGCAGCATAAATCAATAATTCTCGATAATATAATAAAAGCACCAATACTTTTCTTTAATATATATTGAGTTTATATGAAGCTTCTCATTGAGTCGACCCACTTAATAATTCTTACAAATAGACCACAATTTCCATTCACCGCCAATTTATTATAATGGCAAGAATAACTTCATTATTCCCCGTAAAGGAAAGCCAAAGAAATGTTTAATATAACATTGTTTCCCTTCAATTAATTAGTCCGTAGATAAAAAACAAATAACTCTTAGTCAAAATGAATTCTTCTTATTTTTCCAAACTCAAAATATAAAGACGCCAAAGCCTAAACAATATTATTACCAAGACAGTTAATAAAACTTATTTGCAAATTTGCCTCCAAAGGAGACTTCACAAATTTAGCACAGATGTAGACTCCATCGTTAATCCTCCCCTTTTGAAGAACTAGGTTTTTGTCCAGCCCTTCTGTCAAACTCCTAAAGGTTTTCGTCCCCAGAAATCATAAACGTTTATCAATTCCAAAAGCATGCCCTTGCTACAACCCCAAGACCTCCTTATAAAGCCCTCTAGGAAACATCTAGAAGGTTAGGCTGATTGGAGAACTTTATTTAATGAAGTGGTCTTATAATAATATTTTATTATTTTATTGTTATTTAATTAAATTAATTAATATTAAGTCATTGTTTGAATATTTTATTTATTTTTTTGACAACTTAATAAATATCAATTTAGTTAATTGTCACCTTAAAAATTGGGGACATTACACTATTATTATGTTTTGATAAGATGTTTTATCTACTATGTATTAATCTTTGTTGGCTTTGGGTAGTTATAAGCATTGGTTGGTTGACAACTGTATTCCTCTTGGCAATCATCGAGTTCTTTAAATATATTTTGTATCTTTAAGAAAAGTAGTATGATCTTGTTGGCTCAACTCTAATCTTTGTCTGATCATCTCTGGTCTACTTCTGTTATAATTTCATGTGCAAATAAAGATATACTTTTTTTCCTCAATGTGTAATAATTTCATTCCAACTATTCATTTTATCAGATAGGAGAGCAAACAGCACATACATTAGTTGGTGGTGTTGAAAATGTGTATGTGTGGCATGCTAATGAAATCAGGTATAAATTTGCATGGTGACTATTCTTGGCTCATACTGGTACAGGAGTACCCATTTATTGGTGACTTGGCCTTGTGTACCTTTTTATATGGATGCCTCCTACAATGAAGATAATTACATTACCCATGGGGTGTTTGATTATTTATTCTTTGACTGTTTTACATTTGTATATCTATGGTATAATGTGTGGTTTCTTGCATGTATGCTGCATATGTTTTTCACATATTTTAGTGCATGATTTGTTCCACATGTATTGTGTTTAATGGTGTTGGAGGTATAATGAGTTTTGCAACAGGGTTGTGATTGCCTTGTGTTGATATTACATAGCATTCACATTGAGTGTCATCAATGAGGTGCAAAACACTGTAAAATCAAAAGCCTTTTTCCTTATTCAGAAGAACTCTAAACTTACTTGGGGTGTTACATGCATGATATGAGACTTTCCCTGAGTAGATTGTACAGATTTGCCATATACTGCTTCACGAATGCTCATGCTAGGGTCATCACTGATACAAAATTACAGGTCTGTATTGATATCACAAATGTAAGTTCATACAAGTGAAAAATCATTACTCAAATCTACTCACTGAGTAATAGTAACTCTCAACATCCTACTTGATGCTTACTTGGAGAAATGATACAACCAGGGTACAAATGCTTTGTGATAGATTAAATTTGTATTGGGATCTTTTTAAAAAGTATTGATGCCAGCGGCAAGGCAATATTTTCATGCAAAATGTGTCTTCTTTCGGAATGTTCAAGTCATCCATTTACAAATTATCTTTTTCATTTCAGTTTTCTTTCTTTATTATTTCATTTGCGAACAAAATAGAGACATTAATAAGTTTTTAACTGTTCTAGGCACCTTTTCCCATTTTATCACAATAAATTGATTTTTACTTGTCCAAGTGAGTGGTTTTTCATCACCATTGATGCTTTGAACAAAATTTAGAGACATGACTAAGTTCTTAGCTGTTCTAGGCACCTTTTCCCTTTTTACCATGATACATTCATTTTCACTTGTCCAAGTTAGCAGTTTTTTGTAACCATGGATGTGAATCTATCTCTAATTTTTGTTCAGTGCATGGATGATGCTGGTGTGGATGGAGCATTAATTGTTCAACCCATCAATCATATGTTTGATCACTCTTATGTCAACAGGTATGCAAAACTTATTTGAATTTATTTTCTAATTTTTATGTTTGGTTTCTTAGGTGGAAGAACATATGTGGTAGTAAATTGATTGCCATATCTTGTTTATGTATGGTTAGCTGGTTTGTTTAGGTAAAGTGAAGCATTATGTTTTAAGATGTTTTAAGTATAACAAATCGATTTACACCTTTCTTGAGGTTTTTGCTCAAAATTGTTAGCAGTAATATTGAGGATAAGAAACAACCCTGTCAGAGGTTGAGGATCATGTTGTTTTTGTCTGATTGTTGCCTTCCATAAAATCTTGTTATTTGTGTTACGCTGTAATAAGAGTATAAAAATTTCAGTGGTTTTTTATATTTATAGAAAGATTTCCTTTTACTAAAATTGGACAACTTAGTGTTGGTGGCAATATTATACACGGAAATAAAACTAGTTAATTAAGTTGTAATTGTGTTGGTTAGTTGGCAACCGAGGGGTGGTAGTTGCGGTGCGACGGTTGGTGCTCGCACCCCCTCAACATCTTTATATACTTCCGAATGTAACTTGTGGACAATAACAATTATGAATGGAATAACATCTGATATATTGCATCTGATATCTATGGCATTATTATTCTGCATTACGTGTTTTATCTGTGTGCTTTAAGTTATGCACCCGAGAGGGCAAACACTTAGAGAGTATGTTTTTCATTATAGGTGCTCCTAGAGTCATTCACACAAGGAATATATATTAACACTTTTTGTTGATGGCTTGGAAGATGTTAGAGGCATTCAAGTATAAGACTCTTTATATTTTCACTTTATCAAAATACATTAAATATTGGCCTCCTAGAAAATAGTAGGATCACTATAAAATGTTCTATAAAATACTCTGTTGCTCCAGAATTCAATTCTGACCCTGCAATGAAACATCTGCAACTCAAATTGCCATCTCAACTTCAGCAGTACCCAAGAAAATATATATAATAGATTAATCTCAAAAAGCTTTACCTCTGCTGGAGCATAGCAGAGTTATTATTCTACTGTAGCATTTCTGGGATCAATTTTGGCTCTTGATATCCCCTTGCACCCCCCCTTTCCTTTTATTTGGAAAAAAAGATGTTGATGGCTTTATGTCCATCGAATGTGAAATTAAAAGTTACATACAAAAGTAGAAGACCTCTTCAAATATAAAGTAAATTAAACAATGCAGGTAAAATAAAATAATTGATAACTAAAAATTAAAATTTATGTGTACATCTATGTATGCAGTAAATACAGTAGATTTAATGTAAAATAACTCTTTATGTAAAAAGAATAGCTCGAAATTGATATTTCTGTGTTTTTTTATGCTGAAGGCATTCCCTCTATGAAGTGAAACAAGCTGAATTTCTAAATCAACGGCTCAAATTATTGGAGAAAGGATGCAGGACGATGAAAAATATCTCCGCTGTTTGTTTTCATTATTGTCAGAATAGAAACATGTCTTGATGACCTGGATTCCTATTAAAACATGTGATGATCTCGACTGTCATTTTAATATGGATAGAGTTAAAGCATTGAATAGTTTAGTTTCTTTTCATTGTCATGCAAGACAATTATCGTCAATGTACTTTTCTGTCTCAACATTTACCAAAATTAATTTGACTTTGCATTTACTGTTTGTTATGATTCGTTTGCCACTTGGAAAATAGACATTAGTTCTCTACTTTTTTGCCATCTCTTTATGTTGATTTGTAACAGCATCAATGAATTTTCAAGGCATAATGGACACGGGCATGACGAGCATCCCTCATTCATAACAGTAGCATAACTTCCAACACATGCCAGAAAAGCTTGCAAATTCGATAGGTAAGAATAGGGTCTAGCACCAGTATGTTCGATTTTACTATAAAATCCATTGCAATGCTCCTCCAAGAACATAGGGCCCCCATGTTTTCCACTCCATTTGAGTTGGGACATGTTTGATGTAAAGTTATTTCAATTTTAATTAAAGAACAAGTTATGAACTATGAATGCTATATATGGATATGAGGAATTATGTCAATGTCTAATAATTCTGATTTTTATCTGCAGGTCTGAAGGAGAGAGATCATTTAATATTTTCTATGTCTTCTCCAAATGAATTCAATTGGCATATATATTATTTAGGCAACCGGTCAATTGGTGTATTGACCGGTCATGCCTTTTAGGCATGACCGATCAATGCACCTATTGATCGGTGCCTTTACAATTATACCATTAACACAATGCTGATTATCGGTTCAAAAACCCCCGATAGCATATTGTAATATCATAATATAATGACTGATCAATTTAATGAATCGGTTCATATAAACACCGATGATTCAAAGTGCACGATGAATATAATCCAACCGGTGCATTTGTTAACCAATGTTAATGCCAAATGAAGCGGTCTATTCATTAAACCCGATAACAAATATGCTCGATATAATTAAGCCCGATAACAGATGTGAATCGGTGCCAATGTTTATGCATCCGATAGCAAGTGTGTATCGGCGAATTTAACCTGATAACTTATAGCATTTAATATGCTATTGGGTTAATACCCCGATAGCATATTAATGCCAATTAACAATTGACATTAATATGCTATCGGGTTGTTAGCCCGATAGCATAATGATAAGCAATGTTTGTACAATCCGATAATCATATGCAATATAAATCAGACATGAAGCATGTAGATAAATAACAGAAGAAGGAAGGTTAGGAAGATCTTATCTTGCATAAGCTACCATGCATTAACACTCCCTCTTAGCTTTGGAAGATAAGGCAACCTGCATCACATTTCCTTTTCATAACTAAGATAATGTCAGTCAGCGAAAAAATCATTTATACATGAGAAGTACCATCAAGACATATGATACAAAATAGAAGAACATCACTTGAGCATGTGGCATAAAGTTTTATTTTTAAAAATAAGAGAATCATCACCTGACCATGTGACCAATGTTTATGCATCCGATAGCAAGTGTGTATCGGCGAATTTAACCTGATAACTTATAGCATTTAATATGCTATTGGGTTAATACCCCGATAGCATATTAATGCCAATTAACAATTGACATTAATATGCTATCGGGTTGTTAGCCCGATACCAAAACATGTGATCTTGTAAGATTCATCAAGATATCACCTAACACATGATATCAGTATTGCCTAACACGCAATACTTAAGGATAAGTCTATGAGAAAGGTTAGTTTCTCATCATATCCAAGTTGTGATAAGTGCAATAACATTTATAAATGTTTATCACAACATAGTCATGGCACATCCATGGCTTACCAAAGATCCAACATGATCAATGGTTGAGATATCACCTACACGTGATATCAGTATTGCCTAACACGCAATACAAGGATAACCATATGAGAAGTGCTTAAGTTCTCATCATATCCAAGTTGTGATAATGCAATAACATTTGTACAAATGTTGTATCACAACATAGTCATGGCACATCCATGACTTACCAGTGATCCAACATGATTACTGGTTTGACTATCATAAGATCGTCACCTTATGATGTCTACATACAAGTGTTCAGTATCTGAGAGATCGTCACCTCTTAGATATGAACACAGGTGGCAAGAAGCCAAGAGATAGTCCAAAAAGAAGTTTACACCTTAAACATCTTAAATATATGTAAGTATAGATTACAAAGCAGATTACCTTTCTATCATACCTAAACCCTTTCTGAAGTGATCAATCTTCACTCTGGAAAGTGGTTTGGTAAGAATATCTGCAGTCTGATCTCCTGTACACACATATTCTAACTTTACCACATTCCTGTCAACCATATCTCGTACATAGTGATATGGAATCTCAATATGTTTGGACCTGTCATGAAATACTGGATTTACAGAGAGTTTTATACAACTTTGATTATCACACTGAATGACTGTAGGTTTCATAGGTTCTCCAAATAATCCCACGAGCAATTTCCTTAGCCATACTGCTTCTCGGGCAGCCATTGAAGCTGCAATATATTCAGCCTCTATGGAACTCTGAGCTACTGAAGATTGTTTTCTGCTGATCCAGGATATCATGGCTGACCCTAAACTGAAGCAGCACCCTGAAGTGCTCTTTCTGTCAGTCACACTGCCAGCCTAATCTGAATCTGTAAATCCATGTAGATCTATGTCAACCTTTTCATATTTAAGACCAAGCTTTAGGGTACCTTGTAGATATCTCACTATATGCTTTACTGCAACCAGGTGTATCTCCTTAGGTTCACACATGAACTGACTTAAGGCATTAACAGCATAGCAGATATCTGGCCTTGTATTTACTAGATACATCAGGGACCCAATCATTTGCTTGTATTGAGTGCGGTCAGTAGGTCTTGATTCTGCTGCTGCTTCTTTAAGTTTATGGAAGCTGGTTTCCATAGGAGAGGTCATGGGTCTGCAGTTTAGCATTCCAAATCTTGTCAATATGTCCAAGGTGTATTTCCCTTGGTTCAGTACAATATTATCAGAATTCTGCCATACTTCCAATCCTAGGAAGTAATGAAGAAGCCCCAAGTCTTTCATATCAAATTCTGTGGATAGATCTTTTTTGCATTGATCTATTAGGTTATCATCTCCTGTAATTAATAAGTCATCAACATATAAAATTAATATTAACATATCACCTTTATTTCTTTTGAGGTAGAGATTAGGATCTGCATCATTCTTAGAGAAACCCAGCTTTGAGAGATAGGTGTCAATTCTTTCATACCAAACTCTGGTAGCCTGTTTGAGCCCATAAAGAGCTTTCTTGAGTCTACACACATGAGACTTTGCATCATGAATTTCAAACCCTTCAGGTTGCTCTAAGTAGACTTCTTCCACGATCTCGCCATTTAGGAATGTTGTCTTAACATCCATCTGATGTACCTTCCACCCCTTTGCTGCTGCAATGGCTAGGACAACTCTTACTAATGTGTACCTGGCAACAGGTGCAAATGTTTCTTCGTAATCTATTCCTTCCTTTTGTGAGAACCCTCTACCTACAAATCTGGCCTTGTGTTTTTCAATACTGCCATCTGCAGCATGCTTGATTTTAAACAACCATTTAGAAGACACGACAGACTTCTTGGTTGGCCTAGGAACAATCTCCCAAACATCATTCTTCATAATGGACTGATATTCTTCAGGCATGGCATCTATCCATACTTGATGTTTGAGTGCATCTGAAACATTGTTAGGTTCAGCTTTAGAGAGATCATTCATAAGTGCAACATAGTTGATGAATTTATTAGGCCTCTTGTTTTCCCTGAAGGTTCCTGAAGGAGCAGCGAACTTCTGAGCTTCTGCTATAGTTTTGGTGGCCCATAGTGGTATCTTCTTGCGATTATCTATAGGTGGGTTTTGTGTTTCACTTATAGTTTCCTCAAGATACTCCCTCTGAAGCTCAGGAGTAGGTTCTTCTTCTAGGTTAGGAGTAGGATTATGAATTTCAGGTTCTATTGTATTTTGGGCCCTTTTGAAGGCTAAATCTTCTTCGAAGATTACATCCCTACTGAGTTCAATATTTCTCTGACCTTGTACATAGATTCTGTAGGCTTTAGAAGTTTCACTGTATCCTACAAGTATTCCCCTTTTTCCAGAGGGTTCTAGTTTTAGTCTTTTCTCTTTAGGTACATGAATATAGACTGGACACCCAAATATCCTAAGATGGCTGATTTCTGGTTTTGTCTTGGTAAAGACTTCCTCGGGAGTTTTATCTTCAAGCTGTGAATGATGACATCTATTTTGTATGTACACAGCAGTGTTAGTTGCTTCTGCCCAAAGGTTCAAGTTTAGATTTTGATCTAGTATCATGGCTTTGACAGCTTCTACTATGGTCCTATTTTTCCTTTCAGCTACTCCATTTTGTTGTGGATTATAAGGTATTGTCAACTCCCTCTTAATCCCAGAATTTTTACAAAAGTCTTTAAATAGTCCTGATGTGTATTCCCCCCCATTGTCAGTTCTTAAGGTTTTAATTTTGTTTTCAGAGAGATTTTCTGTTAACGTTTTAAACTCTTTAAACGTACTTAGGATCTCTTCTGATTCTTTACATTTCAGAAAGTAGATCCACGTCTTCCTAGAGTAGTCATCAACAAAAATTACATAGTACAAAAATCCCCCTAGCGAGGGTACAGACATAGGTCCACATACATCAGAATGAATTAACTCCAAAACTTTGCTAGTTTTCCTAGTACTATTTTGAAATGCATTTTTGGTATTTTTACCTAAGGCACACCCTTTGCATGCCTCTGAATGATATTGCTTCAACTTAGGTAGACCTGTGACAAGGTTTCTCATGGTTGACAAAGCTCTATAATTCAGATGGCCGAATCTCCTGTGCCATACTTCATTTGCATTAGTTGCTTCATGGATCAATGCTAGATTGGGCTCTGTACATAGCTCATACAAATAGCCTTGTCTTCGACCATTGACTTTAGCGTCTTTGATGGAGGATCTCTTTGGCCAAGCCAACACTTTGTTTTCCATGAAGGTCACTCTGTATCCTTGATCTTCTAGTGTTGATATGGAGATTAGATTTCTTTTGATGCCTGGAACATATAGTACTTCTTCAAGTCGTAGTGACATGCCTGTCTTCAGTTTGATGGTGCAGGTTCCAATTCCTCTGACTGGATGTGAAGAATCGTCTCCGATGGTTACTTCCTCATTATCTTTCTTTATCATGGAGTCTAGTATTTCTCTAAAGCCGGTGATGTGTCTGGATGAACCACTGTCGATCACGCATGAGTTAGATTTGTTTGAAGCATGGCTTGTAAGTGCTAAGTAGAGGACATAGTTCTCGGAGTCATTTTCTCTTCTAGATTTCCTCACTTTTGCAAATGTGGCTTGCTTCCCTTTCTCCGGACAGTTTGCAACATAGTGTCCGAATTTGTCACACCTATAACATTGAACATGTGATAGGTCTTTCTTAGAAGTGTTCTTGCCTTGTTTAGCTTTTCTTTTCCTGAATTGCTTCTTTTTGTGCTTCTTATTGATGTTTGTATTTAGGACTTGCAAGTCTTCATCTATATTCTTCTGTTTTATTCCTACCTTGTTCAATCGGGATTCTTCTTGTAGACAGTTATCTCTTAGTCTTTCAAACTTAGGATATTTGGACCCAGCACTGATGCCTTGGACGAATGTGTTCCGTCCACTAAGCAATCCATCTAGAGCAATGAGTGTTAACTCTTTGCTTTGGATGTCGTATCCAAGGGAAGCTAGGTCATCTCTTAGGCTTGATATCCTCATGAAGTAGGAGTTAATTGTCTCCCCTTTGTTCATACTGATATGGTTGATCTCTCGTTTTAATGCCAGAGTACGACTTGCATTTGATATCTCAAATGTCCTTTCAAGTGCCTTGAACATTTTATAAGCCGTCTCCTGCTTTCTAATGATGGGCATTATATTATTTCTTACCCCATCCACTATTATTTTAATAGCCTTATCATTTCCCTCGATCCATGTGGATTTCTCGGTTTCATCTTCTGGTTGTGCACTTTCAGTTTGGACATATGAATCAACTTTGTTTTCTCTTAAAATCATTTTGATTCTAAACTTCCAAGCTGAAAAATCTTCGCTACCTCCGAGTCTATCTTCGAATCTGATAGCGTTGGCCATTGTGGAAATGTGATGTAGTTTGTAACTTAGTCCTTGAATTTTATCAAAATTGAATAGCCTTAGGTTCGATTACCTTGGCTTTGATACCATGTAAAGTTATTTCAATTTTAATTAAAGAACAAGTTATGAACTATGAATGCTATATATGGATATGAGGAATTATGTCAATGTCTAATAATTCTGATTTTTATCTGCAGGTCTGAAGGAGAGAGATCATTCAAAATTTTCTATGTCTTCTCCAAATGCTTTCAATTGGCATATATATTATTTAGGCAACCGGTCAATTGGTGTATTGACCGGTCATGCCTTTTAGGCATGACCGATCAATGCACCTGTTGATCGGTGCCTTTACAATTATACCATTAACACAATGCTGATTATCAGTTCAAAAACCCCTGATAGCATATTGTAATATCATAATATAATGACTGATCAATTTAATGAATCGGTTCATATAAACACCGATGATTCAAAGTGCACGATGAATATAATCCAACCGGTGCATTTGTTAACCAATGTTAATGCCAAATGAAGTGGTCTATTCATTAAACCCGATAACAAATATGCTCGATATAATCAAGCCCGATAACAGATGTGAATCGGTGCCAATGTTTATGCATCCGATAGCAAGTATGTATCGGCGAATTTAACCCGATAACTTATAGCATTTAATATGCTATTGGGTTAATACCCCGATAGCATATTAATGCCAATTAACAATTGACATTAATATGCTATCGGGTTGTTAGCCCGATAGCATAATGATAAGCAATGTTTGTACAATCCGATAATCATATGCAATATAAATCAGACATGAAGCATGTAGATAAATAACAGAAGAAGGAAGGTTAGGAAGATCTTATCTTGCATAAGCTACCATGCATTAACATTTGATAATCTTAACATATAACTTCATAAGGAGGTGTTGCCACATATGTTAATAGTATTCACAATGAAAAGGGAGGTGATTGAAAGTTTTGCCCCCCTATAAATAAAGGATGCATCTTTAAGGGCCCTTAAAACCCCAATTTTTAAGATTGTCAAAGGTAAGGATTTTGTTGAGAGTAGTCAACCAAACAAAAGCATTATATTTGGGGGGAATCTGTTAATGCATGGTAGCTTATGCAAGATAAGATCTTCCTAACCTTCCTTGTTCTGTTATTTATCTACATGCTTCATGTCTGATTTATATTGCATATGATTATCGGATTGTACAAACATTGCTTATCATTATGCTATCGGGCTAATAACCCGATAGCATATTAATGTCAATTGTTAATTGGCATTAATATGCTATCAGGGTATTAACCCGATAGCATATTAAATGCTATAAGTTATCGGGTTAAATTCGTCGATACATACTTGCTATCGGGTGCATAACCATTGGCACCGATTCACATCTGTTATTGGGCTTAATTATATCGGGCATATTTGTTATCGGGTTTAATGAATACACCGCTTCAGTTGGAATTAACATTGGTTAACAACTGCACCGGTTGGATTACATACATCGTGCACTTTGAATCATCGGTGTTTATATGAACCGATTCATTATATTGATCAATCATTATATTATGATATTACAATATGCTATCGGGGGTTTTGAACTGATAATCAGCATTGTGTTAATGGTATCATTGCAAAGGCACCGATCAATGGGTGCATTGATCGGTCATGCCTAAAAGGCATGACCGGTCAATACACCAATTGACCGGTTGCCTAAATGATATATATGCCAATTGAATTCATTTGGAGAAGACATAGAAAATATTAAATGATCTCTCTCCTTCAAACCTCCAGATAAAATCAGAATTATTAGACATTGACATAATTCCTCATATCCATATATAGCATACATAGTTCATAACTTGTTCTTTAATGGAAATTGAAATAACTTTACATGGTATCAGAGCCAAGGTAATCGAACCTAAGGCTATTCAATTTTGATAAAATTCAAGGACTAAGTTACAAACTACATCACATTTCCATAATGGCCAACGCTATCAGATTCGAAGATAGATTCGGAGGTAGCGAAGATTTTTCAGCTTGGAAGTTTAGAATCAAAATGATTTTAAGAGAAAACAAAGTTGATTCATATGTCCAAACTGAAAGTGCACAACCAGAAGATGAAACCGAGAAATCCACATGGATCGAGGGAAATGATAAGGCTATTAAAATAATAGTGGATGGGGTAAGAAATAATATAATGCCCATCATTAGAAAGCAGGAGACGGCTTATAAAATGTTCAAGCCGCTTGAAAGGACATTTGAGATATCAAATGCAAGTCGTACTCTAGCACTAAAACGAGAAATAAATCATATCACCATGAACAAAGGGGAGACAATCAACGCCTACTTCATGCGGATATCAGTTCTAAAAGATGAACTTGCAACTCTGGACTACGAGATCCGAGGTAAAGAACTAAGACTCATTGCTTTAGATGGGTTGCCTAGTGGATGGAGCACATTCGTCCAAGGCATCAGTGCAAGGTCCAAATATCCTAAGTTTGAAAGACTAAGAGATGACTGTCTACAAGAAGAATCCCGATTGAACAAGGTAGGAATAAAACAGAAGAATATAGATGAAGACTTGCAAGTCCTAAATACAAACATCAATAAAAAGTACAAAAAGAAGCAATTCAGGAAAAGAAAAGCTAAACAAGGCAAGAACACTTCTAAGAAAGACCTATCACATGTTCAATGTTATAGGTGTGACAAATTCGGACACTATGTTGCAAACTGTCCAGAGCAAGGGAAGCAAGCCACATTTGCAAAAGTGAAGAAATCTAGAAAAGAAAATGACTCCGAGAACTATGTCCTCTACTCAGCACTTACAAGCCATACTTCAAACAAATCTAACTCATGGGTGATCGACAGTGGTTCATCGAGACACATCACCGGCTTTAGAGAAATACTAGACTCCATGATAGAGAAAGATGATGAGGAAGTAACCATCGGAGACGATTCTTCACATCTAGTCAGAGGAATTGGAACCTGCACCATCAAACTGAAGACAGGCATGTCACTACGACTTGAAGAAGTACTATATGTTCCAGGCATCAAAAGAAATCTAATCTCCATATCAGCACTAGAAGATCAAGGATACAGAGTGACCTTCATGGAAAACAAGGTGTTGGCTTGGCCAAAGAGATCCTCCATCAAAGACGCTAAGGTCATTGGTCGAAGACAAGGCTATTTGTATGAGCTATGTACAGAGCCCAATCTAGCATTGATCCATGAAGCAACTAATGCAAATGAAGTATGGCACAAGAGATTAGGCCATCTGAATTATAGAGCTTTGTCAACCATGGGAAACCTTGTCACAGGTCTACCTAAGTTGAAGCAATATCATTCAGAGGCATGCAAAGGGTGTGCCTTAGGTAAAAATACCAAAAATGCATTTCAGAATAGTACTAGGAAAACTAGCAAAGTTTTGGAGTTAATTCATTTGATGTATGTGGACCTATGTCCGTACCCTCGCTAGGGAGATTTTTGTACTATGTAATTTTTTGTTGATGACTACTCGAGGAAGACGTGGATCTACTTTCTGAAATGTAAAGAATCAGAAGAGATCCTAAGTAGGTTCAAAGAGTTTAAAACATTAACAGAAAATCTCTCTGAAAACAAAATTAAAACCTTAAGAACTGACAATGGGGGGGAATACACATCAAAACTATTTAAAGACTTTTGTAGAAATTCTGGGATTAAGAGGGAGTTGACAATACCTTATAATCCACAACAAAATGGAGTAGCTAAAAGGAAAAATAGGACCATTGTAGAAGCTGCCAAAGCCATGATACTAGATCAAAATCTAAACTTGAACCTTTGGGCAGAAGCAACTAACACTGCTGTGTACATACAAAATAGATGTCCTCATTCACACCTTGAAGATAAAACTCCCGAGGAAGTCTTTACCAAGACAAAACCATATATCAGCCATCTTAGGATATTTGGGTGTCCAGTCTATATTCATGTACCTAAAGAGAAAAGACTAAAACTAGAACCCTCTGGAAAAAGGGGAATACTTGTAGGATACAGTGAAACTTCTAAAGCCTACAGAATCTATGTACAAGGGCAGAGAAATATTGAACTCAGTAGGGATGTAATCTTCGAAGAAGATTTAGCCTTCAAAAGGGCCCAAAATACAATAGAACCTGAAATTCATAATCCTACTCCTAACCTAGAAGAAGAACCTACTCCTGAGCTTCAGAGGGAGTATCTTGAGGAAACTATAAGTGAAACACAAGACCCACCTATAGATAATCGCAAGAAAAGACCACTATGGGCCACCAAAACTATAGCAGAAGCTCAGAAGTTCGCTGCTCCTTCAGGAACCTTCAGGGAAAGCAAGAGGCCTAATAAATTCATCAACTGTGTTGCACTTATGAATGATCTCTCTAAAGCTGAACCTAACAATGTTTCAGATGCACTCAAACATCAAGTATGGATAGATGCCATGACTGAAGAATATCAGTCCATTGTGAAGAATGATGTTTGGGAGATTGTTCCTAGGCCAATCGAGAAGTCTGTCGTGTCTTCTAAATGGTTGTTTAAAATCAAGCATGCTGCAGATGGCAGTATTGAAAAACACAAGGCCAGATTTGTAGCTAGAGGGTTCTCACAGAAGGAAGGAATAGATTAGGAAGAAACATTTGCACTTGTTGCCAGGTACACATCAGTAAGAGTTGTCCTAGCCATTGCAGCAGCAAAGGGGTGGAAGGTACATCAGATGGATGTTAAGACAACATTCCTAAATGGCGAGATCGTGGAAGAAGTCTACTTAGAGCAACCTGAAGGGTTTTAAATTCATGATGCAAAGTCTCATGTGTGTAGACTCAAGAAAGCTCTTTATGGGCTCAAACAGGCTCCCAGAGTTTGGTATGAAAGAATTGACACCTATCTGTCAAAGCTGGGTTTCTCTAAGAATGATGCAGATCCTAATCTCTACCTCAAAAGAAATAAAGGTGATATGTTAATATTAATTTTATATGTTGATGACTTATTAATTACAGGAGATGATCACCTAATAGATCAATGCAAGAAAGATCTATCCACAGAATTTGATATGAAAGACTTGGGGCTTCTTCATTACTTCCTAGGATTGGAAGTATGGCAGAATTCTGATAATATTGTACTGAACCAAGGGAAGTACACCTTGGACATATTGACAAGATTTGGAATGCTAAATTGCAGATCCATGATCTCTCCTATGGAAACCAACTTCCATAAACTTAAAGAAGCAACAACAGAATCAAGACCTACTGACCCCACTCAATACAGGCAGATGATTGGGTCCTTGATGTATCTGGTAAATACAAGACCAGATATCTGCTATGCTGTTAATGCCTTAAGTCAGTTCATGTGTGAACCTAAGGAGATACACCTGGTTGCAGTAATGCATATAATGAGATATCTGCAAGGTACCCTAAAGCTTGGTCTTAAATATGAAAAGGTTGACATAGATCTACATGGATTTACAGATTCAGATTGGGCTGTCAGTGTGACTGACAGAAAGAGCACTTCAGGGTGCTGCTTCAGTTTAGGGTCAGCCATGATATCCTAGATCAGCAAAAAACAATCTTCAGTAGCTCAGAGTTCCACAGAGGCTGAATATATTGCAGCTTCAATGGCTGCCCGAGAAGCAGTATGGCTAAGGAAATTGCTCATGGGATTATTTGGAGAACCTATGAAACCTACAGTCATTCAGTGTGATAATCAAAGCTGTATAAAACTTTATGTAAATCCAGTATTTCATGATAGGTCCAAACATATTGAGATTCCATATCACTATGTACGAGATATGGTTGACAGGAATGTGATAAAGTTAGAATATGTGTGTACAGGAGATCAGACTGCAAATATTCTGACCAAACCACTTTCCAGAGTGAAGGTTGATCACTTCAGAAAGGGTTTAGGTATGATAGAAAGGTAATCTGCTTTGTAATCTATACTTACATATATTTAAGATGTTTAATGTGTAAACTTCTCTGTCATGTCTGGACTATCTCTTGGCTTCTTGCCACCTGTGTTCATATCTAAGAGGTGACGATCTCTCAGATACTGAACACTTGTATGTAGACATCATAAGGTGACGATCTGATGATAGTCAAACCAGTAATCATGTTGGATCACTGGTAAGTCATGGATGTGTCATGACTATGTTGTGATACAACATTTGTACAAATGTTATTGCATTATCACAACTTGGATATAATGAGAACTTAAGCACTTCTCATATGGTTATCCTTGTATTCCGTGTTAGGCAATACTGATATCACGTGTAGGTGATATCTCAACCATTGATCATGTTGGATCTTTGGTAAGTCATGGATGTGCCATGACTATGTTGTGATAAACATTTATAAATGTTATTGCACTTATCACAACTTGGATATGATGAGAAACTAACCTTTCTCATAGACTTATCCTTAAGTATTGCGTGTTAGGCAATACTGATATCACGTGTTAGGTGATATCTTGATGAATCTTACAGATCACATGTTTTGGTGATTTCTCACATGATCAGGTGATGATTCTCTTACTTTTATCACATGTTAAAATAATACTTTATGTCACATGCTCAGGTGATGTTCTTCTATTTTGTATCATATGTCTTGATGGTACTTCTCATGTATAAATGATTTTTGCTGACTGACATTATCTTAGTTATGAAAAGGAAATGTGATGCAGGTTGCCTTATCTATCTTCCAAAGCTAAGAGGGAGTGTGAATGCATGGTAGCTTATGCAAGATAAGATCTTCCTAACCTTCCTTGTTCTGTTATTTATCTACATGTTTCATGTCTGATTTATATTGCATATGATTATCGGATTGTACAAATATTGCTTATCATTATGCTATCGGGCTAACAACCCGATAGCATATTAATGTCAATTGTTAATTGGCATTAATATGCTATCAGGGTATTAACCCGATAGCATATTAAATGCTATAAGTTATCGGGTTAAATTCGTCGATACATACTTGCTATCGGGTGCATAACCATTGGCACCGATTCACATCTGTTATCGGGCTTAATTATATCGGGCATATTTGTTATCGGGTTTAATGAATACACCGCTTCAGTTGGAATTAACATTGGTTAACAACTGCACCGGTTGGATTACATACATCGTGCACTTTGAATCATCGGTGTTTATATGAACCGATTCATTATATTGATCAGTCATTATATTATGATATTACAATATGCTATCGGGGGTTTTGAACCGATAATCAGCATTGTGTTAATGGTATAATTGCAAAGGCACCGATCAATGGGTTTATTGATCGGTCATGCCTAAAAGGCATGACCGGTCAATACACCAATTGACCGGTTGCCTAAATGATATATATGCCAATTGAATTCATTTGGAGAAGACATAGAAAATATTAAATGATCTCTCTCCTTCAGACTTGCAGATAAAATCAGAATTATTAGACATTGACATAATTCCTCATATCCATATATAGCATACATAGTTCATAACTTGTTCTTTAATTGAAATTGAAATAACTTTACAGAATCACTCTTGGATTTAGGAATAATCTAAACTACATAACCATTCTGTTGATATTATAGCGTCAGTCGGTCTCCTTCTAGCCAATCCAAATGTGTGAATGGCCTATCGGCCTTACACATTTTATTTGTATTATGATTATCTATTTAATTCTTGTCTTGTTCAATATGCAAACATGCTTATATTATAATTGATGTATTTTGCATATCGTATATTGTCTTAATTATCCAATTAGACATTAGACCGCGCATCAGTCAAACATTAGTTAGTAAGCAACTTATGTGAAAGTCACTATCCTTCGTGCATTTACCTAGGGTGGCGACTCTTGGAAAGAGTCACCCCCTCGTCACTTATATATCGTGGACAACTCTCAGGTCAAACAGAATATAGAACATATACACGGTGAATAATATCTGGTCGTTATCATATCACAACTAACAGTATATCGTGCAAAACAACTGTTGTCAGACCGAATCGAACAGAGAGACGAATCATAGATCGTGGCTATCAGATTGGTGATAGACGTCTGTAAACGAATATAGTATATCGTGGTTGGCAATCAGATTTATACAACAATTCAGTGATAGATAATACATAGAACAAGATAAATTTTAATTCTGATTCTAAATTTAATATGGTATCAGAGCCAGGTTTCCTTCTATAAAGCCTAACCGCCTGAAGGAAGATCCAATTAAGATCAGATTAATATCTCCTTGAAAGTCTGTATTTTAAAATGACGAATGGTAATCGATCATTCAAGAAGCCTAGAGACTCCTGTAAAGTACAATGTTTCATATATGACGAATATGGCCACATTGCAAGAACTTGTCCTCTCAAACTTAAACTACAAGCATCCCTTGCTGAAGTCAGAAATTCAGACGTATGTTCAGAAAAATATGTTCTCTAGAAGAAACTCAAGATACCTTGTGATCGAGAGGGAGCTTACTAATCGAGATTGAGCACTTCTGAGGCAAAAATTGTAAATATTGATTATTATTATTAATACTAATAATTATTTTATGGGCCCTGTGTAAATCATAAGGAAGTGATGACTTCGAAATGATTTCCACTTGTATTTTTGAGGTTATTGGAAGGTGACGATCTTACAATAACTCAAGATTGTGGATAGAATCGCCGACTGAGGCAATCCACATAAGAGCTCATGGATAGAATGAGGCAATCCACACAAGAGCTCATGGATAGAATCGCCGACTGAGGCAATCCATGTGAGAGCTCATGGATAGAATCACCGACTGAGGCAATCCACACAAGAGCTCATGGATAGAATCGCCGATTGAGACAATCCACGTGAGAGCTCATGGATAGAATCGCTGACTGAGGCAATCCACACAAGAGCTTATGGATAGAATCGCCGACAGAGGCAATCCACTCAAGAGTTTGTGAATAGAATCGCCGACAGAGGCAATTCACATCTTGAAACTATGGTCCAAAGATAAAGCCAACATTAACATGCGCCACCGATAATTATATCGGGTGTTAATATAAACCATGCTCCACCGATAATTATATCGGGTGGTAAGATAACTATACACCACCGATAATTATCGGGTGTCTTAATATATGCACCGGTTGGTACGTAATATGCCTTGCATTATTATTGTGAGGGGGCACGATCAGGTGATGTCTTGATCGGCCATGTCCAAAAGACATGGCCGATCAAGGCATCGCTTGACCATACCCAGCCCACTACATAAATTTAATCTATGGATATGCTAGAATGGTTGATATCACGTGAGGTGATATCTATGAATGAGTCATGATGGATGGATATCACAGTAAGGTGATATCTTTCCTTTCCACATATGGATGTAGCCATTGCGGTCAATCACTTCAATGAGGTGATGTAACTTGTAGAAGGGTTCCTCCCTAGCTAAGAGGGAGTGTTGATAATATAGTGTCAGTCGGTCTCCTTCTAGCCAATCCAAATGTGTGAATGGCCTATCGACCTTACACATTTTATTTGTATTATGATTATCTATTTAATTCTTGTCTTGTTCAATATGCAAACATGCTTATATTATAATCGATTTATTTTGCATATCGTATATTGTCTTAATTATCCAATTAGACATTAGACCGGGCATTAGTCAAACATTAGTTAGTAAGCAACTTATGTGAAAGTCACTATCCTTCGTGCATTTACCTAGGGTGGCGACTCTTGGAAAGAGTCACCCCCTTGTCACTTATATATCGTGGACAACTCTCAGGTCAAACAGAATATAGAACATATACACGGTGAATAATATCTGGTCGTTATCATATCACAGCTAACAATATATCGTGCAAAACAACTGTTGTCAGACCGAATCGAACAGAGAGACGAATCATAGACCGTGGCTATCAGATTGGTGATAGACGACTGTAAACGAATATAGTATATCGTGGTTGGCAATCAGATTTATACAACAATTCAGTGATAGATAATACATAGAACAAGATAAATTTTAATTCTGATTCTAAATTTAACACATTCACATCCAACTTTATCTATGTAAACCCTAAAAGAATCAACATTTTATACGAGGAAACCATTACAATTACTTTGTGAAATAAAAAAAATTGAGGAGAAAATTATCGAAAGAAAAGAAAAGTCGTTTCAAACTCTAGATCTACAACTATTTTCGACCTACTAAAGCTAATAATTGCTAAGTTTATCCCCTATTATGTGTAAGAACCCCTGCTAATTCTTGCCTTAACTTTTCAGTTTTGACCCATCAGCATTTTGTCAATCAGTTGGTGTGCAAAGTCTAATTTGAATTTTCTGAGTTCTTGTCCGATTATTAGCCAACCTGTACAATCTGGAAGTGCTGTCCAATGATGTTGGAAGTGGACATTATGAGGACTGAGACTGAAATGGTAAAATCTGGAAAATACTGCAAAATCTGGAAATGCTGGCCCTCTTATATCCCCAAAATGTTGTCTTCTAGGAAGCCGATAATTATCAGTATGAGAACAATAACCCCTAAACTGTAACCTGTAACCATTCTTCAGTAAGACAACCATGATTCACCATGGATTAACCCTCAGAGATTAAGGGAATACGATTCCCAACATATGCAGACTCTACAGAAGCTGAAACTGAAAATTGTAACCTAGCTGTAGCCGTACTTTCCAAAAATATGTACGTGGCTGATCAAAGCTGCCCAAGAATCATGATTTCTACCTAGCGATTTCTGGAACTTCTGGTGATTCGTATGTACTGCCAAACTGTGTATGCAGTTAACTTGAGACCACCCAGCCAAAGGGCAAAACCTCTGCGAATTTTTGAGTGCTTGGCGCTACCAAAGGTTGCTGCGATTTCTACCAATCAGCCATGAGTTCGTTTTTTGATGATCTAGGGTATTGTCCAGGGCATCTAGCCTTAGGGTTTCCGTCTTGATGTGTTTTCTTCGTTCAAGTCGATGCTCAGAGAAAAGTGAGATAAGATAAAAAATGAAGCCGTGAATATTTTATAAAGTCTCTTTCACCCAAACGATGCATATTTTATTATTCAAAAGTTTCGACTTAGGCTTATATTTTCAAATAATTTGATATTTATTTCAAATTATTTTCTCTCCCTTGCTCCCTCTCTCCCTATCTATCTCTCTATCTATACCTTTCCCTTCCTCTAGGTAGTTTAGATTATTGAAAGAAAATTACTTGCTCCCTCTCTCCCTATCTATCTCTCTATCTATACCTTTCCCTCCCTCTCGTCCCATATATCTGTAACTCTCTTTTTCTCTTCCCATATTTTTTTATCTTCCCATATTTTTTATCTCCCCCTCTTTTTCTCTTCCTATCTCAATCTTCCCCTATTTCACTCTCCCTCTTTCTCTCTTCCTATCTCAATCTTCCCCTATTTCTCTCTCCCTCCATCTATATTTGTTTATCTTTTTTATTTGTCTATCTCTCCATCTCTATCTCTCTTCCTCTCTCTCTATATCTCTCTATCTCACCATCTATCTCTCTCCCTCTCCCTCTATCTTCATCTCTCTATCCCTCTTCCTTATCCTAGACATCTACATATCTATATCTCTCCATATCTCTCCATATCTCTCTCTCTCTCTCTCTCTCTCTCTCTCTCCATCTCACTTTACCCCAATTTCTCTCCCCATCTATACATTTATAATTTATATCTTCCATCTCTATTTATCCCTCTCTCTTGTCTCTTTATCACCCATCTCTCTCTCATCCCCCATCTATCTCTCCCTCTACTTATTGCAAACATAACATGACACTGTTTGTAATGGAGTCTGATTATCTTCCTAATTCAAAGCTTTTTTCAATCATGTTTGGATTTCTTTAAGCGTATGCATTTTTTATTTTAAGATATCACACTTCCATTGAAAATATTCTATGCACATGCAACATTATATTGCACAAAAGCATGCCAAAAATAGATCAAATTTTCCCTTATTCACCTTCTACATAGTGCAATTATTAGTAGATAGATGTATTTGAGATATATATACTAGTTTATATATTCTTTTCATGGAATTTGTTATTTTGTAACATGGAGAATTTTTTTTAATATTGTAAACTTCTGATTGAATATTGATATGCTATAATTCTGATCAGGGTTGAAGTTAATCAAAGGTTTTCCTTTTAAATTGTCCTTATGTGATGTATTGGCAAGTTTTCTGGTCATTACTAGGTCTGTGATGATGTCATCCTATGTTATTGGAAGTATTGTCATAAATTTCCCTCACAGGTTTAGGACATAATTAATGAAGTGTAGTTTATCTCTTGCTCTTTAATCATGAAAGCAATCAGAATCTGTTTTTGGGTGGCACGTTTCTGATACCTTAAATTCACAATTTAAATATTTAGCTTCATAAAAGTTTGTCTTATTTCTATTACTTTATAAATTTATTTCTGATAGGATTCCTTCGCCACTATAACCACCACTTATTTGTCTGTTTTCCTCTATGATTTTATCTAAGAGGATAATTTCTTCCATATAGTTGTTAACATATGCAAACTTGTAATATGTGTTTGATTTAGCAAGTATGCTCGAGAATGTTTTGAATTTTCTTCATGTATGATCTTTCTTTTGAAGTGCCCACACTGTTATAGTACACTAAATCTACAAAATGTCAAAAACCATAAAAGGAGGACAGTCTTATCAATATCAGAAGTATGTCCAGCTGTTGAAATAGGACTATCAAAGTCCAAAAGTTGTACTCAACTGATAGCACATGCAAGTCAAGTAATATTTAAATCCGATTAGGTGAGCCTAATTTCTGTTTTTGTTAGATCTCATTAACAGCTGTAAAATCTAAGGCACCCTTCAACTTTAGTCTTCTAACTCTATTTTGGGTGTACATAGCTAGGTGGTCAAGAGATTTTCTCTTCATGTATGGATTCTATATAAATAATTTTTGTGTTAATGCTACAGTGTATTACAAAGGTACCCTACCAAATTTGTTGGTTGTTGCCTTGCAAACCCTACAGAAGATGGAAGTGGGATTGGTGAACTAGAACACCTTGTCAAGAAGGTATTGAATTTGAATCTATTATTTTTGAGTTTCTTATATATTCATTCCTTACAATCATTTTATTATAGAAATTTTTCAACTTCAGAATTGAATAGTTTACACACAGAATTGCTTTTTCCATAGGAATTTATAAGATATGTGACATAAACCTTTGATGACATCAAGGCTGGTTTGCTTTGATTCTTTAGAATGGTTATCGAGCTGTTCGTTTCAACCCATATTTATGGCCTGATGGACAAAAGGTTCTTATTTGAACTCTTACTTGAAAGTAGCTAATAATCACTGGATAGAAAATCACATTAAGTCTTAATACATGTATGTATGTTCTGAACACTTTTGTATTCACTGTGAGATACTGAGTAAAGTGTATGTAGAGTATTAAACTTTTCTAGTTCATTCAATCATGTACTATAGACTGAAATACTTGAAGTGTATTCTCTTCTCAAACAGATGACCAATGAAGTTGGCAAGGCCATGTTTGCAAAATCAGGAGAGCTTGGAGTACCTGTTGGGTTTATGTGCTTCAAGGTACTTTATAACTTCTTTACAACTAGGTTACAGTAATAGGTAAAATTTCTCATTTATGAAGTTCTTAATTCATTTGATTGACATATGAATAATGGTAAATAATAATTTCTCATATTGTAATCTTTTAAAACTTGATGGCCTCAGTATGTTGATTGTGTGAAGGATGCATGATAGAAATTGCAGTTTTAAGTTGCCGATAGTTCTTGTTTTAGTAGAAAGTGCATTGAAATAATATACTTTCACTGGTTAACAAATTTCATGTTCTGAAAGTATGATTTCTCATATGATCGGAAATAATCTTTTCAATTACTTGGGAAGAACTCTTGACTCTGACGATTTTCAGTATAATTATAGGTATTAAAAATAGGGAGCATCATGGTGAAGGATAATGACTGGGTGTTTGTAGGCTTATCTAGCTTCTGTCCAGTTATATGTATGCTCTTGATGGTGGGAAAATGAATTTAAAGCAGAAGTAGATGAATAATAAAGTGTACTAGTATTGCATGGTTTAAACCCACCTTAAAAAGATACTGGCATGGCATGAAAAATACTGATTTTTTCAGAACCCTGGGTACAGTTTGTCTTGGAAATGGCCATACATTATATGTAAAAATAAAATTAATGTGTTCTGGGGCACAGAGAAGAACGTGGTGGATAACCTAATCAAACTGATTCATTAAGGTTATGTGCGGAAATGGTTTTGTTAATGACAGGCTAGGAATATGTAGATTACAATTGGAAAGAAAAAGTGGAGAAGGCACTTAACAACATATCTAGATCTGTAAATGCAGATCGTACTCCTCTCAGATTTGATAGTTGATAGATTGTAATTAATATTTCTGAATATATGTGATTTATGATTCTAATGAAGACTGTGTTTTGCAGGTCCAAACAAGGCTGAGAATGTTCGATTTTAATTGCTCAATATTGCATTATCGGGTCTGCATATATACTTGTATCGGGGGGGCATGTCTTGAGTGGACATGTCTCCACAAAGTGGAGTCATGTCCGCTCAAGACGTGCCTCCTCATCGATGGCACTTAAACAATATTATGAATACCATTTTATGAACGGTCACTTACTATTAGTTAAGTAGTCACTAACATATGTTTAATATGCCGATAAGAAAGGTATTCAACGTATATACAATGTAAGCAATGTTGATCGATCATTACTCGATTGATAATGGAATCAATATGATATTAATTCATGTAGATCGAAATCATTCTTTATTCGATCATGATAATTAATAGTGAGGTGGTAAACTGATATATTTCATTGTTGATTCTTTATCTATCAATGCTATAATTTTAACACTCCCTCTTAGCTAGAGAAGATAAAGAGTAAGAATATTATAATGAACTCTGAGAGTACATTACCATACTAATAGCTATCACATAACTTGTGATAAGAGTTATCACCTAATCTCGTGATAAGGTATATCACCTAATCTCGTGATATGAAGTATCACCTGTCTCGTGATACTAAAGGATATAATATACTCAAGAACATTACATTCTCCTCATATATCCTAGTTATGGTATGTGCACTGACATTAAGTCACATAATGTCTACCATAACAAATCATGACAAATCCATGAATAATGATATCAAGTCACATGATATCAATCTACTGAGCATTATAAGATCGCCACCTTATAGTGTCAAATACAAGTGCTCATTATCTAAAAGATCGTCACCTTTCAGAAATGTACACAGGGGGTGGGGCCCATAAAGTCATAGAGTCACACATATGACAAAATAAGTTTACACATTAAACATCTTATATATTAGTACAGATAGATATAATACTTACATTTCAATCATACCAAGACTCTTTTTGAAGTGTTCAACTTTCACTCTGGAGAGAGGTTTGGTAAGTATGTCTGCTGTTTGATCTCCTGTACTGATATACTTTAACGGGATTACATTCCTTTCTACCATGTCTCTCACATAGTGATAAGGAATCTCAATATGCTTAGATCTATCATGAAATACTGGATTCACTGAAAGCTTAATACAAACTCTGATTATCACAATGGATAATAGTAGGTTTCAGAGGCTCACCAAATAATCCCACAAGTAGTTTTCTGAGCCATACTGCCAGAGAAACGGGACTCGCCCGGACTCGCCCAAACTCGGCGAGTTCGAGTATGAGTTAGGCCTGGCGAGTCCCAGGGGCTTGGACTCGGACTCATCTGAGTCTGGCGAGTAAAATCACCAAACTTGCTGAGTTGGCGAGTTTGGCCCAAACTCGCCAAACTCGGCGAGTCCCGAGCCCCAGTCTCGGCCGGCGTCTAGAAACTCGCCAACTCGGCGAGTCCCGAGCCCCAGTCTCGGCCGGCGTCTAGCCAAACAAAAAACACAAAAAAAATTTAATTTGCAATGTTTTTGAAGTCCGTTTTTTTTTAATAATTATCTTCTATCCCTAAAAGTGACTTTCATTTCATTCACTTGCAAAAAAAGGAGTAAAGTGAGTTGGGAAGAAAAACAAGGGTGCATAGAAGAAAAACCAGCATGGAGGAAGCTCAAGTTTTCTTCAATTTGTCACATTGGAGCTGCATTGTGTTTCGATTTGGTGCATCAAGAGTTGGATAGGAAGACTTTGCAGCTCATTTCAAGCTTGTTGTAAGAGGTACGGTTGTTTTTTTGAAGATTAGTTTGTTTCTTGTATGCAAAAATTCCATTTTGTATCCATTTATTTTGAAAGTTTTACATCTTCTTTCAAAATCTTTTGTATGTGTGTATGTAGCATGTAGTATGTAGTTGTAGTGTTTTACTATGTAGGGTTTGTAAATTTCTTTTTTCTTAAAGTAGGGTTTGACAAACCCTACTTTAGTTTTTTTGAATGTATGTAATATGTATTAATTTTATTTTGTATTTGTAATGTTTTATTGCAGCAAACTTCACTTTATTATTTCAATTTGCCTCAACTTCAAGTTTCACAAAACTATCCTAAAATGTCTACTTCAGCTTCTAGACCCCCCATTAGAAAGGACCCTGCTTGGAAATATCATGAGGATTTTCTAGGGCAAGGAAAGGGGCAAACAAAATGTATGTTTTGCAAAACAATATTCCATGGAGGTATATATAGGCTGAAATACCATATTGCTGGTGTGCGTGGACATGATGCCGAACCATGCCTAAAAGCAGTCCCTGAGGCCGTACGTGATTGTTATGTAATGGTTGAGGAGATTGAAAGGAAAAAGAAACAAAAGGAGGATCGAGCGGCCATTGGGAGAGAGACAGTTTTAGGAAGAGGTACACAGTTAGGCTATGTTGGAGGCCCTTCTTCCTTACCTCCATATCGTCCCACTCAGTTTGCTACTACTGGTGCTTCCGTTTCTGCTTCTGCTTCTATAAGTGGCAGTGCCACTGCCACTTCTCATGCTCCTACCACTAGTAGTTGTAGTGGGAATGTTACCATTGGACCTAGCATTCGTAAATCTAGGTTGGATTCCTTCTTTGTGCCTCGCACTACTCCTGGGTCCCAACCGTCGCTAGAGGGCATGGGTTGGAACAAGGAGGTCCATGATGCTGCTAAAATGGCAGTTGGCAGGTTTTGGAGCTACAGCTGTATTCCATTCTTTGTAGCCAGGTGAGTGTTTTACTAACTTTTATGTTTGATAACTTTGATTGCTTTAATTTTTATACTTAACTTATCTCATTGAATTTTTATACTTAACTTATCTCATTGAGTTTCTTTGCGACAAGTCTCCTTATTGGCAACAAATGGTTGATGCCATTACCATATGCGGGGCGGGGTTCAAAGCCCCTAGTGAGAGTGATTTGAGGGGACCCATTTTGTCTCAAATGGTGGATGATGTGAAAAAGGATTTAGATGAACAACGCCAGATATGGAGCACTAAAGGTTGCACCATCATGACTGATGGTTGGACGGATAGGAGAAATAGAACTCTCCTTAATTTTCTTGTTTCTTCCGCAGGTGATTAATTAATTTTAGTTTCATATAGTCTTTAATTTTTTATTTTTTATCTAATGGTTTATTGAATGATCATTGACCTAGCTTTATTTTTTTATTTCAGGGGGCACCGTTTTCATCAAGTCCATTGATGCCTCCGCCCATTGCAAGAATGCCACCTACCTATGTGAGCAGATAGAGGAGGTGATTGAAGATGTGGGTGAGGAGAACGTGGTACAGGTGGTGACCGACAATGCAGCAAATTATGTTGCTGCGGGTAAACTTTTGATTACAAACTATTTTTGTTTGCAAATTAATTACTATCTTGTAGTTTGTACCTCCATTAATTACAATTTACAATGCAACAAAAAGCTTGTAGTTGTACATAGCATCTTGCAACCAATTGACCGTAACATGCTTTCATACAAGGATAATCCAAAAACACAATGGGATGTAACGCTAGTGAAGCCACACAAATTGATGCTATTGTAATGTCCCCTACCAGTACAGGGCCTTAAAATCTGCAATAGATGGCTCGATTGATGATAACCCTGCAATCACAAGGATGCACACAATACCTACAAGCATATATATATATATATATATATATATATATATATATATATATATTACAGATCAGCATAAAATTTCAGCACTAACATGCAGACTGAGAAAAAGTATCGTAGGCTGAAAAAGGAGAGCACGGGACTGCTTCTCTACCAAATCCAAGGGCTGGTTGCTTCTAACCCTCTTGCTAGATGGGTAGTCTACCTATGCTTCCCTTCTAAACCTTAATACTTTCAGACACTCAAATAACTTCTCTGTCTTGAGAAGATTGGTAGGGAGATAGTAACTGGCTCCTTGACTTCATGGGTCTCTGACCACATGACAGCCCCGCGTTGCCACTGGTTACCTTCTCTAGTGCTCTCCCCAAGATAGAGTTGAAAAACACAATCCTAACATTTCTATATGGTATACAGAAAAATGCCTAATGACTTAGCAGTATATTACACAATTGTTGCAGGTAGACTATTGATGGAGAGGCACCCATCTATAGTTTGGACTCCTTGTGCTGCTCATTGCATTGACCTCATGTTGGAGGATATTGAAAAAATCCCATGGGTCAAGAGATGTGTAGAAAGGGCAAGAAATGTCTGCAAATTTGTATATAATCATTCATGGGTGTTGGCTCTTATGAGACAATACACAGAGCAGAAGGAGTTAGCTCGTCCAGGAATCACAAGATTTGCCACAAACTTCCTCACATTGCAGTCCATGCTTAGGTCTAAGTCTGCCTTGAGACGTATGATTGTTGGTGAGGAGTGGTCTTCCTCATCCTATGCTACCACCCCTGCAGGGATAGATATGGCAGACTGCATTTTTGATGAGCAAGGCTTTTGGGTCCCTTGTGATGAGATAGTGAAGGTAATTTTTTTATAAATTCTACAATTTAACTTCATGTTTTATAACTTATTATATGTATTCTCTTATTTGCTCATTTTTCTAAATTACACAATATTTTCAATTTTGCAGTTTGTTAAGCCCTTGGTGGTTTTGTTGTGAGTTGCGGATGGAGATAAGCCCGCAATGGGCTATATATATGAGGGCATGGATAGGGCGAAGGAGACCATCAGATTCGTCTATTGAGCAGATGAGAGCAAGTATGGTCCCATTTGGGAGATCATTGATAGGAGATGGCATCATCAGCTTCATAGGCCCATCCATGCGGCAGCCTATTATCTGAATCTAGCATTTCATTTTATCCCTTCTTTCAAGGCTGATGTGGAGGTCCTTAATGGGCTATATGCAATCATGGAGAAGATGGGCCCTGCTGGTACTTCTCAAATAGACCTTTTTCGAGAGCTACAGATGTTCTCAGATGCATAAGGGGAGACCTCTCGTCCTGTCGCTAGAGACGGTAGGACAACTATGATGCCAGGTAAAAATAAATTGTTAGGCTTAATTTTAGTTTTATTGAATACTATATTGTAACTTGTTAAATGAGTTCATGAGTGAGACTGATTTTATTTATTTTTCTCATTTCAAACTCAGATCATTGGTGGAACTTTTTTGGCCCAGAGACACCAAATATTCAGAAGTTGGCCATTCGCATCATGAGCCAACCATGCAGCGCATCAGGTTGTGAGCACAATTGGAGTATGTTTGAGCACATACACTCCAAGAGGCGCAATAGATTATTTGTGGAGAAGATGAATGATCTTGTCTTTGTTCACTACAACCTCCGCCTGAGAATGAGAAAGAATGCAATAGTTGACTTGTCTGCTATCATTCTAGATGAGGTTGATCTTGAAGCAGACTGGGCCAATGAGAATCAGACAGCTCCTGGGACTCCTACAGCTGTATTTAGTGATGATGACATTGATTGGATTGACCAGGTAGATATAGAGGCTGAGGCTCTAGCCATGGCAGAGGAGGAGCAGAGAGCACGAGCAGGGACAGGAAATACTGAGACTCAGAGTGACACAGCTGTTCCTGATGTTGGCGAGCATGACACAGCTGTTCCTGATGTTGGTGAGCATGGCATGGTGTCACGGGGAGCGACTATGGTTGTTGAATCATCCAGGACCTACTTTAAACGCCTTCGCAAGGGGCCAGGGCGAGAGGGTGCACGACCCTCTGAGCC
Source organism: Cryptomeria japonica (assembly GCF_030272615.1). Classification (NCBI taxonomy): domain Eukaryota; kingdom Viridiplantae; phylum Streptophyta; class Pinopsida; order Cupressales; family Cupressaceae; genus Cryptomeria; species Cryptomeria japonica. The sequence continues at coordinate 564,746,056 of NC_081408.1, forward strand.
ATGGCTTGTACACTTGTAGTTGTATTTAGTATTTACTATTTACCTTTGGTATTCGTATGAAACATTTGATGATGATCATATGATGACATGGATTTTTTATTCCATGAGTTTTGTAATGTTGTATACGTTTGACAATATTTATATATCTATGTTTGTTATTTTCTTCAGCTACAATTTGCGTTTATGCTTATGTGATTGATGTATACTTGTGTATGTAATCAAATGAGCCGAGTTTGATGATGTTTTTGTGTCTTTAAGGTGTATTCAATAAAGGGTGTCTGAAACAAGTTTTAAATCTTTAAAAATCTCTAAATTTCTTGAGTTTTTCACTTTCTTGAGTCCGACCGAGTTTGGAGCCGAGTCTGATGCCGAGTCCTGAGTCCGAATCCGAGTCGGCCTTGCCGAGTCCAAGCCGAAGCCGAGTCCGAGTCCCGTTTCTTTGCATACTGCTTCTCTTGCAGCCATAGAAGCTGCAATGTATTCGGCTTCTGTAGAACTCTGAGCCATTGAATATTGTTTTCTGCTTATCCACGATATCATAGTCGATGCTAAACTGAAGCAACATCCTGAGGTGCTTTTCCGATCGGTCACACTTCCAGCCCAATTTGAATCTGTGAATCCATGAAGATCTAAATCAACCTTTCCATATTTGAGACCATAATTAAGGGTACCTTGAAGGTACCTCATTATATGCTTCACGGCAACAAGATGTATCTCCTTGGGCTCACACATAAACTGACTCAAAGCAGTTACAGCATAACACATATCTGGTCTGGTGTTGACCAAGTACATCAAAGATCCAATCATCTACCTGTAGAGAGTTGGATCTGCTAATTGAGAATCTGCTGCTGCTTCCTTCAATTTATGAAGATTTGTTTCCATGGGAGATGACATAGATCTACAATTCATCATTCCAAATCTCTTCAATATATCAAGGGTGTACTTACCTTGATTCAGAATAATGCCATCTGATTTCTGCCAGACTTCTAATTCAAGAAAGTAGTGCAATAGACCTAAGTCCTTCATGTCACACTCTGAGGCTAGATCCTTCTTACACTAATCAATAAGGTGATCCACTCCTGTAATCAATAGATCATCAACATATAATAGCGGGCAAGTGGTGCAAAAGTTTCTTCATAATCAATTCCCTCCTTTTGTGAGAAACCTCTGGCTACAAATCTTACTTTGTGTTTTTCTATACTGCCATCTGCAACATGCTTGATTTTGAATAGCCACTTGGAAGAAACAACAAATTTCTCTTTTGGCCTAGGTACTATCTCCCACACATCATTTTTCAAGATGGATTGATACTCCTCTGTCATGGCATCCTTCCATACTTGGTGCTGGAGAGCTTCTGTAACATTAGCAGGTTCTGATTTGATGAATTCACTCATCAAAGCTACATAACTAGAGAATCTCTTAGGTCTTTTACTCTCTCTAAAAGTCCCTGATGGAGCTGCATAAGTCTTTGCTTCTTTCATTGTCTTAGTAGCCCAGAGTGGTCTCTTCTTAGGATTTTCCAATGATGTGATTTGTTCTTCATTTCTATCTTTCTCAAGGTACTCCCTCTGAATCTCAGGGGCAGGATCCTCTTCTAGGTCTATGGGGGAAGTTAGAATTTCTGACTCAATAGAATTTCTAGCTCTTTTAAAAGCTATGTCTTCCTCAAAAATTACATCTCTTCTTAGTTCAATCTGTCTATGACGAGGCACATATATTCTATAAGCTTTGGAGGTTTCACTATAGCCTACAAAAATACCTTTTCTCCCAGAAGGTTCTAGCTTAGTTCTTTTCGCTTTGGGCACATGAATGTTGACAGGACAACCAAATATCCTCAAGTGGCTGATGTCTGGTTTTACACCAGTGAAAGCTTCTTCAGGAGTTTTTTCGTCAATATGGGAGTGAGGACATCTGTTCTGTATGTAAACAACAGTACTAGAGCCTTCTGCCCAAAGTGACTTTTCTATGTTTTGATCAAGTAACATTGCCCTAGCAGCTTCTACAATGGTTCTATTTTTCCTTTCAGCAACCCCGTTTTGTTGAGGGTTGTAGGGTACAGTGAACTCTCTCTTAATCCCAACATTTTTACAAAATTCTTAAAAAATATCTTACGTGTATTCTCTCCCATTGTCTGTCCTTAATGTTATAACTTTCCTCCCATAAGAGTTTTCTGTAAGGTATTTGAATTCCTTAAACCTTCTAAGGATCTCCTCAGATTCTTTACATTTGAGGAAATAGATCCAGGTCTTTCTAGAGAAGTCATCAATAAAAATTACATAATATAGGAAACCCCCCTAAAGAAGGTACAAACATGGGTCCACATAAATCTGAGTGGACTAATTCTAATACATCATTTGTTTTACTAGAACTACTTTGGAAAGACCCTTTTGTGTTTTTTCCTAAGGCACACCCCTTGCATGCCCCTGAATGATATTGTTTGAGTTTGGGTAAACCTGTGACTAGTTTTTCCATAGAAGATAGGGCACGGAAATGGAGGTGTCCTAATCTCTTATGCCATATTTCATTAGAGTCTGCAATTTCATGAATTAGGGCAAGATTTTGGCTCAGTACATAATTTATATAGATATCCTTGTTTATAACCTATGGTTTGAGCCTTCTTAATAGTAGAGTTCTTTGGCCATGCCAACATTTTACTATCCATGAAGGTAACCCTATATCCATTGTCTTCAAGTGCAGATATGGAAACCAAGTTCCTCTTGATACCTGGTACAAACAATACTTTGGTGAGTTGAATAGAGATACCAGACTTCAATTTGATGATACATGTTCCAACACCTCTGACTGGATGTGTAGAGTCATCTCCAATTGTCACTTCCTCATTAGTTTCTTCTACCATGGAGTCTAAGAGTTCCCTGAACCCAGTGATGTGTCTTGATGATCCACTATCTATAACCCAAGTGTTGGATTTATTTGATACTTGGTTTGAAAGTGCAGAGTAGAATACATATTTCTCGAATCCATGCTCTGTCTTAGACTTTCCTACTTTGGCAAATGATGTTTGTTGCTTTGTTCTATCAGGACATCTAACTGCATAGTGCCCATACTGATCGCATCTGAAACATTGGATTTGTGAAACATCTTTCTTGGATGAACCCTTCCCATGGTGGCTTTTCCTCTTCTTGAAGTGCTTCTTCTTTCCTTTCTTGTGGGAATTAGCATTCAAGACATGGAGATCTTCATCTACGTTCTCCTGATTGATTCCTTTCTTTGTCTGTCTCGATTACTCTTGAAGGCAGTCTAATCTTAGCTAGTCAAACTTTGGAAATTTAGACCTTGCACTAATGCCTTGAACAAATGTCTCTCAGGAATTTGGTAGACCATCTAAGGCAATAAGTGTTAGCTCCTTACTTTCAATCTAGTATCCAAGTGTTGATAGCTGATCGCTTAGTGCAGATATTCTCATAAAGTATGCGTTGATAGATTCTCCTTTGTTCATACTTATATGATTGATTTCTCTCTTTAGAGCCAAGGTCCTGCTGGAATTATTTATTTCGTATGTGCTTTCAAGTGACTTAAACATATGATATGCGGTCTCATGTTTTGTCAAGATTGGCACGATATGATCTCTAACTCCATCAACTATGATTTTCATGGCCTTTTCATTTCCTTCAATCCATGTCATCTTCTCGGGATCATTCTCCGGTTCTGCTTTATTTTCTTTCACAAATGACTCAACTTTATTCTCTTTTAATATCATCATAATCCTGAACTTCCATGATGAGAAGTTATTTCCTTCTTCTAGCCTATCTTCGAATCTGATTACACTCGCCATAGAGGAATGTGATGTACTTAGATTTGAATCTGAATATCTCAAGTTCGATCACTGCTTGGATCCTCCTTAACCTGGCTCTGATACCATGTAAATGTAGATTGTACTCCTCTCAGATTTGATAGTTGATAGATTGTAATTAATATTTCTGAATATATGTGACTTATGATTCTAATGAAGACTGTGTTTTGCAGGTCCAAACAAGGCTGAGAATGTTCGATTTTAATTGCTCAATATTGCCTTATCGGGTCTGCATATATACTTGTATTGGGGGGGCATGTCTTGAGTGGACATGCCTCCACAAAGTGGAGGCATGTCCACTCAAGACGTGCCTCCTCATCGATGGCACTTAAACAGTATTATGAATACCGTTTTATGAACGGTCATTTACTATTAGTTTAAGTAGTCACTAACATATGTTTAATATGCCGATAAGAAAGGTATTCAATGTATATACAATGTAAGCAATGTGATAATGAAATCAATATGATCTTAATTCATGCAAACTGAAAGCATTCTTTATTCGATCATGATAATTAATAGTGAGGTGGTAAACTAATATATTTCATTGTTGATTCTTAATCTGTCGATGCTATAATTTTAACAAGATCCTTAATAGAAAAATTATATTATGCTAGTTCTGTAGATTATCTGTGTGGACAGATGTACACTGGCTATGCCTTGTTACTCCTCTTTAGAATGTCTAACTGCGAAGAATGGTTTTGTACATTAATATACAAGGAGAGAGGAAGATGAAGCATCCTTTGGAACCTTGATGTTTCATATCCTGCTTTAACCATCACAACCACTCACAACTGCCAAAGACTACTTAGGTTTTGTGGAACTGGTGATGTCAATTTATGAGTTGTGGTTTGATACGTGGGTTTTGAGTAGATGAAGAAAATGCTGATAAAATTGTAGAGGCTACCGAGCAACACTATATATATCTGGGGTATGATTTGGTGACCCAAATCCTCCTACATCATAATGCCCCTAATGTTAAGTGCATAGTCAACATCAAAATAAATCCAAATAACATGCCTAAAAGTTACAGATTTAGAGGTGGTTGGTTTGAAAGGGTTAGAAATAGGTTATGTTATTTTAGGCTAAGTTAATTACTGTTTAAAATTTTATTTGTTTCAGTAGAGTTTGCTGTGGGTTCATCCAGAAACAACCCAAAATGGTTGGGGCCTTCTTGGAGCCACCGTCAGGGTTTTTGGTATGGTTCCAAGAAAGACTTGACAATTCTGAAGAACCCAAAACATTTCCAAGGAGAACTAGTTCTGGGGTCAGAACCAATTTGGGTTCAGGCAGGAGTTCTGAAGAATGTGATAAAATAGGATTAAACAATTGATGTTCTAGGACCAGAATGGTCAAAGGGAGCTATGATGAGAAAACAATGTACATATCAAACGAAGGATTGATCATTCTTGAATTCACAACAGAATCTTCTAACTTTGCCTCAAAAGTACTAGAAAAAATATGGTCTAACTTCTCTAGAAGTTCCTACCTTTTTGCAGGCAAAGAAAATATGCACGGTATCCTAATTTTGAAGATTTGAGCTGGTATACTCTAATCCACTGATGTTAACAGAGTAGGCCTTCTCAACTATTGTGTCTCTTGGCTTTTTTACAAGAAATATTCCTATGAGAGGAATGAATAATGTGGCTTTTGTAAATTTCAACCTCCCTTGGGTTCACTTGTTTGTGTCTACTCCTTTTTTGATTCTGTTGCTTTAAGAATTTAATTCATATTCTTTAGTTTTAGTTGTTGAGGCTTCCTTATAGCATTGGCAATTAGCTGTCATATACTTTAATTTTAGTTGCTGAGGCTTCCTTATAGTGTTAATGTTTGTAGCTTCAGTCGAATGATCATTTAGAATACATATAATATATGTTGATTAATAATAATAATATATTATTATGTTATATTATTATATTATTATTAATCATATAAAATTTAATATTCAATATTAATCTATTATATTATTCTAAATTAATAATTGATTGATGAAACATTATAATATTGATTAAATTATTATAATTAAAGGAAAGACATGTCCGTTCAAGGACATGCCTCTCCAAAGGAATATATATAGTATAATGTTATTCAATTTGAGAACACATAGAATTCCAAGAATGCAAGTATCAGATTGAATCAAATATATACATTAAAATACATCCAATAAAACCTGGGAAAATCAACATGGTATCAGAGCTCAGGCTTGTGAAGTTTAATTTGGAGGTTGGAGAGGGTTGGAGAATTCAGTTTTTTCTAGAATTTTCAGTCTGAAATATGCCATAGTACGGCTCTTGGTTGGCCTCAAAATGAGGACTATAGTATATGGATGGAAAGATCTGTGTTTCTAGTTTTCAAATATGTTTATCTCATCAAATTTGATTCAGTTTTGTGCAAGATATGACGACTTTGGTGCAGGTCACTTGAAACCCTACCTAGGGTTAGCAGTTTTGGGAAAAATGTCATAACTTTTGTTTTAACCGTTGGATCTGGTTATAACTTGGAGGAAATGTTTGTAATTAGATTTTCTAACATCTCACTGAAGAGATTGGATAAATTTAATAAATTGCAAAAGTTATTAATGACTGTGTGTGGCAGATCATAATGAAAGTGTTGATCAAAATTATGAAAATGTTCTACATCATTCAAAGGGAATTATGATGAGAGATGATTCATGCGTGATATTTCTTATATGGGCTCACCTTATGAAAGGAAATGTTTTAAACTTAAGATAAGTATTCCATGTTTTATTAAGGCACATGAATTATTGAGTTTGTAATTTATGCTATAATATTGGCTAGTAAAATCTTGTATGCTTCTATCATTGGTATTTCTGTTCGAGATAATTTAGTTTATGAGCTATTTGTAATCTCTCTCTGACATACCTTCAGGACGAAAGCACAATAAAATTGAATTAAAGGGAGAAATAAATTGATGCTTATAAACGAATTGATGATTGAGACCAGATGCAGAGGGAGTCTGACATTTCAAAAGAGGACAAGAGGTTGATACAAGAACTTGAGCTTCAGAGGGAGCAGATGGTTCAGTCAACTTGTGACAATTTCGATCATAGTGATTGAGAGGGATTTTCACTATTGAAGGTGAAACACTTATGAGGTAAAACTTGATTCAATTGATTATTATACTATTGAAATCATTTAATGCCTTATGGGCCTTGTGTAAATCATAAGGAAGTGACAACTTCCAAATGATTTCCACTTGTATTTTTGAGGTTATTGGAAGGTGACGATCTTACAATAACTTGAGCTTGTGGATAGAATCGCCGACAGAGGCAATCCACGTGAGAGCTCGTGGATAGAATCACCGACTGAGGCAATCCACGTGAGAGCTCATGGATAGAATCGCCGACTGAGGCAATCCACTTAAGAGCTCGTGGATAGAATCGCCGACTGAGGCAATCCACGTGAGAGCTCATGGATAGAATCGCCGATTGAGGCAATCCACGTGAGAGCTTGTGGATAGAATCGCCAACTGAGGCAATCCACGTGAGAGCTCATGGATAGAATCGCTGACTGAGGCAATCCACATAAGAGCTTGTGGATAGAATCGCCGACTGAGGCAATCCACGTGAGAGCTCATGGATAGAATCGCTGACTGAGGCAATCCACCTAAGAGCTTGTGGATAGAATCGCCGACTGAGGCAATCCACGTGAGAGCTCATGGATAGAATCGCCGACTAAGGCAATCCACGTAAGAGCTTGTGGATAGAATCACCGATTGAGGCAATCCACGTGAGAGCTCATGGATAGAATCGCCGACTGAGGCAATCCACGTGAGAGCTCATGGATAGAATCGCCGACTGAGGCAATCCACGTGAGAGCTCATGGATAGAATCGCCGATTGAGGCAATCCACGTGAGAGCTTATGGATAGAATCACCGATTGAGGCAATCCACGTGAGAGCTCATGGATAGAATCGCCGACTAAGGCAATCCACGTGAGAGCTCATGGATAGAATCGCCGACTGAGGCAATCCACACAAGAGCTTATGGATAGAATCGCCGACAGAGGCAATCCACGCAAGAGCTTGTGAATAGAATCGCTGACGGAGGCAAATTCACACCTTGAGACTATGGTCCCCTGTGATGAGCATCATATGGTTGATGCAAATACTCCCAATATCATGAGATGATATTTTTGAGTTATGGTGAATATCATGTGCCTTGATATTCTTGTTTATATGATACTACCTGATATCATAGTGAGATAATATTTTCTCTATTCCATAATTAATCTAGACTTAATGCATTTGCATTGATTTTATCTTCCCTAGCTAAGAGGGAGTGTTAATTATGTTTTGTGTAGCTATGGTGAGGGCCATAAGTGTTGACATGGGAGATCACTACACATTCTGTTTGATCATCCTCCCTAGCTAAGAGGGAGTGTTAATGTTTGTAGCTTCAGTCGAATGATCATTTAGAATACATATAATATATGTTGATTAATAATAATATATTATTATGTTATATTATTATATTATTATTAATCATATAAAATTTAATATTCAATATTAATCTATTATATTATTCTAAATTAATAATTGATTGATGAAACATTATAATATTGATTAAATTATTATAATTAAAGGAGAGACATGTCCGTTCAAGGATATGCCTCTCCAAAGGAATATATATAGTATAATGTTATTCAATTTGAGAACACATAGAATTCCAAGAATGCAAGTATCAGATTGAATCAGATATATACATTAAAATACATCCAATAAAACCTGGGAAAATCAACATATAGCACTGACAATTAGCTATTATAACTTGCCCTACTTTTGAGTCCTACTAGCATAGTTTGTCATAACTCATATATATACATATATATTCATATGGATGATTTTTATAACTTATATGTGCAGATCTTGCATGTGATGGTTTGAATCATTGTCAATTTGATCTTGTAAATGTGACTATATAAAAGCATAATTAATTGCCTGTTCAGCTTTTAGTAGTTTACTGGCAATACTCTCAAGAGTCTATGGTTTTGGCAAGTATATATTCAGAGGGAAAAGAAACAAAAAAATAAAATATGAGGACAAAATATATCAAGAAAATATCAGACGTTTTGATTTCCTATTAATAACAATGTTATGCAATAAAAAGGATATTTGAAATTAAGATTATTTTTTTTCAAGGAAGGAAATAGAGATTGTGAGAGCCTTCAGGTGCCATATATAAGCAACTTTTCTAGATTAATATTCAAAGAAATTCCATGATTTGCTAGACAATCTTGTAATTGGATGGTTTCAGCCATAATCAGACGTACATGAAATTGCATATCCCTATGTAAATAAATTTAATCGGTTAAATTATTGGTTTAGGTGTAGTTCTTGCATTCTGCTTGTGAAATTCTTGCATTTGCCATTTGATAGTCTATAAAGTTAAAATTATCAAGTTTATCTAGTGGAAATTAATTCAACTATGTTTGTTACGTATGGAATCTATATTTTTAACTTGAAATTGTTTGTTGGCCACATAATTTAATTTTATGCTTGTTTGTAAGATGTTTGTTTCATCATTTTTGCTTGGTTATTTGTTTTGCTAAATGGCTTTGATATAAAGTATTGTTAGTCACATCTCATAGCCAAGCATTTCAATTCAATTTCAAATGTTTAATATTAAAGCTTAAAACTTACTGCACGGTCCATAAACTTGTAGGGCCTTTTGCTACATATTTTGGATATAGAAGCGTTATGCTCACAATTTCCTTCAACAACTGTTCTCATTGATCATTTTGGATTTTGCAAACCACCAATGTAAGTCAGTTAGATCTTTTGCTTTGTTAGCTATGCCCCTCTTATTGTTATAAGGTTTTGTCTTGTGTCTAACATGTTTTGTCTTGGTAGGAATGGATTGGAAAATGAGGCATGGAGTAGACTATTGGGGTTGTCCAAATTTCCTCAAGTGCGATTTCTTCTTTTTTTCTTATATACCCTTTACTATGTTTCCATTTTAAACAATTTAAGTTTATCTATGATTGATGGAAAAAATGTTTCGGAAAAGTACATGTAATATTACATTTAAAATGAATTATAAATTTATTGGAGTTGCAAAATTTAATGGTAAATGAAGAGCACACAAGAAATACTGAGAGAGGGGAATCAGTATTTCAGAACGTTTTAAAACTATTAATGCATGAAACCATATAAAGCATAAAGAGAACAACCATTAAAACACAAACACAAGGATTTCTCGTGGAAAACCCTTTCGGGTAAAAAACCACGGCATCGAATATGTAATGTCCCCTAATGGGACCCTCTTATATTTTGACCTCGAATCACAATTTTAATGCATAGTAAATACAATAGAGGGACACTATTGTCAACTAAAGCTTGGTCTGGAACTTGCACAACAGGTTAGTCAACATTTCCATTATGCTATGATAGATCATATATTCAACATTCTTTATATATTGCCCAGTTTATACGAAGGATTCAACAACCCTTTCTCTCCCTACACTTGTCCCCATTATGGAGCCCATGGATGTTGAAAATGTTAGCTAGTTCGGATACCTGATTATCGAATTTTAATGTTGTCAAATGACAATTAAAATTCATATGTATTATCTTAATTATATTTGTTATTGGGCTGGACCCAAATGTAACGTGGGAAGCAATTAAATATATTATTGGGCTGAACCCAAAATATAACGTGGAAAGGCAATTACATATGTTATTGGGCTGGGCCCAAATGTAACGTGGAAAGGCAATTCAATGACAATTGGGCTGGACCCAAATGTCTAACATGGGAAATGTACAATGACAATACAACATTATTTAATTAATATGCAAGCTGACCTTAGGATAATTGGTGCCAAAAGGTTGATATATAACCACTTCAAGATGAAGTCATTTGAACACATCATTATCAAATGCTATCTACTCTCCTAGCAGCGATCCTTCCTCATGCGAACTTGTATAAGGCGATTGTGCAAACTCTTCAAGGTTGATTGTGGCGAAGTTGTCAAAGTTTTTCATAAGGTCTCTTGTGCAAATCTGATCTGAACATCTGCTGCTGCTCCTAATCATCTACTGTTAATGAAGGGCTGCATTCATCACCGATATCTTGAACAACAATCTGAGATAAGTCATTGCCTTGTAAACTGTCTACATTTGAGATAATACATATCACATTTAAGGTTGGGTTTTTCACCTCCAAGAGGGAGGTTTTCCCAGGGTATTGGTGTCTTGTGTCTTGTGTTTTATTGCTGTTACTGTTTATTCACAGTCTGATTATAATCTAATTGGTTAAATTAACATCTGACTGCTTAAAATTAACATGGTATTAGAGCTTTAGGTTCATTCAAAATAATCAGATTATTAGTTGCCCTTAACTTACAATTTGCTGTTTTAGTTTTGCAAGATGGTTACAGGTCTGAAAGTAGAGGATAGACTTGAAGGTGCCCTCAATTTCACATCATGGAAGGTTCGTGTCCTCCTTGCTCTTGAAGAATTAGAGCTGTTACAGTTTGTGGAAGATATGGATCTAACTAAACCTTCGGATCCGGAAGAGCTAAAGCAATTCAAGAAGAATGCTCTCAAAGAAGAAAAGTTCCTTATTGATTCCGTAAAGGATCATCTTGGTCCAGTCATCTCCAAATTGAAGAGAGCTCGAGAGATGTTTAAACATCTAGAAGGGATATATGAGATCAAGAACATCACCCAGACACTTACATTGAGGCAACAACTTCTTCAAGTCAAAATGAGCAAAGGTGATTTAGTCATGTCCTTCATGAAGATTTCAGAATTGAAGGACCAACTCAGTGCCATTGGAAGCGAGGTTGTGGACAAGGATATTGTCATGATTGCTTTGAATGGTCTTCCTGACTCTTGGGATCCTTTTATTCAAAGCATAAGTGGAAGAGCTGAATTCCCTTCTTTCGATCGCCTCCGGTCAGATTGCATTCAAGAAGAGTCACGCCTTGCTGCCAGAGAAATGCATAAAGGCTCTCATTTAGGAGATCAACATGTGCTTGCATCTCAACATGTTAGAAGAAAGGGAGGTCATTGGAAGAAGTACAACTTCAAACGAGATAGACTTCAGACCTCCTGCTTACGATTCAAGGAAGAAGCCAAGGGATCTTTCACGTGTCCGTTCCTTCAGATGCGACAAGTTTGGACATTATGCTAAAGAATGTTAGAACCCGCCCATGCAAGGAGAGGCCAACCTGAATGAAGTTGCAAACTCAAAAGACAATGAAGACTACCTCTTCATTTCTGCCTTGTCTAGCAATGTGCCAACGATAGCAACACTTGGTTGATCGACACTGGTGCATCTAGACACATCACAGGATATCAAGAGCATCTCTCAGACTTGATGGAGAAAGAGTCCAACCTTCATGTGGTAATTGGTGATGATGCTCAGTATTCGGTAAGAGGTTTTGGTAGCACTTCTTTAAATTTAGAATCTGGCATGTCCTTACATCTTAGTGATATCTTATTTGTACTTGGAATTAAGAGGAATTTAATTTCTATTTTTGCTCTAGAAGATAAAGGTTATCAAATAGCATTTTCTGAGGGTAAAGTACTTGCATGGCCTAAGAAATCTAGTATTAAATCTGCTCGTGTTATTGGAAATAGATATGATAGTTTGTATAAGCTTTCAGCTAACCCCATTCGAGCACTCATTCATGAAGCTCCTAAATCTAGCGAGCTATGGCATAGAAGGCTCGGTCATCTTCACTATCAGGCACTTCCTTCACTTGAAAGGATGGTTAAAGGTATGCCTAAACTTAATCAATCTCATGATGATGCTTGCAAAGGTTGTGCATTAGGTAAGAACACTAAAAGTCCATTTCATAAAAGTGAAAGTAGAGCTAAAGAAAAATTAGCACTTGTTCATTCTGATCTATGTGGACCCATGTCTGTTCCTTCATGTAGCGGATTTCTATACAATGTTACATTTATAGATGATTTTTCTAGAAAGACTTAGATTTACTTTCTAAAATATAAAGAATCTGATGAAGTGTTAAGTAGGTTTAAAGAATTTAAAGCTCTAGCTGAAAATATGTCTGGTAAAAGGATTAAAGTGTTCAGATCTGACAATGGAGGTGAATACACCTCAAGTAGCTTCAATGACTTTTGTGTAGAAACAGGAATTAAGAGGGAGTTTTGCGTTCCCTACAATCCTCAACAAAATGGTGTAGCTGAACGAAAGAATAGAACCATTGTTAAAGCTGCCAAAGCTATGATTCACGATCAGGACCTACAGACCTTCTTATGGGCTGAAGCATCCAAGACTGCTGTGTACATTTAGAATAGATGTCCTCACCGTGTCCTGAAAAACATAACTCCCGAGGAAGCTTTCACAAGAGTCAAACCAAATATCAGCCACCTAAGGATCTTTGGAAGTCCTGTCTATGTTCATGTGCCAAAGGAAAAGAGGACTAAGCTAGAGCCTTCTGGGAAGAAGGGTATCCTTGTTGGATATAGTGAATCTTCCAAGGCATTTCACATCTACATTCCTGGTCAAAGGTACATTGAGGTAAGTAGGGATGTCACTTTTGAAGAAAATATTGCTTTCAAGAAATCTAAAGGTTCGCTTATTGATAATGATAAAGAAGTTAATGATAATCAAGACATGGATATTGATACTAACCCTGAGATTCAGAGGGAGCCTATTGAGCCTTCTGAACCTATTGAGCATGATGATCCTCCTGAGCCTCTGGTTCCAACTGATGGACCTAGAGATATTGCAGTTAGAAAGAAAAGACCACTATGGGTTAGAAGCACAATTCAAGATGCAGAAAAGTTTGCAGCTCCTAGTGGCACTTTTAGAGAAAGTAAGAGACCTTGGAAGCTCCCTAACTATGTTGCAATGATGTGCAACATCATTGAGGCTGAACCATCTAGCATAGAAGAAGCTATGAACCAGCAAGCATGGAAGTTAGCTATGGACGAAGAGTATCAATCCATCATCAAGAATGATGTCTGGGATGTTGTGCCTAGACCTAAAGGTAAGTCTGTTGTTTCTTCCAAATGGTTGTTTAAAATTAAACATGCTGTTGATGGTAGTATAGAGAAATATAAAGCTAGATTTGTAGCTCGTGGTTTTTCTCAAAAGGAAGGCATAGATTATGAAGAAACATTTGCCCCTGTTGCTAGATATACTTCTATTAGAACTATTATAGCTGTTGTTGCAGCCAAAGGTTGGAAATTACATCAAATGGATGTAAAGACTGCCTTTCTTAATGGTGTTATTGAGGAAGAAGTATATATTGAACAACCTGAAGGTTATGAGATTCATAATAGAGAGACTCATGTGAGTAGATTGAAGAAAACTCTCTACGATCTCAAGCAAGCCCCTAGAGCTTGGTATGAAAGAATTGATAATTACTTAGTCAGTTTAGGATTTTATAAGAATGATGCTAACCCTAACATTTACTTTAAAGTATTTAATGGTGAAATGCTAATTTTGGTTCTATATGTTGATGATTTATTTCTAACTGGTGAAGATAGTCTCATCATTAGGTGTAAGAAAGAATTAGCTACTGAATTTGAAATGAAGGATCTAGGTCTAATGCATTACTTTCTAGGGTTAGAAGTGTGGCAAAGACCTAATGAAATTATTCTAAGTCAAGGTAAATATACTGTTGATATATTGAAAAGATTTGGTATGATTGTTTGTAAACCTATGTCTACTTCTATGGAAACTAACTTGAAGAAGTTGAGTAATTCTGCAGCTAACTCTGATTTTGCAAATCCTTCAGAGTATAGGCAGTTGATTGGATCCTTGATGTATCTAGTCAACACTAGACCAGATATTTGCTATGCAATGAGTGCACTTAGCCAATTCATGAACCAACCAAAACATGTTCACTTGGTGGCAACCAAGCACATCCTGAGATACTTGTGTAGAACAATTGGCTATGGGCTGAAGTATCTAATCAACACAATAATCAATTTGGAAGGCTACTCTGATTCTGACTGGGCTGGAAGTGTTATTGATAGGAAAAGCACTTTAGGAATCTGTTTCAACTTGGGTTCCGCTATGTTCTCTTGGGCTAGTAGGAAACAGTTCTCAGTTGCATTAAGTACTGCAAAAGCTTAATACATTGCTTCAAGTATGGTAACTAAAGAAGCAGTTTGGCTTCGCAAGCTTCTTGCTGGGTTGTTTGGACAACCTTGGGAATCCACTTTTATTTATTGTGATAATCAGAGTTGTATTAAAATGTCTAATAATCCCGTGTTTCATGACAGGTCAAAACATGTGGAAACTCATTATCACTATATTCGTGATATGGCACAAAGAGGTGTTGAGACATGGACCAGCTAGGAGTCGAACCTAGGACCTTCCATACGCTGCTGAAGTGCTCTACCACTGAGCTACTGGCCCCTCTTGGACTAGTCCATCATCGGTCCAGGTGTGGCTTATTTCCAACACCAAACACCCCCCCTTAAGCCACACCTCTCGTGTGCTTGGGGCTCCTAGCCTGTACCTGGCTCTGATACCATGTTGAGACATGGACCAGCTAGGACTCGAACCTAGGACCTTCCATACGCTGCTGGAGTGCTCTACCACTGAGCTATTGGCCGCTCTTGGACCAGTCCATCGTCGGTCCAGGTGTGGCTTATTTCCAACACCAACAAGAGGTGCCATCCAACTGAAATATATCAGCACTGATGAACAGGTTTCTGATGTTCTCACCAAGCCTCTAGCTCGGGTGAAGTTTGAGTACTTCATAGAGAAGCTTGGAATGGTGGAGAAGACAACATTGATTGAGAGGGAGTCTCAATCTGTAATGTCCCCTACTAGGTTTGAGACTGTTGTAACCATAATTAATCTATTTCAACAGACTTATGACTTAAACTAAATTTATTAGGAGACAATTCTATCTTAACCTGACTAAAATCACGGATAACATAATCTTCTTTCTTATGTTGAACTGATGATAATCCAATCTGATTTATTTTCTCAGTCTTACTTGTCATTCAGATTATTAAGTTCGGTACTTAGATTATTAGATTTAGTACGCAGATTATTAAATTATAATATTCAAATCATTGTATACCCAGATCGGTATGCTTAGCGGAACTATCTTTTATTACTATATAATAATATCAATGATTATATTCATTGTATGATGCAGAAGACATCATTTCTTAACATATAGTCCTACTAGGCCTTGATATATATTCATTAACAACTAAGAACCATTCATTAACGAAAAATGTTCATTACTTATATTCAACAACATATATATTAAAATATTCATTATTAGTATTCATTAATATTCATTATTAACATTTATTAATACACATTAAAATATTCATTAACATATATATTAAATTTGCATTAATTACATTCATTAACATATATATTAAATATTCATTCATTAATATATATATTAAAATATTAATTACTTATATTCATTAACATCTACAGTAAATAAGCATTAAGTATATTCATTAACATATATAAAAATATTAATTCCTTACTTACCTGTTCTTAATCCCGCAACACCAGTTTCCGATCTATACTTGCCTTTGCTGTTCGTAGTTTCTGATCTGTACCCCTTCGCTGTTCGTAGTTTTTTTCCCATTTATAACTTGCCAAACCATAGGATGACACCTCTTCATATGCGATGGGACACCATCCATACTCAGCGGTTTGTCTTCATAACTAATCAAGTTATTTGCTATCGATCAGCATAATCGCTGTTCTTGATGACTCATCATATCATTGCCATTAATGATGGGTTAGCATTAATCTTAATCATGTCCACTTATTAGATATTATCTACCGATATGTAGCAATACATTTATACGCTGCTATTCGTAAGGGCTAACAACTATTATTAATGACTGATGGATATCCTTGGGTAGTAGTAATTATCGCCATTGATCTGCCTATCATATTGTGTCTCCACTTGATAATGTCTGACCTTATTATGAGATCAGTCTGATAAGCAATGGAGACGTATGGTCATTATATCGATCGTCTTCATGAGCTGTTGATTCTCTTCATTTTGTCGACCTCTTTGATAGGAGATAACTATGGTATCACATCCTCTTATCACCCAATTTAATTAGTGACTCTTAATTATGGTTCAGTCAAACATTAATATTTTGATGTCTTATTTATGATGACTCCTACCATTTATCTTTGCCAGCTACGTATTTTCCACGGTTCTTGGATGACTTGAATCTTTCACTTATGTCCACATCCACAAAGTTTCTCTACTTTACCACCATGCCTAAGTACGTAAATAATAATATATATATTAATATTTATTATTAATAATAAATATTAATATATATTAATTAAATAATAATATATTAATTGCATTAGTAATATTAATCGTATTAACAATATTAAATTCTATTTATAATAAAATGTGATTCACATATTACTAAATAATTTTTGTATAATAATTTTCAATATTAATTTGTGAATAATAATAATAATATTTAATAATTAAATATTAATGGATATTAATAATAATATTTAATAATTAAATATTAATAATTTCAAATAATCATTTGTTGATTGTATTAGTTTATAATAATAATTGTTTCATTTAGATTATAAATAACGAACAAGGAGGGGACATGACACAATCTTAGTGATGCAATTCAGTCTGCATCTTCCACCCTCTGCGGGCAATGCAAGGTGGAGTCACCCCCTGCGGGCAATGCAAGGTGACAACGTGTCCTTCTTTGGGAGAAGGCTGAGGTGTAAGACCTCTTCCACCCTCTGCGGGCAATGCAAGGTGGATCCATCCTCTGCTGGCAATGCAAGATGGACATCATGAAATGAATTCATGATATTTATGTGTTTTTTATTTGCAGGTATACTCTATAGAGCTTATACATTCATCCTTGCGGGCAATGCAAGATGAAAGTCATGAATGGATCATGCCATATGGCAGATATCCTCCCTAGCTAAGAGGGAGTGTTGAAAATGTTAGCTAGTTCGGATACCTGATTATCGAATTTTAATGTTGTCAAATGACAATTAAAATTCATATGTATTATCTTAATTAGATTTGTTATTGGGCTGGACCCAAATGTAACGTGGGAAGCAATAAAATATATTATTGGGCTGAACCCAAAATGTAACGTGGAAAGGCAATTACATATGTTATTGGGCTGGGCCCAAATGTAACGTGGAAAGGCAATTCAATGACAATTGGGTTGGACCCAAATGTCTAACGTAGGAAATGTACAATGACAATACAACATTATTTAATTAACATGCAAGCCGACCTTAGGATAATTGGCGCCAAAAGGTTGATATATAACCACTTCAAGATGAAGTCATTTGAACACATCATTATCAAATGCTATCTGCTCTCCTAGCAGCAATCCTTCCTCATGCGAACTTGTATAAGGTGATTGTGCAAACTCTTCAAGGTTGATTGTGGCGAAGTTGTCAAAGTTCTTCATAAGGTCTCTTGTGCGAATCTGATCTGAACATCTGCTGCTTCTCCTAATCATCTGCTGTTAATGAAGGGCTGCATTCATCACCGATATCTTGAACATCAATCTGAGATAAGTCATTGCCTTGTACTACATTTGAGATAATACATATCACATTTAAGGCTGGGTTTTTCACCTCCAAGAGGGAGGTTTTCCCAGGGTATTGCTGTTACTGTTTATTCACAGTCTGATTGTAATCTAATTGGTTAAATTAACATCTAATTGCTTAAAATTAACAATGGAGAATCACACAAGGCGCCTCGAGTCTATCCCTCTCCAAAAAGCCCAAGAGCACCAAGGACCTCATCAACTTGACCTCGTGGCCCACACTCAGGGTTGGCATACCTGCTGGAGCCTAGTGCTCTTGCTTCCTTGTATTCTCCCTCCATAATTGGATGGTGAGATTGAAAGGTATTACACACTCCATCATATAATTTACTTAATTGTCATATGAACAGTTAGTGATAGAAAGGCATTATTACATTGTCATACATATTGCAGTCTATATTAGCATTACTATTAAATTCTGCATAAGAACATTATCGGGCGTCATATATTAAGCATACAAATTAAGCACATCCCCATGCATACCACCGAGAACAAGGATGTTACTGCCTGTAACTTAATAACAGTTTTGATCTGATCTGATCAGTGGTGATGTCACTAGAGGCTTTTGATTCCTTTCCTTTATATCTCTCAATGTAAGGAAGAGATCACACCTCTTCATCATGTATGCCCTTTGGCAGGAGACACATCCTTTCACCATTAGCACCCTTTGAAAGAGTGTAACTCTTCATTATTTCTGCCCTTTGAAAGGGACACAACCTTTCACAATCATATCTGCACTTCTCATTCCCAAATTATCACCCCTTCAAATGAGTTCTCTTCTCCCTTTGATACCTCATATTTAGGGGAGTCACAACTTAACTTTTCATGCCTTTTGACCATTGATTAACTTTAATCAAATTTAATTATATTAAATTTTTTTTTAATTTAATATTTTTATTTTTATTCTTTTGTATTTTAATTTTATTATTATTATTTATTATTAAATTATATTTCAAAGTGGGGATATTACATTACTGCTGCCCTCTTCCTTTCATTAATCCTTCAGTCTCCTATATCATTTTAACAGTATAAGTTGTATTACCAGCATCATACGATATGCTATTAGCTTAGCAGTCTTATATTCTTCTACTCATATCCGTACAATGTGCTGACACATTTCGTCTTTTCCTATCCTCTCCATACTTCTCCAATGCCTTTGGGTGGGAGAAAGACAGTCCTATTTAAAGTTTTCCAAGGGACATGTCTCTCCCACAAGAAACGGTAAAACCAAGCAGCCTTACACTAAACCAATTCGGTGATTCCAAATTAAACATCAGTCAACACAATATTTACCAATATTATGTGTGAATATTAATGTGTCTATTTAATAAATATTATTTAATAGTAATTATTGTGATTATAATAAATGTAAATTAATATTTTTGTGTTTATTTAATAAATATTATTTAACAGTAATTATTATTGAAATTATTAATGTAAGTTAATATTTAATGTGGCTATTAATAGTTATTGTGAATAATGGTTAATAGTAATATACATGAATAAATAAATAAATATTTGAGATCCTCTTCAAATGTAAATACTCAAATATAAGGGATATTACAAAATAGCTTTCATTAACCTAAATGGGCACTAACCCAAGGGGCTGTAATATCCCCTGCTCATATAGAACTAAATATGCAAGGAATATCGACAGACAATTAGCTGGCAATATGCTGTTGTGTTGTGCTGAAGGTCTGTCTCAGAACTTTCAGGTTGGTGTAGAGGTTAACAATCGCACATTTCTCATGACAGAACCATTACTAATGATAGTATGTTTATACAATTAATTAACAGAGTTCTTTACCCAGTTTGACACACAAATCATGCATGTACAGCCAGCTGACATTATAACAAACAATTAGCATGAACCCTCAGACAACCACATATTTGGAATGCAACCTTGTTTCTTCTTATTGGAAAAGATAATGATCAAATGACATCATACAATATCTCCACCAATGATCAAACTCTTTACATTTATTATTCAGCAATTCTGAAGACAATGGGACAACCATGGATTTTAATCAAACAACTGAAAGTGCATGAAATGATGCCAAAGAAACCTGATTTGAAGTCGCCTAGCTTAGAGTCTGAAGAAGCAATCAATATCCCCAATTTTAAGGTGCCTCCTCTTGCCAAATCGAACAAGTATCAAAATTGCCCCTGCTGTAGTAATGGAGGTCTGAAAATATATTGTGAACAGCTTTTAAACCTTTGCCAAACCCTCTGAAAATAATCGCCTTCTCCTTCCAACTTGAGCACTATCTCGTAGGATGAAGTTCAATGCCAAAAAGAGGACTTATGAGAAAATTCGCAGAAAATAAAGGTCTGGTATGTTTTGTCTTCAGACCTGGTTATTCACCGATTCTCACTTGAATACTCCTCCAAAATGCTTCAAAAGAATCGCCATTATCTCCTATTGTTAGTGCTGTCCTTTTGGGTGCAATTTGGTGCCAAATGTATAAGCTATGAATACAGACGAGGGTATAGATTGATTGCAGTGACTTTGCTTCAGATTGATATATTGATGAAAGACAGCTGCAAGTTCATTATTCATCTACCAAAATGATCGCCCTTATCTCTTGAGTGAGGCGCTATTCTCCATAATGAGACTCGATGCCCAAGTAGCCAGCTACAAGCAAAATCGTGGGTTCTTATATGCCTGAAACGAATTGTCTCAGACCTCAAATGGATGCTGAATTCTGATTATAACTCCTTCAATTGCCTCTACAATGAATCGCCTTATGCTTCAATGATCAATGACTCCTCCAAATGATCCTTGAATGCTCCAATGTGTTAAGTTTTATTCAATTTTAATTAAAGAACAAGTTATGAACTATGAATGCTATATATAGATATAAGGAATTATGTCAATGTCTAATAAATCTGATTTTTATCTGCAGGTCTGAAGGAGAGAGATCATTTAATATTTTCTATGTCTTCTCCAAATGAATTCAATTGGCATATATATTATTTAGGTAACCGGTCAATTGGTGTATTGACCAGTCATGCCTTTTAGGCATGACCGATCAATAAACCCATTGATCGGTGCCTTTACAATTATACCATTAACACAATGCTGATTATTGGTTCAAAAACCCCCGATAGCATATTGTAATATCATAATATAATGACTGATCAATTTAATGAATCGGTTCATACAAACACCGATGATTCAAAGTGCACGATGAATATATTCCAACCGGTGCATTTGTTAACCAATGTTAATGCCAAATGAAGCGGTGTATTCATTAAACCCGATAACAAATATGCTCAATATAATTAAGCCCGATAACAGATGTGAATCGGTGCCAATGTTTATGCATTCGATAGCAAGTATGTATCGGCTAATCTAACCCGATAACTTATAGCATTTAATATAAGTCAGACATGAAGCATGTAGATAAATAACAGAACAAGGAAGGTTAGGAAGATCTTATCTTGCATAAGCTACCATGCATTAACACTCCCTCTTAGCTTTGGAAGATAAGGCAACCTGCATCACATTTCCTTTTCATAACTAAGATAATGTCAGTCAGCGAAAAAATCATTTATACATGAGAAGTACCATCAAGACATATGATACAAAATAGAAGAACATCACTTGAGCATGTGGCATAAAGTATTATTTTTAAAAATAAGAGAATCATCACCTGACCATGTGAGAAATCACCAAAACATGTGATCTTGTAAGATTCATCAAGATATCACCTAACACATGATATCAGTATTGCCTAACACGCAATACTTAAGGATAAGTCTATGAGAAAGGTTAGTTTCTCATCATATCCAAGTTGTGATAAGTGCAATAACATTTATAAATTTTTATCACAACATAGTCATGGCACATCCATGGCTTACCAAAGATCCAACATGATCAATGGTTGAGATATCACCTACACGTGATATCAGTATTGCCTAACACGCAATACAAGGATAACCATATGAGAAGTGCTTAAGTTCTCATCATATCCAAGTTGTGATAATGCAATAACATTTGTACAAATGTTGTATCACAACATAGTCATGGCACATCCATGACTTACCAGTGATCCAACATGATTACTGGTTTGACTATCATAAGATCGTCACCTTATGATGTCTACATACAAGTGTTCAGTATCTGAGAGATCATCACCTCTTAGATATGAACACAGGTGGCAAGAAGCCAAGAGATAGTCCAAACATGACAAAGAAGTTTACACCTTAAACATCTTAAATATATGTAAGTATAGATTACAAAGCAGATTACCTTTCTATCATACCTAAACCCTTTCTGAAGTGATCAACCTTCACTCTGGAAAGTGGTTTGGTCAGAATATCTGCAGTCTGATCTCCTGTACACACATATTCTAACTTTATCACATTCCTGTCAACCATATCTCGTACATAGTGATATGGAATCTCAATATGTTTGGACCTATCATGAAATACTGGATTTACAGAGAGTTTTATACAGCTTTGATTATCACACTGAATGACTGTAGGTTTCATAAGTTCTCCAAATAATCCCACAAGCAATTTCCTTAGCCATACTGCTTCTCGGGCAGCCATTGAAGCTGCAATATATTCAGCCTCTGTGGAACTCTGAGCTACTGAAGATTGTTTTCTGCTGATCCAGGATATCATGGCTGACCCTAAACTGAAACAGCACCCTGAAGTGCTCTTTCTGTCAGTGACACTGCCAGCCCAATCCGAATCTGTAAATCCATGTAGATCTATGTCAACCTTTTCATATTTAAGACCAAGCCTTAGGGTACCTTGTAGATATCTCATTATATGCTTTACTGCAACCAGGTGTATCTCCTTAGGTTCACACATGAACTGACTTAAGGCATTAACAGCATAGCAGATATCTGGCCTTGTATTTACTAGATACATCAGGGACCCAATCATCTGCCTGTATTGAGTGGGGTCAGTAGGTCTTGATTCTGCTGCTGCTTCTTTAAGTTTATGGAAGTTGGTTTCCTTAGGAGAGGTCATGGGTCTGCAGTTTAGCATTCCAAATCTTGTCAATATGTCCAAGGTGTACTTCCCTTGGTTCAGTATAATATTATCAGAATTCTGCCATACTTCCAATCCTAGGAAGTAATGAAGAAGCCCCAAGTCTTTCATATCAAATTCTGTGGATAGATCTTTCTTGCATTGATCTATTAGATGATCATCTCCTGTAATTAATAAGTCATCAACATATAAAATTAATATTAACATATCACCTTTATTTCTTTTGAGGTAGAGATTAGGATCTGCATCATTCTTAGAGAAACCCAACTTTGAGAGATAGGTGTCAATTCTTTCATACCAAACTCTGGGAGCCTGTTTGAGCCCATAAAGAGCTTTCTTGAGTCTACACACATGAGACTTTGCATCATGAATTTCAAACCCTTCAGGTTGCTCTAAGTAGACTTATTCCAGGATCTCGCCATTTAGGAATGCTGTCTTAGCATCCATCTGATGTAGCTTCCACCCCTTTGCTGCTGCAATGGCTAGGACAGCTCTTACTGATGTGTACCTGGCAACAGGTGCAAATGTTTCTTCGTAATCTATTCCTTCCTTCTGTGAGAACCCTCTAGCTACAAATCTGGCCTTGTGTTTTTCAATACTGCCATCTGCAGCATGCTTGATTTTGAACAACCATTTAGAAGACACGACAGACTTCTTGGTTGGCCTAGGAACAATCTCCCAAACATCATTCTTCATAATGGACTGATATTCTTCAGTCATGGCATCTATCCATACTTTATGTTTGAGTGCATCTGAAACATTGTTAGGTTCAGCTTTAGAGAGATCATTCATAAGTGCAACATAGTTGATGAATTTATTAGGCCTCTTGTTTTCCCTGAAGGTTCCTGAAGGAGCAGCGAACGTCTGAGCTTCTGCTATAGTTTTGGTGGTCCATAGTGGTCTTTTCTTGCGATTATCTATAGGTGGGTCTTGTGTTTCATTTATAGTTTCCTCAAGATACTCTCTCTGAAGCTCAAGAGTAGGTTCTTCTTCTAGGTTAGGAGTAGGATTATGAATTTCAGGTTCTATTGTATTTTGGGCCCTTTTGAAGGCTAAATCTTCTTCGAAGACTACATCCCTACTGAGTTCAATATTTCTCTGCCCTTGTACATAGATTCTGTAGGCTTTAGAAGTTTCACTGTATCCTACAAGTATTCCCCTTTTTCCAGAGGGTTCTAGTTTTAGTCTTTTCTCTTTAGGTACATGAGTATAGACCGGACACCCAAATATCCTAAGATGGTTGATATCTGGTTTGGTCTTGGTAAAGACTTCCTCAGGAGTTTTATCTTCAAGGTGTGAATGAGGACATCTATTTTCTATGTACACAACAGTGTTAGTTGCTTCTGCCCAAAGGTTCAAGTTTAGATTTTGATCTAGTATCATGGCTTTGGCAGCTTCTACTATGGTCCTATTTTCCCTTTCAGCTACTCCATTTTGTTGTGGATTATAAGGTATTGTCAACTCCCTCTTAATCCCAGAATTTCTACAAAAGTCTTTAAATAGTCCTGATGTGTATTCCCCCCCATTGTCAGTTCTTAAGGTTTTAATTTTGTTTTCAGAGAGATTTTCTGTTAATGTTTTAAACTCTTTGAACCTACTTAGGATCTCTTCTGATTCTTTACATTTCAGAAAGTAGATCCACGTCTTTCTAGAGTAGTCATCAACAAAAATTACATATTACAAAAATCCCCCTAGCGAGGGTACGGACATAGGTCCACATACATCAGAATGAATTAACTCCAAAACTTTGCTAGTTTTCCTAGTACTATTCTGAAATGCATTTTTGTTATTTTTACCTAAGGCACACCCTTTGCATGCCTCTGAATGATATTGCTTCAACTTAGGTAGACCTGTGACAAGGTTTCCCATGGTTGACAAAGCTCTATAATTCAGATGGCCTAATCTCTTGTGCCATACTTCATTTGCACTAGTTGCTTCATGGATCAATGCTAGATTGGGCTCTGTACATAGCTCATACAAATAGCCTTGTCTTCGACCAATGACCTTAGCGTCTTTGATGGAGGATCTCTTTGGCCAAGCCAACACCTTGTTTTCCATGAAGGTCACTCTGTATCCTTGATCTTCTAGTGCTGATATGGAGATTAGATTTCTTTTGATGCCTGGAACATATAGTACTTCAAGTCGTAGTGACATGCCTGTCTTCAGTTTGATGGTGCAGGTTCCAATTCCTTTGACTGGATGTGAAGAATCGTCTCCGATGGTTACTTCCTCATCATCTTTCTCTATCATGGAGTCTAGTATTTCTCTAAAGCCAGTGATGTGTCTGGATGAACCACTGTCGATCACCCATGAGTTAGATTTGTTTGAAGTATGGCTTGTAAGTGCTGAGTAGAGGACATAGTTCTCGGAGTCATTTTCTTTTCTAGATTTCCTCACTTTTGCAAATGTGGCTTGCTTCCCTTTCTTCGAACAGTTTGCAACATAGTGTCTGAATTTGTCACACCTATAACATTGAACATGTGATAGGTCTTTCTTTGAAGTGTTCTTGCCTTGTTTAGCTTTTCTTTTCTTGAATTGCTTCTTTTTGTACTTCTTATTGATTTTTGTATTTAGGACTTGCAAGTCTTCATCTATATTCTTCTGTTTTATTCCTACCGTGTTTAATCGGGATTCTTCTTGTAGACAGTCATCTCTTAGTCTTTCAAACTTAGGATATTTGGACCTTGCACTGATGCCTTGGACGAATGTGCTCCATCTACTAGGCAACCAATCTAAAGCAATGAGTGTTAGTTCTTTGCCTCGGATCTCGTAATCCAGAGTTGCAGGTTCATCTTTTAGAACTGATATCCGCATGAAGTAGGCGTTGATTGTCTCCCCTTTGTTCATAGTGATATGATTTATTTCTCGTTTTAGTGCTAGAGTATGACTTGCATTTGATATCTCAAATGTCCTTTCAAGTGCCTTGAACATTTTATAAGTCGTCTCCTGCTTTCTAATGATGGGCATTATATTATTTCTTACCCCATCCACTATTATTTTAATAGCCTTATCATTTCCCTCGATCCATGTGGATTTCTCGGTTTCATCTTCTGGTTGTGCACTTTCAGTTTGGACATATGAATCAACTTTGTTTTCTCTTAAAATCATTTTGATTCTAAACTTCCAAGCTGAAAAATCTTCGCTACCTCCGAGTCTATCTTCGAATCTGATAGCGATGGGCATTATGGAAATGTGATGTAGTTTGTAACTTAGTCCTTGAATTTTATCAAAATTGAATAGCCTTAGGTTCGATTACCTTGGCTCTGATACTATGTAAAGTTATTTCAATTTTAATTAAAGAACAAGTTATGAACTATGAATGCTATATATGGATATAAGGAATTATGTCAATGTCTAATAAATCTGATTTTTATCTGCAGGTCTGAAGGAGAGAGATCATTTAATATTTTCTATGTCTTCTCCAAATGAAGTCAATTGGCATATATATTATTTAGGTAACCGGTCAATTGGTGTATTGACCGGTCATGCCTTTTAGGCATGACCGATCAATGCACCCATTGATCGGTGCCTTTACAATTATACCATTAACACAATGCTGATTATCGGTTCAAAAACCCCCGATAGCATATTGTAATATCATAATATAATGACTGATCAATTTAATGAATCGGTTCATACAAACACCGATGATTCAAAGTGCACGATGAATATATTCCAACCGGTGCATTTCTTAACCAATGTTAATGCCAAATGAAGCGGTGTATTCATTAAACCCGATAACAAATATGCTCGATATAATTAAGCCCGATAACAGATGTGAATCGGTGCCAATGTTTATGCATCCGATAGCAAGTATGTATCGGCTAATCTAACCCGATAACTTATAGTATTTAATATAAGTCAGACATGAAGCATGTAGATAAATAACAGAACAAGGAAGGTTAGGAAGATCTTATCTTGCATAAGCTACCATGCATTAACACAATGAAGAGTTATGTGCAAAATCGATGGAATAAAGGGTGAAGACAATTCAGATATCAGACCTGCAATTTTATCAATCTTTACACACTTCTACCTCCAAACATCTACCAATGGAATCGCCTCCTTATTTAAATGAATATTGATGCAATGGGCACTCAATTTGAAATTCTGAAGATGCCATGGATACCCATCCACCATGAAATCTATAGCAACTCAATATGCTCAATATGGAAGACTGAGTATCTTCCACTCTCAGCTGCAACCCCTCGGAAGGTCTTCCACTCCCTCAGTTATGCAATCTATGGGAGTTTTTGTTCCCATAGACCCAAGTCTGCAGACACCTCTCGGTTCTACAAAATCCAATCAATTATCAAATCCAATTCCAAATCTACCTTGAAGCTTCATCTTGATCTCATTTAATACTTTTTTAACTCCTACATCTCAATGCTTCTAGAAGTGACTTTATGAAATAATATATGATTAGTCACTTTATTAAATTAATTAAATATAAAGTCATCTTTTAATTTTAATTTATTTGATAACTTTATATATAATTAACTTAATATTATTAAGAAAAATAATTAATCAAGTTATCCATAAAATATATCAATAAAATTGGACAACTTAGTTAATTAATTTAATTAATCAAATTTTCTTCAAAATGGGGACATTATAGGGCCACCAACCCTGATTACAAAAGTGAGTACGAACCCCCAAAGAGCACCAACTCTTAGAGAGCTCCAACCCTTTGTTCTCCTGAAGCACCAACTCCAGATTGTGTACCAACTCAAAAATGAGATTCAACAAGATTTAATAAAATGTCTCTGTATAGCGTTCCCTGATATAAAGATATTCAAAAGCAATACCTTAGAAGTTAAAACAACTGACTACTCTTACACCTTATTAAAAAAATGTACTTCACACATAATATTCTCAATTTCTAACTTCAAAACGCTGCAATATGTCATCAATGAGCATGATAGCACACCTTTCCTCAACACGTCAATCCCTTTTTTTTTACAATGTCCAGCATATGTCTCAAAGACCAGTCTGTATACTTAGCGAATTAGATACATTATGCATCCCTGCTGTTTTTTGGTTCCACCTCCAAAAATTAGAAGTTTAGAAATTACCCCTTCACTCTTTTCTTAGCCCGATAACACCAACCTCTCTTTTACACAACACGTCTAGTCTTCTTCTATCACAAATAAAAAAGAAATCCCATCTTTATTACACAAGTAATTGGTAAAAAATTTGATTGCTATTTACAAATGATCAACTGATCATTAAATAATATACAAAGGATCGATGTTTCTAAATAAGAAACACCCGATATTATAAAGAATCTAAAAAGACAATATTTACATTATTTTACATATTTGACCATTAAACAATAATGAAGAATATTATTCTAATACCCTCCCTTAATGGTCAATCTGTCAACAACACCAAGTTGCCCCCTGAATTTAGCAAACTTATTTGGACCGAGCGACTTGGTGAGAATATCTGCTGGCTGCTCCGTTGTTGGAACATACAACAACTGAACTGAACCATTTTCAACAAGCTTTTTGATGAAATGATAGCGAGTCTGCACGTGCTTGGTTCTTTCATGGAAGACTAGATTCTTGGCAAGTTTGAGCACTCCTTGATTATCACAGAACAAGGGAGTCGGACCTGCTTGAGATATCTACATATCTGCAAGCATCCGGCGAAGCCAAACTGCCTCACATGCTGCCTTAACTGCTCCTCGATACTCTGCTTCTGTCGAGGAGAGAGCCACTGCCTATTGCTTTTTACTAGTCCATGTGACTGCACCAGATCCCAAATTGAACATATATCCAGAAGTTGATTTCCTATCATCAACCAAACCTGCCCAATCTGAATCTGTGAGCCCACTGAGTCTAGGATCATGACCCCTAGTGTAAAGAAGTCCATAATCAAAGGCGCCCTTCACATAACACAGCACACACTTCGTTGCTACCCAATGATCAGCCTTGGGGGCTCTCATGAAGCATGAAATGTAGCTCACTGCAAAATTGAGATCAGATCTAGTAGCAGTAAGATAGATGAGTCTGCCCACTAGTTGCCTGAATTGTGTTTCATCTACAGAAGGAGAATTAGACTTGGTTGACAACTTCAGTCCTGTCTCCATAGGTGTGGAAGCAGGTTTTCAATCCTGCATTCAAAACCTGTCAAGCAAGTTCTTGGCATACTTAGGTTGAGAAATAAAAATGCTACTATCAGTCTGCCATACTTCAACACCTAAACAATAATGGTGAAGCCCCAAATTTGTCATATCAAAATCCTTGGACAGTTCCTATTTGATTTCTGCAATCAAATGTGTTGAATTGCCAGTAATGATCAAGTCATCCACATAGACAACAAGAAAAAGAATATCATCACCAGAGTGTTTGATAAACAGATTACTGTTAGAAGGACAACGCTGAAAACCATGAGCAACCAAGTACTGATCAATCTTAATGTACCACGCTCGAGGAGCCTCTTTGAGTCCATAGAGTGCTTTAACGAGTCTACATACTTGATGTTCTCTGCTGACAACCTTAAAACCAAGAGGCTGCGTCATGTAGACTTCTTCTTGCAACTCACCATTGAGGAAGGCACTCTTAACATCCATCTGATGGGATTTCCATCCAAACTGAGCTGCAATAGTGAGAAGAAGACGAATGGTACTCATCTTGGCAGTAGGAGCAAATGTCTCCTCATAATCAATGCCCTCCCGCTGTGTGAATCCTTGAGCAACTAATCTGGCCTTGTATTTATCCAAAGTACCATCTGCATGATACTTGACCTTATAGACCCATTTGCAGCTAATTGGCTTCTTCCCTGGAGGAAGATCAGAGAGAACCCAGGTGTTATTCTTCAGAAGGTTCTGGTATTTTGCATCCATTGCCTGTTCCCACTCTGGAATCCCTTTTGCTTTTGTATAGGTCTGAGGTTCATAAATACTATGAATGTTGGCCATGAGAGAAAAGTTAACTGTATTTTGTTGCTTGCCCTTATTTCTGGAAGATCAACCCTCAATGAGCTCATGAGGACGAAGATCACTGATGGTCTTAGCCCACCATTTAGGCCGAAGAGTAGAGATACCAACCACAGATGTAGGAGGAATGACTGGAACTGGACGTGGAAGAGGATCTAGAACAGGTGGAAGATTAGCATCATCTGGAGGAAATTCAGGTAGTGCATCAGCAAATACATAATCTACATCATCTCTCCCATCAGGTGAACCAAATGGAAGACGAACACCTAAATCAACAGCCTTAAAAGGCTGATCCTCAGAATTTTGCTCAGTCGAGGAAAGCTGAAATGGTCCTCGATCTTCATCAAAGACAACATCACGATTGAAGATAAGATGATCAGTCTCAACAGCAATCAACCGGTAGGCCTTATGGTTGTTACTAAATCTTGTAAACATAAGCTTCTGACTCTTGGAATCCAAACATATGCAAGTGAGCGAAAAACTTTCAGATGGCTGATCCTGGGTTTGCGACCAGTCCAAGCTTCCTCAGGAGTCTTCTCCTTAACAGCATGAGTGGGCGACCTATTAAGGAGATGGATTGCAGTAAACACTGCTTCTGCCCAATACTTCTTAGGACCATTTATGTGTTCCAACATAGACCTAGCCATTTCTGTAATGGTGCGATTGCGATGTTCTACAATGCTGTTTTGCCGAGGGGTGTATGGTGTGGTTAATTGATCTTTTATGCCATGTGTATCATAGAAATTGGAGAAAGCAATAGAACAAAACTCCCCCCCATTATCAGACCTAAGAGTAATAATAGAACAACCAGACTCTTTTTCTACCAAGGCCTTAAATTTCTGAAATACAGAAAACACATCTGATTTCTGTCTAAGAAAATACACCCACATCTTACGACTGTAATCATCAACAAAAATTAAGAAATACCTGCACCTAGTAACAAAAGGAGTATTCATTGGACCACATACATCAGCGTGGACCAACTGTAGTACCTTAGATGCTTGCCATGAGTCACCATCCTTGAACGGTGTCCTGTGCTACTTCCCAGCCTGACAAGCATCACAAACTCACTGATTCTGAGTTTGAATATCAGGTAGGCCATGTACTAAATCTTCCCGAACAAGTTGAGCAAGGTAGTGAATGTTCAGGGGACCATATCGTTGATGCCATAGATGGGTGATAGAGGAGGATGCGAAGGCATGCTCAAGCGTATCCACAAATCTATAAAGATCATGATCCTCAATACCAACAACAACAGTAGTGCGGGTCACACGATCAACAATCAAACACTTATGTGCACTGAAGATGACATCAAGCTGAGGAGAATGCCGCATAATCTGACTCATAGAGAGAAGGTTTAGTTCCATGCTAGGAACGTAGTACACATTGAGGAATATGAGATTCCTCCCACCAGACTGTATCTGAACGTTGCCCTTGCTGACAACAGTATACTCTTCACCTCCTCCAAAAATAACTGAATCAATATAGGGAGAGAATTTTGTAAACCAATCACGCCTATGAGTGAAATGCCGAGAAGCACCAAAATCAATATACCAAGCAAAAGATTTCACATGGTCTGTGGGTCTTTTAGCCATGAAGGCGTAAAAGACAGACTCGTTCTGCTCTATGTGCTCAGTGACATTGGCTTTAGGCTGAGACCCCCTCTGCTTCAGCTGTTCGGAAGCTATACGATTTCGACAATCCTTAATCATATTTCCATATTTGTGACAATAGTTGCACTGAACCTTATTCTTCTTCGAACCTTCTTGTGACTGACTAGAGCCCTTCTGTTGAGAGGACTGAGATGACTAAGATTTGCCTTTATCCTTGTGAAAGGATTTGGTTGCAAATGCTTGTTCAGAGGAGGATGAAGTGGCACTGCTACCAAACTGTTGTTTCTAGCGATCCTATTGCAAAAGTTTGGTGCACAACTCTGGAAATTTTAGATCAACATTCGTAGACGTAATGTTGAGAGTCTTGTTGTGCATTGTACACACTCTTTGTCCTTGATAGGGTCCCCCTCTTTGAATTTTCAGCTTTCATCCTGCGGGGAGGGTGTCAAATTTTTTGGAATGCCCAAAATCAATCCAAGAGAGATCTGATTACAACGTAAGCTTGAGAATCTGCTAGATGAAGTAAACGCTTAAGTTTCAAAACCTTGCGAAATGGCCATTTGGGCCGATTTTGGCCAAATGGAGGTAAAGTGTCCAAGTTGAAATCTTTTCGAAAGTTGTCCCTAGGCCGAAAATCGCCCAAATAAAGGTAAAATGCAAAAATTATAAACCTTTTCAAAATAGCCTTTTGGGCCGATTTTCGCAAAAAACAAAACAAGTGTCAAATATGAAAAGTTTGCAAAATCGCCTTCCAGGCCGAATTTCGGTGAAAAAGTTAAAGGCGTTAAAGTTGTAAACTTTTTTAAAATCGATGTTTTACCCCAAAATTCGCGAAGTGCCATGAAAACGTCTAAGTTAAAAAACTTTTGCAAAATGGCCTCCTCGGCCGAAATTCGGTAGATAAGTTAAAAATAACTAAAAGTTTGAAAAAGAGCGATTTAGGTCGAAATTCGATGAATGGAGGTAAAATGTCAAATGTTAAAAGTTCGCAAAAGGAGCTTATAGGCCGAATTTCACAAAGTCAAGTGAAGACATTTAAGTTTAAAACCTTGCAAAATGGCCCTCCAGGCCAAAGTTTGCAAAGTAACCCAGGGAGCCGAAAACTTCAAAATCTCTTAAAATACCTTTCATTCTGATTTTCAAAAAGGCTTCATAGCCCGAAAATAGGGTGAAAATCGTGTGATGTAAACATTTTAACTTATAAACCTTACAAAAGCCCCTCTTGGTTCGAAAATCGTGAAATGCAGGAGAGCGTTAAATTTATAAACTTTTCAAATGCCCTCCTTAGCCCGAAAATGCGAAAATAGGAAGGGTGCCTTTTTCAAAGTTTTCAAAATTGCCTAGGCCAAAAATCAAAGGGCGATAACCAAGGGAGGGGAAGTCGCGAAATAAAGCCTAGGCGGTGTCTTAGGGTTTACATTTGTTTCCTCCAGCCCGAAAATTGGGTAATTTGAGAATCGCGTGAGTTAAAGTTAAGGCGTTTTCAAGAGTTTGCAAAACTCTCTTTTGTTCCGAAAATCACCAAGGAGTGAAAATCGCGATAAAAGGAAAGGCATTTTCAAAGTTTTCAGAACGACCCTACAGGCTGAATTTGCACAAAGCCCTTCTAACCCGAAGTTTGGGGAGACCGCAGGATTGACACCTTGTTTGCTAGGCAAGCTCGCTTTATCTCCTTTGAAATCATTTAAAATAAATACAAGACTGGTCACTGTGTTTAAGCAGATAATAAAAAATTAATCAAATGGTGAAATTCTGTAGACCACAATTTTCCTTTTAGGCATCAAGCAAAGCATTAAAAGCAGAGTTTGTCAGGAAAATTAACCTAGGAATGCAAAATTCAGACTTAGGAAATTTTGAACATTTTTGAAAACTGAACTTAAAACTTTGAGTGCAAAATTAGCAATTATTGAACACCCAAGCCCTGAACTGCAGCCAAGTAGCAAATTTTAAACGAAGAGCTTAATAACATTTCATTTCCAAATTGATCAGGCTCTTTTGCTGAAGCATCGTACTTTCTTCAAATTTTAGTTTTCCCATTGATCCTAACATGCTAACATCATCCTCTATTTTGACTAACTTGTTTGTTTCCTTCATCTCGTCTCGTAATCTATGTCCGGTTGTGTAGGATAAATGCCTAAATCTGCGGTAGAATCCTCAAAGATGCTTGGTGCAACTGGAACATCTCGGGTTTCTAAATCAGACATTCCCCGCAAAGGCGAGAAGATGAATTACCAGAGAGGAGGACTGAGGGAGTCAAAAGTCCAGAGCATATGGGAAAACATAGGCGATACTTACTTGGGCCACATAGACATTCAAGACTTCAGAGACCGGGTATATTCTCCTAACGCCTATGGCAAGCCTAGGCGGATGATGGAAAGTGGTATCGCCCAGGCAGCAGGATTTCCCCCATCAGTGCAGAATTATGAGCTAGTAGTTGAGGCTGCCCGACATTATCAGCCAAAGACCAGATTAGTAGTTCTAGAAAATATGGTGCTAGCTGACTTCACACCTGAGGCCATTGGTGATGCATTTGACATCCCATTCCTAGATAACCCCATTGTGACAACCATAGATGAAGCACAAGTTGCATATGACATGAACCCTGCTAAATGCAGGACATTGATAAACGAAGAATGGTATAAGGAGAGAAGGCCTCTTAGTATTAGGATCAGGAAAAAGACCCCAGAAGTGACTTTCACAACGAGCATGGTGATATGGTCACCTTGCTTAGCCGGGTTATGGGACTCCCTCAATCTAACTTTTTTGAAGAGTGGATGTTCTACTTTACGGAGCAGGCTTTGCCGGGAAAGCCAAGTTCGACTGGGCTCAGATCATCAGTGATAATATTCATACACAGCTGGTCGAACTCGAAGAAAAGTACTTCACCATAACTTCTTACTTGGTTTATATGTTTACTCGACACTAGCCACTGACAGGATTAATCAAGAAGGGTGAAATCGAGAACGGTCCCAATCAGGTAAAGGTGTACGACTGCTATCCTCAACTACATTACTATGACATAGCTCAGAGGGAAAAGAAAAACCCTGCTTATGCAATTGGTCAATATGAGCGTGTTAATGACGCCTTCACGATGCGCCTAGTCGGGTTGATGTAGGGGGGATTGCACATAAGGCTCTCAGAGAAGGCTACCATTTTGGTACAAAAGTACGACGCCTGGTTTATTCAATTCCCTAGGTTCTCTTATATCCGGATAGCCGGCTTTGAGGGAGCTCCATTCCGACTTCCACGCTATCCAACAGACAAAGTAGTTCTCATGGAAGTTGCAAGGCAAGCACATCCAACGGGCAGCTTACTCAGAGATAAGAAACGGTCCGGATTCACCTTCCCTATGATTTTGGGTAGCCTCGATGTGCATTTCAAGAATTCAGTGCAAGCTGATGAGTCACTTGCCGAGTTAGCATCGTATGGCCTACAGGAACATTTCCCAAGGAAATGTTTCGATCATGACAATTTGGCAAAAAGAGCCTATAGAGCCTATGGCAGGTGCTATAGAGCAAAGGAATCAATTGAGGACTATTGGAAGAATTGTTCTGATGACTATGAGGTCCGACGACGTGAATATTCAAGGTTAAGTGTGTAGCAGATGCGACTTTATGAATACCGTCGGGTCCTGGATCAAGTGACAGATTCTGACAATTGCTTGCAGGTTCAGGAGTTTGAGGCAGTAAAGTACCTCTTGCCGGGCATTGATTGGTCTCAGAATCCAATTACGGATTTTGAGGCAGTTATGGCAGCTCCAGGAAGGTACACCGATCACTAGTTACACCAGCAAATTGAGAGACTAACCCATGAAGGAATTCAATTCACATACCATATGATGGGCAGTCTCAATTCCTAGTCCTCGGAAGAAGAGGGAACCTCAAGTGCACCGAAGGAAGATGTAATGTTCCCTTATGGGTTTAGAGATGCTTTAGCCATAATTAATCAATTTCAAGATACTTATGACTTAGACTGAATATATTAGGAGACAACTCCACCTTAACATGCATAAAATCAATGATATTTCGCAAATCAATCAATTAAATATTCATAAATAAATTATTCGTCCATCAAACATCCCTAGTTCTTAATGTAAGTATCAAACCAATTGTAATGTCCCCTATTAGGAACATCTCCTTCCCCACTTCTTAAATACTGATAGTAATAACATGTTTTAGACTATACGTACACTAATTTCTTATGTATTATGAATATATAAATGAAATTAAGTATGACTGTCATACATATTGCAGTCCATATTAATATTACTATTTATTCTGCATAAGAACATTATCGGGCTTCATATATTAAGCATACTTATTAAACACATCCCCATGCATACCACCAAGAACAAGGATGTTACTGCCTGTAACTTAATAACAATTCTGATCTGATTTGATCCATGGTGATCCCACTAGATGTTTTTGATTCCTTTCCTTTATATCTCTCAATGTGAGGGAGAGGTCACACCTCTTCATCATGTATGCCCTTTGGCAAGAGACACACCCTTTCACCATTCTCTTCGATAGAGTGCAACTCTTCATTATTTCTGCCCTTTGAAAGGGACACAACCTCTCATAATCAGATCTGCACTTATTATTTAAATCAGATCTGCACTTCTCATTTCCAAATTATCCCCCCTCTCAAATGAGGTTCTCTTCTCCCTTTTATATCTTATTGTTGAGGGAGTCACAACCTTTCCTTTCATTTCTTTTGACTTTTCATTAACTTAATTAATTTTTAATTAATCATATTTAATTATATTTAATTATTTTACTTTATATTTTAATTTAATTTTAAATATTTTAATTTTATTATTATCATTTATTATTGAATTTTATTTCAAAGTGGGGACATTACAGTCCGCCCTTCCCGAATTTGCTTGTCCTCAAGCAAATGTTTATTTTAATTTCCTCAACTAAGTCATCTACCAACATGAGTTAAACAACACAAAGCATATATATGGGAAACACGAAGCATACACGTGGAAGGCACAGAGCATACACATGGAAAACACGAAGCATACATATATGCAAACACGGAGTATACATGTGAATACACACATTGTGAAATTTCTTTCTTGTTATGAATAGAAACACAAATCAACACCAGCTTGATGCAAAAACATAAACACTCAATCTAGTTTGTGATCTCAGGTAGAGTATTTAAGAATTTCAAATGGAGTAAATATAATGAGTCTGATTAGCCATATCGACAAAGAGGATAGATAGCACAATGTTTGGATACTTTCCTCAAGTATTAATTAATGGACTATGCTTAACTCCCTATTCGCCATTAATGAAAGAGAAAAGATTCAAACACAATGTGATGCCCGTTGTAATGTCCCCAACTTCGCAATCTAAAGAAAACATATAAACAATGAATTTTAATGATTAATTTTTAGGTATGTATAATTTATCTAGAGTGTAATTAATTCAAATTCACTTGAGATCATTGTTATCAATAGGTCAATTCCATATTTAATTCCTAGTGGGATCAAGAGGACTAGCTACCATAGGATGCCCGTAGCGCTTATCAGGCCCAAAGGCGGTACACTCCCCCTTGGCCCAACTGCCAGAAGCCCTTTGTCAACTGCAGTGGGTGGCCTACCTGACAGAGGCCTAGTTCCTGCTATCCCTGTTGCCTAATTCCTCATCTATCACACTGGGTTTGGATATGAAATTGCTTTATTTATTATCTTGGTAGTGATCATCCCTACTTAATTGCATAATGTTGTTTATTCCTTAAATAGTAGTCGTAGTCTATTTATTAGTTAATTTATTTAAGATTATACTGTTATCAATGAGATAATTCCATACTCATTCCCTAGTGAGACCAAGGAGAAGTAGGTGCAATAGGATGCCCGTAGCGCTTATCAGGCCCAAGAGCGGTACACTCCCCCTTGGCCCAACTTGTGGCAGATTTTTGGTCATCCACAGTGGGTTGCCTACCTGACAGAGGCCTAGTTCCTGCTATCCCATGGCCCTATTCCCTTGTATCTTATTGGGTTTGGGTATGCAATTTATCATTCATCATTGCTTAATAATTAATCCATGGTTTCTTTATGGGACTAATCCTTGTGATCTTAAATTCACATTAATAATGCAATTCAATATTGACTTGTAATTTCAATAAATATTTGTGTATGCATTAGCCTTCTCCGTATTTACTTCCTCAGTGAGATCAAAGGATTTAGACGCAATGAGACGCCCGTAGCGCTTATCAGGTCTACGTGTGGTTTACTCTCCCTTGGCCTCACTAATGGCAGTCTTACAGTGGCCATAGCGGGTGATGTACCTGATAGAGGCCTAGTTTCTACTGACCTCATTGGTCTACCCCATTTCCTCACTAATGGTCCATATGGAATTTATGATTAATTTATTCTCAATTTAAATGCCGACTTATTTGTTATTATTATTATTATTTTATTTTATTTTATTTTATTTTTTATTTTATTTTTTTATTGTTTTGTCATATATATATTAAGTATTTTAAATGCCACATGGATATGCCTAGTTATCCACTATTCTAATTTGAATTACTCTGAAGTCATACCCATTCAATATCTATTTGGCTGATAATAATATATTTTAAAATCATCTTACGAGATGGAACCCCCGTTGCTTATCGGTCATGGTATTTGCCTCTGTTTATTGACTAGAATAATTTGTTGATTCAATCTTACCCTACAGGATGGCAAGATCATTGCTCTGATACCATTTGTAATGTCCCCTTATGGGTTTAGAGATGCTTTAGCCATAATTAATCAATTTCAAGATACTTATGACTTAGACTGAATATATTAGGAGACAACTCCACCTTAACATGCATAAAATCAATGATATTTCGCAAATCAATCAATTAAATATTCATAAATAAATTATTCGTCCATCAAACATCCCTAGTTCTTAATGTAAGTATCAAACCAATTGTAATGTCCCCTATTAGGAACATCTCCTTCCCCACTTCTTAAATACTGATAGTAATAACATGTTTTAGACTATACGTACACTAATTTCTTATGTATTATGAATATATAAATGAAATTAAGTATGACTGTCATACATATTGCAGTCCATATTAATATTACTATTTATTCTGCATAAGAACATTATCGGGCTTCATATATTAAGCATACTTATTAAACACATCCCCATGCATACCACCAAGAACAAGGATGTTACTGCCTGTAACTTAATAACAATTCTGATCTGATTTGATCCATGGTGATCCCACTAGATGTTTTTGATTCCTTTCCTTTATATCTCTCAATGTGAGGGAGAGGTCACACCTCTTCATCATGTATGCCCTTTGGCAAGAGACACACCCTTTCACCATTCTCTTCGATAGAGTGCAACTCTTCATTATTTCTGCCCTTTGAAAGGGACACAACCTCTCATAATCAGATCTGCACTTATTATTTAAATCAGATCTGCACTTCTCATTTCCAAATTATCCCCCCTCTCAAATGAGGTTCTCTTCTCCCTTTTATATCTCATTGTTGAGGGAGTCACAACCTTTCCTTTCATTTCTTTTGACTTTTCATTAACTTAATTAATTTTTAATTAATCATATTTAATTATATTTAATTATTTTACTTTATATTTTAATTTAATTTTAAATATTTTAATTTTATTATTATCATTTATTATTGAATTTTATTTCAAAGTGGGGACATTACAGAAGAGGTTGAGAAACCCGAAAAGAGGAAGAAAGCCAGAGCTAATAGAGGGACTCGGACGTCAAAAAGGACTAGAAGGGAAAAGATCCCTATTAGAAGGCCAAAAGTCAGTTTGTCATCCAAAGACCTTAGTTCCGAGGATGATGTAGTTGAGCTTGACTATATACCTGCTCCGCCCTCCCATAGCGATGTTGATGCATTTGAGGCTAATAATCCTCCGACACAAGATGAGCTAGATACAGAGGTAAGGATCATTGGTTCTAGTGAACCTGGAAATCAAGCTGAGGAGGGAGAAATTCCACCTAATTAAGAGGCTGATATGCATGAACTCACCTAGGGGAGTCGGCATGAATTACAACTGAATAGCGCCGGCAAAGATGACACCACCGTCGAAGGAGAACGAAAGGCGGATGAGACCCACAAGCCCGACAAAATTGAGGAGCAATCATCACATGGGGATACCCGACAGTTGTTTAGTGAGGTAGGGGAGAACTCAGCTATAAGTAAAGGGCTGGATACTGCATCTGCTCCTTCTATGACGGATCAATTGCAGATATGCAGTGAACCAGTTGAAACCTCTAAGGAGTAGAGTGGAAATTTGGCCATAACATCCAGGCAGACCATACCTCAAGACTGGGTAGTTGCTCGTGCACAGCGGAAGGTAGCCACCAAGCCACCTATCGACTTGGAGGATATTTTCTCTCACATAGGGGAAACAAAGTCCAAAGGGAAGAAAAAGCTTAAGACCTACTCCTGGATCACCAAGGATGAGTAGAGAAACCACACCATCCATATCGCTACCCCGCTTGTCGATAAGCCAACAGATCAAATTGCGTTGGCTGATTATAGCATTACAACCGTCCCAATAGGGCGAGCCACCAAAGAACAAGAAAGGGAGGAGTTCAAGGACTCCATGCAAAATATGCTCAGGCAACTCAACGAAATAACAGCTAAGAGAAACATGTACCGAGTTCGTGCTGAGTAGGCTGAGGGTTATATTGATCACCTGCTAAAACCATTGCAACACACCCTTGAACCCCATGTCCCCCCATCGACATTGGCGCAAAGGACTACAACAGAGTTTGAAGGAGTACGGGATACCGCCAAGGCTATCAAGGAATGGATTTGAGACATTGAGGAAAAGGGAGAGCGGATCATTGAAAATGTAAAGGAAATGGCCCACCACCGAGAGACCATTCTGGTCAAATTGTTTGAGGTAAAGAGGGAATGTCTTAGGGTTCATGAGGTGGTTGGTACAACTCTTCCCCTCATGAGGGCTCTTTTTTTGGACCCACGCGCAGATTCCCACATTGTCCGCTATCTTGGATCCCTATGACATTGACATATTTGAAGAATGGTACTGGACCATCATCATGAAGAGTGAAACAAAAGATACCATTAACAAAGAGCAGGCGGAATCTGAGGAAATCTTGAAAGACATGAGGGACCTTGGTGGAAGGAGAAGAGTGAAACAAAAGATACCATTAATAAAGAGCAGGCAGAATCTGAGGAAATCTTGAAAGACATGAGGGACCTTGGTGGAAGGATCCTCCGATCAATGGTTCTGGGTAGGAAAAATAGTTTGTCCGATGACCTGGTGCAGCCGGACTGGGAGGATAGATTGAGAATGGATAAGGTCGCGTACTCCACAGAGGACCTGGAGTTTGCTAGTGGATTGCATTGAGACATTTTATGTTTTGAGGCTCATCGGTCCAACTGGAAGGATGGGTTGAAGCATGTAGATCGCCATTTGGAGGGTATGCAATATAAAATACGCCATCCTCCTATGCCTCAATTCATGGTGTTGTTCCAGCTATGCATCAGATTTCAAGACTATGTTCAGGCAGAACGTGCGGCAGGTCGGGACCTCTGGAAGGATTATTTGCATGCCGAGGATGAATTTCTAGAGAAAGGGTCTACAACAGAAAAGGAAAAAGTGCTTTCATAAAGTGCAAAATTCTTTTAAAATCTTAAAAAGCACTTTTTGGCCATAAAGTTCATTTCTAACTACCAAATCAGTTGTAAATCTTGAGCTCCGTGCATGTGCACTTTTTGAGCTGCTTTTTGGTAGTTATTAATTACCTTTTTGGGTAGTTATTATTTCTCCTTTGGTGGTTGTTGATATTTTGCCTCCTATTTATGGGCATGGGTACTATGTTGTATTGATGAATCTGGGCCACTTGTTTTGTTTTAATCTTGGCCATTCATCTAAATTTTGAAGCTCTATTTAAAGGGGTTGGTTTTCCCTTATTTTTGGTAAAAGTCTAAGATTGTTGCTGAAACTCTGGCGAAATTCATGCAGAATTAATGGAAATTAAAGTTGTCTTATTTCTTTGAGTGCATGGTCTCCTTCTTCACCATTTAATATTCTTGTTATGCATTTTTCTTTCAGATAGTATTTTTGGGATAATATTTTATAGAAACCTTGGTGTTCATACCATTAAGGATTGGCTGATTGCCATTTCCCCCTGCATGGTTAGTCTAAACCCATTTATGTGTTTAGTTCGGTTGTTAAACATCAAATGAATGGATGTCAAGTTCTGCATTTATATTTAGTAGCATGAAAATTCAACTCCCTTTGAAGATAGCACTAGATTTTACGACATTGTGCTTTATTAGCTGATAATGTTAAATTTGGTTTTTTTGAGGTTTCTGTCTATCTTCCTGAATATGTTATTGTAGATAAATTAATTAGAATATTCTCTATCATTTTTCCCTTTTTTATCAAAAGAAACCATACAGTCAAGCTGAGATAGTATCAATCCAAGTAAAAATCAGATGATATAGGACTGTTAAATTTGGTTTTTTTGAGGTTTCTGTCTATCTTCCTGAATATGTTATCGTAGATAAATTAATTAGAATATTCTCTATCTCTTTTCCCTTCCTTTTTCCCTTTTTTATCAAAAGAAACCATACAGTCAAGCTGAGATAGTATCAATCCAAGTAAAAATCAGATGATATAGGACTGTTGAACTTTAGGGAACTCGTTCGAAACTGATTCCGTTTAACCTTAAGTCCCCTTTGTGTTTCCAACAAAACACATCAAACTGCTAAGCTATCCTGTAGTCAAGACCTCACAACCAAAACATTGAGGTAATCCCCATTGATCAAATTAGTATAGCATTAGGGATTTTTTTATCTCAAGAGAGGATAGGATTCTTAGCATTTCTATTTTGCGTTGGCCAGATGAAGTCGTAAGTTCAACAATTTTAGACACGTCAACAAGTCTCTATGAAGTGCTCGTAGGATTTTGGTAGACTCTTCAGGGTTATGACTACCATATCCTCTTCCTCCATTTTCCAACCAATAACTTCAAGCTGATCTATAATGTCCTTAATCTTTGTGAGATACTCCTGTAAAGACATGTTCATCCATCATGATGGAGAACAACCGGTTCTTTAAGAAGAACGCTCAACTTTTGTCGGATGTCTCATGCAACTCCTTCAGATGCTTCCAAATTTCTGAGGCTGATTTCCCAAAAGGAATCTGAGGTAACTGGTCATCTGTGACAGAGAGCTTGAGAAGCATAACAACTTCCCTATTGCGGTCATCAAATTTGTCCTGATTTGCTCTGGCTGCAGAAGGACGAGATTCTTTTTGCAAAACTTTAGGCGGCGATATTCGAAGATTGCCAGCATGCGCTGCTTCGAGGTATTATAATTTTTGCCGTTGAATCGGTGATCGTCTTCCAACATCAAGTTGGTCAATGACACCATTATGCATGTTTCTCAATGCATAGAAAATGAGAAAATCTGAAAGGCGTGAGCTTGAAATAAAGGCAGAATCACGTACAAACTTGGAAAAATTCGAAGTACGACTAACACAAATGTGGAGAATTTTTTTCTAGTTGACCCAAAAAAATCCAACGAAGACCCAGAAGAGCTCTCAAAAAACCCACAAGGAATCATTAATTAGAATGCAGATCCAACGGCTCAAAAATCGAGGCACAGAAAACGATGCACCCAAAAAGAAGACAACCCAGTTCAAATCTCAAAAAACGCAAAAGGAATCTGTAATTGAAAAAAATTTCCGACTTGAAATGAAGGGTTAAACCCCAGTCGAAAATGCAGAAACCCTAGGCAAAAACTGTAGGTTGTAGAAAAAAAATTAAAATCCCGTAGGTCGCATAGAGGTCGATCCGAACATGCAGGTCGCGGAAAGAGCAGGGCACGAAATATCGTGCAGACCGCGAATATGAACCAGGTTGTGCAGGGGTTTTGTTAGAGGCGCTACTGAAATCGTGTTGCCGTAGAAAGGAAAAAATCTGTTGCGGTTGCAGGTAGACGGAGGGTGGTCGCACACAACAATGTCATCGCACAAGGAGATGGAATCCGCGATAACGCATCACGATTTTGTTTTTTAAAAATGTGCAAAGATTTGCGCAAAAATCTGTTTGAAAATGAACTTGCAGATGCTGTGGTTAGATAGAAAACAAAAATCACGGAAAACATCCGCCTACAGAGAGAAACAAGACGCGAAAAAACGCGTCGCACACAGGAACAGGAGGATCGCGAGAAGTTGCACGAAGAAAACACGGGTTGCAAGACAAAGAACCCTCGATGCATAGATTGTAGGTCACACGCGGGAAGAAAAAAATATTTTATTTTTTTTAAATCTAAAAAATTTCATTCGGGCCTCTGATACCATATTACGCAAGTAATTGGTAAAAAATATGATTGTTGTTATTTACAAATGATCAATTGATCATTAAATAATGTACAAAGGATCGATGTTTCTAAATAAGAAACACTCGATATTAGAAAAAATCTAAAAAGACGATATTTACATTATTCTACATATTTGACCATTAAACAATAATGAAGAATATTATTCTAATAATCTTCATAAAAAACGCCTAGTCAGCACTTGATATCACCAACTCACTCATACTCTTACAACAGCGACAACAACATACGCATGATTTTCTTCCATAATAAATCCACCCCACCACCTCACTAAGTATTAACACAACTCCACATAAAATAATCATGCATCCGTTTTTTAACTCAGAAAAAAAAAACCGACAGCTCGAAACTTAATTAGTCACACACCCAAAAAGTATCGTGTTTTATATGCCTAAAAGGAAAATCAATAAAAAGGAGAAAATACGGCACTTTATCTCCCGACACCCACTCAAT
The DNA here is from genome assembly GCF_030272615.1 of Cryptomeria japonica. NCBI lineage: Eukaryota > Viridiplantae > Streptophyta > Pinopsida > Cupressales > Cupressaceae > Cryptomeria > Cryptomeria japonica. Next base: position 564,790,802 of record NC_081408.1, read on the forward strand.
ACATGATTCTTGTCTAAGTCACCACATCCGAATTTGTGTTCGAGTTCAGCAACCATGAAATTTGGATGAAGTTCGGCAAGGGCAAAGAATTCAAAAAAAAAATTCGGCATTAAATTCGCCTCATATAATTTTTTATTTTTAAAAGAAATATAAATAATATTTCCAATAAATTATCAAATAGTTTAAGATGCAACATTCAGATACCATAAGAAACATTTGAAATCACGATAATCGCGATTGCTGATTTTTTTGTCAAAAAGATACAATCAAAAGTCAAGACTTTAGAACTTCAAAAAGGATACAAGTCATCAAGAGTGTGAAGTCGTCTTTTAGTCAAAAAAGTACAATCAAAAGACAAGATTATAGAACTTAAAAAAAAGTTCCAAGTCATCAAGAGCACATCGCAAAGCTGCTATAGCATCATCATCAGTATCACTGCCCAATTTATCATCCAAAAGTCAAGCTCATCTTCAACTCCAGCTGCTATGTCTTCTAAAATTTGTTGTTGCTGTGAAGATGTGGAATCATTTGCTGATCTGTTCATGAACAATTTTAGATTGCTGTGAATGTAGACAAGATCTCCCAACTTTCCGGACAACAACGTATTCCTTTTTTTGGAATGGATGTGGTCAAAGCAGAGTTCCGTGACTCGCAGCGAGTCACGCGAGTCAGCGGGCCGGGTGACCCCTACCGGGTCACAATGACCCTGACTCGGGCTCGGACGGGTCAGGGAGCGTGACTCGCCTAACTCGCCGCGAGTCAGCGAGTCACTCCCTGACTCGCCGAGTCCGAGGGTCGTGACTCGGTTGGGCGATGCATTTTGAGTGGTCATTTGTCATATTTGGATAAGAATTGAATTTTCTAGGCTGATCTCCCTACTCCAGGAAGTTTGTACATCTTGCCTTGGCACATGGGAGTTATAACAGGTCTGAAATCTGCTATTTGGTGGCTTATTGACATCAATCTTGGGTGCCTTATACTGCTGGTTAAGGTTCTATCATTGCTGGAGCAGATTTATACGAGTTTGGAGACTTGGAGGACCTTCATACCAATTGCCCTTATCATTTGAATGCCTAGCAGTGGTGTTTGAAACATTTCTGAGCAATCCTTTCATGTATTTGAAGACTATTCCAGGTCTGATTATGTTTTAAATCTGATTTATAATGCTATGTAAGAGTGTGATAAAATCATGGATTTTATATACATTGGACAACATTTATAACTCTATATATCTATGTTTTCTAATTCCTTCAACTACAATTTACATTTCTACACATGTGATGGATGTATGTTTATGTATGTGATCAAATTAGCTTCTATTTGATGATGTTATAGTGTCTTTAAGCTTAATTCAATTATGGGTGTATGAAACAAGTTTTAAATTGTTAAAAATCTCTAAAGTTCAAGGGTTTTCTTATTTTGCCGAGTCATTGCTGAGTCTGAGCCGAGTCACGAGCCGAGTCCAAGTCTGGGAACTTTGGGTCAAAGCAACTCCAATTCCTCTCACAAGCTGATGAACTTGCTCCCTGACTCAAAATTCGAATGGAAAAGCGCTGTATTTCAGGAGTTTGTGCTCCATTTCTCATCCACCATCTATAGGCAGAAACCTCAGCTCACAACATATCTTCTTGGGATGCTTCTATTCCAAACAACCCTTCTCCTCTCTTGTATTTCTAGCATTGGTCTTTGATTAGAGTTGCAGTTGTTCGATCTCATTCAAACTTGCTAATGGCTTCATAAAGCCCTGACATAATTTCAGAATCACCTTGTCTATCAATACGAAATAACTTGGGTTTCAAATAGCAAGCTGCTTCATGTAAAGGTGTGTGCATCATTTTCCATTTGGCATCAATTGTCTCCCATATCTCCATGTACTCTGCTTCTACATTATTGAGTGCTCTTTGAATAGATTCCTTACAACGGTCCATGCTTTCATAAAGCATGCCAAGGCAAGGAGCGTCAACATCCACCATGCGAAGAACATCAACAATTGGCCCACATATATTCAAAACCTTTGCTCCACTTTCTCAAAAGCTACTGTTTAAAATGATTTGCTCTATGTTCTTTCCCTTAGCACTTTTAGAAAGCACTGAACTTTCCCACTCATTGAAACAAATAACTGATCTCAAAGCTTCTTTCTCTTCAACCACTCATTTCAAAGTGATATAAAATGAAGCAAACATTGTGTCACAAGGCCTCAACAACTCCCTAGTTGCATGTTGCCTGTACAAGCTCAATGTGAGGTGATGATTTCTAATAAAATTTGCAACTGCTCTCCCTCGATGAATTGTTTCATGTATTCATGGGAATTTGGCCAAGTCATGAAGCAACAAATCTAGACAATGGGCTGCACATGGGCTCCAATATATTTGTGGATATTTCTCTACAATCAGCCTCCCAACTCCCACACAATTTGCTGCACTATCAGTGACCACCTGAACCACATTTTTTGCCCCTAATTCAAGAATGGCTTCCTCTAATATTTGAAAAATATACTTTGAAGTTTTCTCATGGTTCATGGTGTCAATCACTTTCATAAACACAACACCTTCAGGGCAAGCTACTAAAACATTAATCAATGGCCTTTGACATATATCTGACCATCCATTACTCAAGATAGTGCAACCTATTACCTTCCAAGAGGCTTTGACCTCAGCTAATTTTGTTGTCACTCTTTGACCTCTCTAAAAGAGTTGTACTGAAAGCCTGTGGACCTGGAGGTGTGTACCCTTTGCCAATCTCTGCAACTTTCTGGATTGCATTACAAAAATGAGGGCTTCTTGCCACATTGAATGGAATGACACTTGAATAAAACAAATCAGCTAATGCATCATCCACCTGTTGTTTTTCTATCGGTTTCGAAAAGCTGTTCAATATTCCACTTTCTTTTGATGCACCTATGGCCTTGGGAAAACTGGAAGAAGACATAACAAAGGTGAATATCGACACATCCTCTTCAATTCTTTACTTTTTCTGTGCCTTTTTCATCATTCCTACAATTGAAGAGGATTGTTCTCACTCTAAAACAGCTCTTATTTCTTCAGTCATGTTTGGACATGCTTCAACACCTCCACCTAAACCCGCAGTAAGACCAAGCAAAAGGTCTCTTGCCCTTGTTTTAGTTCCAGTAAAAAGTTTCTTACACCTGGTACAAAAGAGATGAGTACCATTCCAAGTCACATATTCCATACTTCGGAATCTGATTTTTTTGGAGCCATTTAATTATGATCTACACGAGTCAATAAAAAAATAATATTTAATATTTAAATCATTAACTAAATTTTATTTTAAAAACATTAAAATGAAATATATGAAATTTATATTTTTAACTCTAAAAAGCAAAATAAATAATACATTCTTTTTTAATAAACATAAAAAACAAAAATTTAATACATTTTAATTTTTAAATTAAAAAACAAAATAAACACTACATTTATTTCAAACTTTCAAAATAAAAATACTAAATTTTAATAAAACATTTATTAATATATTTATGTTTTAACAAAACATAAACAATTACTAATTTTTATTTTTGGTTAGTAAACTTTAAAAACAAAATAAAATAGTACACTACAGTTTTTTAAACAATACTATAAAATGTATTAATTTTTTATTTTAACTTTATAGAACAAATAAAAACTAAAATAAAAAACTAAAAATCAAATAATATGATAAAAAACTATTAATATAATATTAAACAATATATTGTCTTAATAAAAAAGTAAAAAATAAACAATATAATATTTTGTTTAAATAATATAAACAATACAATATAAAAAATACAATATTCAAAATAAACGATATATTTTGTTTTAATAAACATTAAAGCCTAAAAAAATAAATAAAAACATTTACAGCCGTAGAAGCCTACCTGGGCAAGTTGGGAGGACGAAGTGACGGTAGAGGCAGGGATTTCTCTTCGGCAATGGCGAATAGGGCTTTCGGCTTCCACGACATAGGGCTTCCACTGTGACATAGGGCTTTTGCACTTCTGCACTTCGGCTACGGCTTCACGGACACAGGGCTTCCACACTTCGGCTACGACTTCGAGTCTTCAATGCCCAACTTTGAGTCTTCAAAGCACGACTTTGACGGAAGAGGCAGACCTTTTAGTCTTCAACGCACGACTTCGACTTCAATGGCAGACTGAAGAATGCTTCAAGTCTTCAATGCACAACTTTGTGTGTTGTTGTGAAGTTTGGCGCCATATTTAAAAAAAAGAACAGATAAAACCCTCTACGTGTTCCAGTATTGCACCCTCGAGCACACGTGTGCTCTCTACGCGTCCACCTTCTACGTCTTCCGCACCTTGGTCACCCTCGTTTCTGTATTCTCTCCTTCCTAGAGTCTTCGGCTCCGACCTTCCTATTTTTGATGGCTCCGCCAGAGACAGATTCCCAATTCTATATAGGTTGGTTTCAAAAATTTCAGCAACCTCACCCTCAAGGTCCCGTACTATCTCTTTGTCACGTTCGGACTGTTCCGACGGGCATTTTGAGAATCAGTTTCGTACTCTTCACTTGACGTCGAGTGTGTGGCCTGGTCGGCGAGATCCTCCTCCGCTAGGTCTGGAAGTGGTAGGTCCCTCGCAACCTCTACCAACTGGTTCCACGTACACGGTTTCTGCCTCTCCCGACTACGGCTCTGACTCATACTCCGACTCTTACTCCGCCTTTCTAGACTCGTTGAGCCTTTTACAATCTCCCTTTAGCCGTCGTCTCCGTTCACTTTGTTCTCTGATACGTAAGGATCTCTGTATCGATCCTTCCCCTACCTCTCAAGTGGTACTAGTATGTCGTCGGTCTTTATTTGGCCATAGGGGCATTAATTGCTAGGGGTACGACGTCTACTCGTATCCCTCTCTTCCTCTTCCCTATGGTTCTATTCTTCGTACCTCTGCAATATTTGCTGCCAACAACGTTCGCGATCAGTTTCCTCCCTTCTGTCTTGGAGTTCAGTTAGGTTTCGTGCCAACAGTCTCGAAAGGCTCCCGAGAAGATCAAACACAGTCGGGTTGACTGTGAGTTCGCCATGTATCGTGCCTTCAGGGACCACTCTCTCCCGAGCTTCCCTCTGCATGTACTGGGTGACCGAAACCTCCCATAGGTCCACCAAATCCTCTGTCAATTGATCCTCTCGTGCTTTCGCCTGGGTGACCTCTTCATGTGTATCACTTTTAGTGACTATTATTTGTTGTTCGAATGGTCGGCCCATTAGTGTTTACCGCCTGCCACCATATCGATCTCCAAAATTCGAATCCGCAACGGTGCCAAAATGTTTGCTCCCTATGGTGTCAGTTGAATTATAGGCAACAAAGTGGGATTACATAGATAACATCTATAAAGTCACTCACTTTACATACATCATTCACATAGGCCAGAATGATATATCTTTTATTTCATCAGCAAAATGGATGTACAATCAATGCTACTGTCGGGGTTCCTTACAACAATATATATACAACTTGGCGGTTGGCGGAGATCCCAACCACCGTAGCTGCCAACTACCCCTACGGGAACCCCATATGGCTAGTTCATTACGTGACAAAGTATTATTTTAACCATAACAAAAAGTATTATTCTATTTCACGCCTAATAGGGTAAAAATCCCATAGCTACATGGGGACATTTTTAACAATCAGCCATCTAGGAACAAAAATTGTAAGCACTTCACTTAAAACTTCCAGAGACCATTTCACAACTCTAAAGACTGAATTACTCACATTCCAAAATTGTTTTGCAAGGGCTCATTCTTGCATAGAATGGTTTTTAAAGAAAACAATAAACAATCCCTTTTAAGGCATGCGAGATAAAGAAACATGAATCCCTAATTTCTTCCCCCAAACACCAGTAAACCATTCGTCAAGAAATTTTCTAGCAGGGAGTTTATTGTTTTCCAAAGCCACAAAGAATATTGCGATATTCTTAAGTCTAAGTTCTTTATCCAAAGCATTTAACATGTTGTCATAAGGAACCGCAACAAGTGTGGTTAGGATGGAAGAGAGATGCTTACCTCCTCTTCAGACATCTCCACCACCATCAAGCCCTCCATCAAAATGCACCTCAAACTTCACGAACATAGGGAATCTTTCTCTCTCCCCACTAGAAATTACATCCTTGAAAGACATGCCTTCTGCATCAATTCCACCATATGCTCTTTGTACCTCGGGCTGCTCTCCTAGGCACCCCTGCCTCTGGGAAGTAAATGTTTGACCAGTCACCTCAACATTGGGAATATTACCAATTCAAAAATTCAAAAAGCATAAAAACAAGCGTGAGAGAAAACAAGAAAAAACCCACTATATAATAGCCCCCCAATACCAACCAAAAGGACTAAGATTGATTCAAAGTCAGCAAGGCGGACAAAGAGGATCCAGAGGGTCAAAACAAGGTCATAGCAGGCTTGCAATGAAAGGTGACTTTTCAACTTCCACCAAATCTATGAGCTCACTCTAGCTTCTCCTCCAAAAACTATCGAGAGTTTAGATTTGAATTTGACATGCTTCTAAATATCAAAATTCAAGAAACAAAGAATCACACTATATATTTTAAAACAAACAAACAAATAAAGAGTTACCTACCTCGTGGAATGGAATGTTTCAATAGAACCAAAATTCTCTGATTGCACTTTTAGGTTGCATCATGTTTGTCTTTGTTCCAACCCATGTTCTCGAGCGACAGTTGAGACCTTGGAGTAGTGAATGGCAAAATATATGAATCTAACCTAGATGCACAAACTCTTGGCCCGATGCTAACATTGCCACTGCCACTACCACTACCATTAGCACTACCAACACCTGAAGATGGTTGAAATGGAGGATGGAACAAGACTTTACACTTCTAGCAATGGCTGCCATCTCCCTTTTTGCCTCTTTTTCAATACTTTTTGGTGCTCAATGGTTTCTAATTGCACTTGCAGTTCACACATAACCTCAGGAGACCCTTTTGTGCATGGATTAGCATCATGGGCTGGTATATTTGCAAGATGGTATTTTAATCTATTAATCCACACCACCCCCCCCAATGAAAAGTTACTTTTTTCTTTTGCATAGGGGTAATAATAGCATGTTTTCAACAAAGAGTCCTGTCTAACTAGGGTTCGGGACATTGTAATAAAGACAATTCATAAATCTCAAGAATGCTGCAATAACATATAAATATAAAAAAATTAACATTTATTATTTATAATCAAACTAATATAAAAAAATGTAGGGTTTGCAACTATAAAACTAGAATTTTTTAACAAAAACACCAAGGGTTTGTTCAACAAAATAATTAAACACACTAGGGTTTGTTCTTTGGTCCACTAAAACACAATAGGAAAAGGAAAGAAGAAATGTAAAAGAAAAATCCAATGTTACCTGGGGACGCGTTTCCAGCATAATTTGACCCGTCCCAGAAACGGGGACGTCTCGGAATCTTTTGGAAACCCATACTCTGGCTGTCCCATAAAATTAATGACTGAATTTTGATTATTTGTTTAACTTCCACTCTCATGCAAACTCTCAATTTAAATTATTTAACACAAATGTTATATGTTAAGGTTTTATAATGTATATAAGCATGCTTTATCCATGTTTTTATATGAATATTTAAAATTTCCCTATATATTTTAAATTTTCCTTATTTTTTATATAGTTGTCCCCACTGCCGTCCCCTAATCTGGGAAAAAAAAAATCTGCCTTAGAAACCCATTTCCCCGTCCCAGAAACTCGGGGTAACATAGATTTTTTGTTAAAAAAAACCTTCAAAATAAAAACTTACCTCTTAAATCTTGTTTGAAATCAATAGTGATCTCTTCCCAATCATTTGTAGACACCTCTAGATGCTCAAAAAATAAGCTATGAACTTGCCCAAATGTCATTCAACCATCAATTTTTGCTCAATCTCCTTGCTGGTTTCCCTACAATCCAATTTCGGCTCAAAATTCTCTTTTTTCCTCTTTTGGCTTGAAAATGAAACGAAGTTGCTTTTAGGGTGTATGTGAAAGATCCCTGATTATAATTCTGTGTTAATGCATTAGTAGCCTCTGCAAGATAAGACTCTCCTAACTCAGTAATCTCCTATATTTTGTTTACTCATTTCATGCTTTATGTTTATCAGACTATAACATTGGTCACAATTATGATATTGATATTGGATTAGATTGACGACATGCTTAACTATGTTAAGCGTCAATCTATAATGCTATCGGGCTATTAACCCGATAGCATATTAATGTCGATTCATATCGGCATTAATATGCTATTGGGGTATTAACCCGATAGCATATAATGCTAACAACTATTGTTATTGTTTATGTTAATCCATATGCTTTGATACCGATTCATAATCGGGTATGTTTTATATCTGTAACAATTATCATTAACATATCGATCGGATATGATTAAGCGCTATTATCATCAGCGATGATACCGATTCATTATCGGGCATGTTATAAACGCTGTTAACATTAAAGATACCGATGCACTATTGGGTATGATTGAAGCACCAATTAGTTATGGATTGGTTGTTGTTAGTAGGGGTCACGAGCAAGTGACATCTTGGTCGGACATGTCTAAAAGACATGTCCGATCAAGGTGCCACTTGATCGTGGCCACCCTACTATTTATACATCATTCCAATCAAAGGAGATGACTTTGAAATCGATACATGTTCATTCTCCTTACCTGCAGTAAAAGAAAGATAACAATATTAGTGTCATTGACATAATATCAAATTTAAAATACACCATCCTGCATATAACTTGTCCATTAAATTGGAAATTACAATACATTTACATTCTGATCCAAACTACTGAATGTTTCTAATCTTGGTTCTTTGACCAATGAATGTGTTTTCGAAATTTTGTAAGTTTTTGGGGTTTTGACAATGCATAAAGGAAATAACAATGTGATACAAAGAAACAACTAACTGAAATCAATTATCAGATTTCTGATTTTATTAACAGCAAATATTAAATGCAAGAGATTAAAGGATTTTAACACAATAATGCCAAATATGGCCTACCAGAGGTCCAACGCCCTGCCTGGAGGCTGTGTTATTGACTACAACTGCTGCTACAAGTGTCTCCAACGCTCATTAACAGCTTTCATGAACTTTATTCATCACTCTAATAATTAACAAAAACAATTGAGGAGGTAGAATGCAAATATGAAGCTTTTCCCAAATTCTTGCCAGGAGAACCACCAGGATTTGGCACCAAATTCCCAATGAATTGCTGGTAGCTCCCAAATAAGCTGATATATGATCAGTCTAATCAACCAACTGACTTCCCTATTGCTTGACAATGATTTTGCACACAAACCCTGCCTCCAAAACCTTCTAATTTATTTTATTGCAAACCCCAGGCTGCTGAAATGGTATGGCCAGCATGGGTGAATGGTACGGCTTGCATAGACTTCAAATATGGACTGAAAACTCACAATTATTTGCCCAGATCTGATCGTAGTTTTCAAGAAATGCTGATTCCAAAGTTTGCTTGCAGAATGGGCCCTCCAATGGCCTGAAACAAGCTTCTGATGTGTTCCACGTGGTGCCTGTAGAAGGGATTTCGTCCTTCTGAAGTCAAATTTGAGGGTATCGTCCCAAACTTGATGATCTCAGGAAAGTTGCAGACCTGCAAATTACCAATACTACAAAATAACCAAATGCACAATGAATTCCAAAAACCCTTTTCCACCTCTTTAATCCTCTTGCCCTAATACGAACCCCTTAAAGCATCTTTTTAAGATTCCAAATGGAATCTTAATCCTCCAAACTTGTACGCCCAACTTGAGGGGTTATTTGTCATTAAAGAGGGGCCACTTTAATATTATAAAACAACCTAGGTAAATGTGCCAAGGTAATCATAAAGTTGTTTTATAATAACTTACCAAAGTCATAAAAATGACTAAGTATAAGATTCCCTTTGGCAAGTAGATCATCCCCAAACACCAGAATTCACCTATGGAGATGGGTGTCAGGTGAGTTTCCCTTCCTAATAGATCACTCAAGAAGTGGGGACATTACAGTATGAGGCAAATATAAGTTTAAAAAAAAAGTTGAATTTAATGTTTGTTATGTTTTTTTTTTAATTTTCTTTTCCAGACATGCAACTGAATCCGAAAGTCAGAACTTCCTCAGACTTGACGAGTCTGGCAAGTCCATCAGATTTTGTTGCCAAGTCTCCTAGACTTGGCGAGGGTGGGTCGCCTTAGGACTTGTTGAGTCTAGGTGAGTCTCAACAAGTCTTGTAACTCTAGTAAATATTTTGTTTTTAGGTCTATGGTAGAAAGAACAAATTTCATCTACAATGCAGTAACTTGCATTTGTAATAATATGTTGGTTGTTTTACTAATGTTTTAAAAAATAGGCCTTGTGTTTTCTTTGTAACAACTTCCTTCTGGGTATTTAATAAGGGGCAATGTCTTTAGGGATGGGTTTTGGTGCTATTATTTTGTTAGCAAGACAATGCACATACACAATAAATCACTTTGAGAAATAGTAATTTTCTAGCTTGAAAAATATTTATCCTACAATCAAGAAGTCTTTGATGCTAATCTTATAGCTTTGTTTGATCTTATATGTGTTGGTTGGAAGATATTTTATTTTGCATTCTACACATATTGTTGTTTATAAGTACTCAAAGTTTAGATGATATAAAGTAAATTTTATCTCACATTTTTTGAGCTTAATTGGGGTTATTGAATACATAATTAGAGATGATAATAAGTTGGTAACTATAGGTTTATGTAAAAGTGAGTGCCTCCTTCCGCGTGTCAAGGAAGCTGTATCCTTATGATGATACATCAAGCCTGTTGTCAGATTTAATCACAACCTTTGGTGCTGAGCGCCTTATGTGGGGCAGGTAAGGGTATCTATGAGTTCAAATTTATTCACTTCTATGATGAACATATTTATAAATGTAAGTATTTCTTTTATAATTCTTCTAATTACCTTATGTTGAGTAAGGGCACTGGCCGATTCAGATTTATATACTTGACAAATATATGTGCAAACCCAATTACCCATATATCATGTGCTGTTTTATATTTTCATAGTTAATGACTCTTCTCTCTTAGTTATGTCATGTATGACAGGGAAGTGATAGTTATAGGGTCATCATATCTTGAAATTTTCTATTTGGATGAAATTGTGCTTTGGCAGTGGAATTTTGGAATTTCACCTTTCTAAAGGCAAATGGGGACAACCTAGGAGAATTTCTTTCTCCATTTGACCTCTTAATAGATGCAGCCGTTGCCAGTTGATCAAGAATTTGCATAAATCATGAATGGAAAAAAGTCCCTCTTGGAGATTAAGTTGGAAATGATGAGGCACATCTGGAAGCAACCAGTGGATTACAAGACCCCATTGAAATGCATGGGATGCCATGAAAATGGACTCCTGCAGAGAAATTTAAATAATTCTACGAAATTGTTGCTGTTCAATAATAGTAGAACACAGACTTGGTTAAAGCTAGCCATGTACAGTATCTTGATTCTTGCCAAACAATTTTTTTGGCTTAGTGATTCCCTGGAACTGAAATTAAAGAGCGAAATCCGACTGTCAATCAATGGTAGAAAACTGTTCAAACTTAAGAGGAAACAAGAGACCTTTCTACTCCTCAAGTCAATGTGAAGTCTTTATCAATATTTTGAAGTCTCAAGATTGTTCAAGTAGAATAAAAGTAGATAAAGAAGACACGATGATATGGCCAAAAAAGGTTGCGATGAATCAATTTGTGCAGCAAACATTAGATAATCATATGGGTATATGAGCTTCATCAACTATCCATTATATAGTCAACGGTGGGTAACAATTGTATATGTCTATCACCTATAAGCATACAGTATTGTCATGTAGTCAAAACAGTTGGTAAAAACAAAATAAAACTGTAATTAGCACAAGAAGATATAACTTTTAAATAAATTCAGCATTCAATTGTAATCAAGGCAAGATTGATTCTGTTAAGCAATTTTTTGGGAAAAGTTGGGTTGAATTTGTCCTTGAAGCAAATTATTCATGATGCTAGCTGCCCAGATAAAGTAAATCATTATTACAGAACAGACAGTTAAGGAAGTGGGACTCAGAGTCTACCCATATTATTTCAGTATGACCAAACTATCAGAAAAATGTAAATGTTAAATGATCAAACAGAAACAATATTAATTAAATACTCAGCCATGAAAATGAGTTCCCTGGTGCCAAAAATCACAAGCAAGACAAAGTTGCTGTCTTGGCATATACGTAAAATACAAACGAAGGAAAAGGTATGTAATCTAACCCTCCATGCTAGCGACTAGGTGATAAGGTATTGCTGTGCGTATAGCACACACGCCCCTTGCTTCAGGGGACCCCCACTTTTTTTGTGGTCTGCCCGTAAGAGAGAGGCCTGCAGAGTTGCCTTCTTTCGCATTTGATGAATCCTGAGAGAGGTGCGAGAGTAAGCCCAAAATTAGAACTCGGCATTCTTGTAAGTTTTGTGAGGTGCCGAAGTGTGGAGGGAGGCGTTCAAGCTAAATCATACAGAAGCCTCATCAGCCCCGAGTTTCCCAAACACTGAAATCGGCTTACATGGCCATAACACGAGAGGGCCGATGGAAAGAAAATCATTATAAATTGCGCCATTTCCTTTTAGCCCGAAAATGAGGAGATTGGCAAAATGGCCCTCCAGGCCAAAATTTACAAAACGACTCGAGGAGCCGAAAAGGCTTCAAAATCTTATGAAGTGGCCTTCCATACCGAAAACCACAACTTTCAAAATGGCTCAAAGAGCCGAAAATCGCAAAATAGAAAATCGCGAAACTTTCGGAGGAAAAGGTAAAGCCAAAACTAACCAAATGCCCCTCTTGGCTTGAAAATTACGAAGTAAGGAAATGCGTTATAAAGTTTGCAGAAGGGGCTTTTAGCCCGAAAATGGAGAATAAGAAAAGAGCATTAAAACTTAAACTTTACAAAGCCCCCCTTTAGCCCGAAAATATGAAGTATCGCGTGATGAGATAAGACAAAACTTTTCAAAAGGCTTCCTAAGCCTAAAATCTTAGAGGGGGAAGAAAGTTAGTGAAAAGCGTTAAACTTCAAACTTTTCAAAAACCATCCTCAGGCCGAAAATCACTAGGCTAAGTTCACAAAGTTCAAATCATGGCCTCATAGCCCGAAAATGAAGAGACTCTAAATCAAAGAAACGGGACTCGGACTCGGCTCGGACTCGGCAAGGCCGACTCGGACTCGGACTCGGCATCAGATTCGGCTCCAGACTCAGGAAAGTGAAAAACTCAAGAAATTTAGAGATTTATAAAGATTTAAAACTTGTTTCAGACACCCTTTATTGAATACACCTTAAAGACACAAAAGCATCATCAAACTCGGCTCATTTGATTACATACACAAGTATACATCAATCACATAAGCATAAACGCAAATTGTAGTTGAAGAAAATAACAAACATAGATATATAAATATTGTCAAATGTATACAATATTAGAAAACTCATGGAATAAAAAATCCATGTCATCATATGATCATCATCAAATGTTTCATACAAATACCAAAGGTAAATAGTAAATACTAAATACAACTACAAGTGTACAAGCCTATGGCTCAGAGGGCCGTGCACCCTCTCACCCTGGCCCCTTGCGAAGGCGTTTAAAGTAGGTCCTGGATGATTCAGCAACCATAGTCGCTCCCCGTGACACCATGCCATGCTCACAAACATCAGGAACAGCTGTGTCATGCTCGCCAACATCAGGAACAGTTGTGTCACTTTGAGTCTCAGTATTTCCTGTCTCTGCTTGTGCTCTCTGCTCCTCCTCTGCCATGGCTAGAGCCTCAGCCTCTATATCTACCTGGTCAATCCAATCAATGTCATCATTACTAAATACAGCTGTAGGAGTCCCAGGAGCTATCTGATTCTCATTGGCCCACTCTGCTTCAAGATCAACCTCATCTAGAATGATAGGAGACATGTCAACTATTGCATTCTTTCTCATTCTCAGGCGGAGGTTGTAGTGAACAAAGACGAGATCATTCATCTTCTCCACATATAATCTATTGCGCCTCTTGGAGTGTATGTACTCAAACATACTCCAATTGCACTCACAACTTGATGCGCTACATGGTTGGCTCAAGATGCGAATGGCCAACTTCTGAATATTTGGTGTCTCTGGGCCAAAAAAGTTCCACCAATGATCTGAGTTTGAAATGAGAAAAATAAATAAAATTAGTCTCACTCATGAACTCATTTAACAAGTTACAATATAGTATTGAATAAAACTAAAATTAAGCCTAACAATTTATTTTTACCTAGCATCATAGTTGTCCTACCGTCTTTGGCAACAAGACGAGAGAAGGTCTCCCCTTGTGCATCTGAGAACATCTGTAGCTCTCGAAAAAGGTCTATCTGAGAAGTACCAGCAGGTCCCATCTTCTCCATGATTGCATATAGCCCATTAAGGACCTCCACATCAGCCTTGAAAGAAGGGATAAAACGAAATGCCGGATTCAGATAATAGGCTGCCGCATGGATGGGCCTATGAAGCTGATGATGCCATCTATCAATGATCTCCCAAATGGGACCATACTTGCTCTCATCTGCTCGATAGACGAATCTGATGGCCTCCTTCGCCCTATCCATGCCCTCATATATATAGCCCATTGCGGGCTTATCTCCACCCGCAACTCGCAACAAAACCACCAAGGGCTTAACAAACTGCAAAATTGAAAATATTGTGTAATTTAGAAAAATGAGCAAATAAGAGAATACATATAAGTTATAAAACATGAAGTTAAATTGTAGAATTTATAAAAAAATTACCTTCACTATCTCATCACAAGGGACCTAAAAGCCTTGCTCATCAAAAATGCAGTCTGCCATATCTATCCCTGCAGGGGTGGTAGCATAGGATGAGGAAGACCACTCCTCACCAACAATCATACATCTCAAGGCAGACTTAGACCTAAGCATGGACTGCAATGTGAGGAAGTTTGTGGCAAATCTTGTGATTCCTGGACGAGCCAACTCCTTCTGCTCTGTGTATTGTCTCATAAGAGCCAACACCCATGAATGATCATATACAAATTTGCAGACATTTCTTGCCCTTTCTACACATCTCTTGACCCATGGGATTTTTCCAATATCCTCCAACATGAGGTCAATGCAATGAACAGCACAAGGAGTCCAAACTATAGATGGGTGCCTCTCCATCAATATTCTACCTGCAGCAACATAATTTGTTGCATTGTAAATTGTAATTAATGGAGGTACAAACTACAAGATAGTAATTAATTTGCAAACAAAAATAGTTTGTAATCAAAAGTTTACCCGCAGCAACATAATTTGCTGCATTGTCGGTCACCACCTGAACCACGTTCTCCTCACCCACATCTTCAATCACCTCTTCTATCTGCTCACATAGGTAGGTGGCATTCTTGCAATGGGCAGAGACATCAATGGACTTGATGAAAACGGTGCCCCCTGAAATAAAAAAATAAAGCTAGGTCAATGATCATTCAATAAACCATTAGATAAAAAATAAAAAATTAAAGACTATATGAAACTAAAATTAATTAATCACCTGCGGAAGAAACAAGAAAATTAAGGAGACTTCTATTTCTCCTATCCATCCAACCATCAGTCATGAGGGTGCAACCTTTAGTGCTCCATATCTGGCATTGTTCATCTAAATCCTTTTTCACATCATCCACCATTTGAGACAAAATGGGTCCCCTCAAATCACTCTCACTAGGGGCTTTGAACCCCGCCCCACATATGGTAATGGCATCAACCATTTGTTGCCAATAAGGAGACCTGTCGCAAAGAAACTCAATGAGATAAGTTGAGTATAAAAATTCAATGAGATAAGTTAAGTATAAAAATTAAAACAATCAAAGTTATCAAACATAAAAGTTAGTAAAACATTCACTTGGCTACAAAGAATGGAATACAGCTGTAGCTCCAAAACCTGCCAACTGCCATTTTAGCAGCATCATGGACCTCCTTGTTCCAACCCATGCCCTCAAGCGACGGTTGGGACCGAGGAGTAGTGCGAGGCACAAAGAAGGAATCCAACCTAGATTTACGAATGCTAGGTCCAATGGTAACATTCCCACTACAACTACTAGTGGTAGGAGCATGAGAAGTGGCGGTGGCACTGCCACTTATAGAAGCAGAAGCAGAAACGGAAACACTAGTAGTAGCCAACTGAGTGGGACGATATGGAGGTAAGGAAGAAGGGCCTCCAACACAACCTAACTGTGTCCCTCTTCCTAAAACTGTCTCTCTCCCAATGGCCGCTCGATCCTCCTTTTGTTTCTTTTTCCTTTCAATCTCCTCAACCATTACATAATAATCACGTACGGCCTCAAGGATTGCTTTTAGGCATGGTTCGGCATCATGTCCACGCACACCAACAATATGGTATTTCAGCCTATATATACCTCCATGGAATATTGTTTTGCAAAACATACATTTTGTTTGCCCCTTTCCTTGCACTGGAAAATCCTCATGATATTTTCAAGCAGGGTCCTTTCTAATGGGGGGTCTAGAAGCTGAAGTAGACATTTTAGGATAGTTTTGTGAAACTTGAAGTTGAGGCAAATTGAAATAATAAAGTGAAGTTTGCTGCAATAAAACATTACAAATACAAAATAAAATTAATACATATTACATACATTCAAAAAAACTAAAGTAGGGTTTGTCAAACCCTATTTTAAGAAAAAAGAAATTTACAAACCCTACATAGTACAACACTACAACTACATACTACATGCTACATACACACATACAAAAGATTTTGAAAGAAGATGTAAAACTTTCAAAATAAATGGATACAAAATGGAATTTTTGCATACAAGAAACAAACTAATCTTCAAAAAAACAACCGTACCTCTTACAACAAGCTTGAAACGAGCTGCAAAGTCTTCCTATCCAACTCTTGATGCACCAAATCAAAACACAATGCAGCTCCAATGTGACAAAGTGAAGAAAAGTTGAGCTTCCTCCTTGCTGGTTTTTCTTCTATGCACCCTTGTTTTTCTTCCGAACTCACTTTAGTCCTCCTTTTTTTGCAAGTGAATGAAATGAAAGTCACGTTTAGGGATAGAAGATAATTATTAAAAAAAAAACGGACTTCAAAAACATTGCAAATTAATTTTTTTTTGTGTTTTTTGTTTGGCTAGACGCCGACCAAGTTTGGGGCTCGGGACTTGCCAAGTTTGGGCCAAACTCGCCAACTCGGTGAGTCTGGCGATTTTACTCGCCAGACTCGGACGCGTCCGAGTCCGAGCTCCTGGGACTCGCCAGGCCTGACTCGTACTCGGACTCGCCGAGTGTGGGCGAGTCCGGGCGAGTCTCGTTTCTCTGCTCTAAATAAGTTTCAAAACTTGCGAAATGCTAAGAGACCGAAAATCATAACAATCCCAAAACTCGCCAAAAGGCTTTCTAGGCCGAAAATGACCAAATCACCAAGTTCTCGCAAAAACGTTTAAGGAAGCCGAGGATTCATGAAATCAAAACAAATAACCAAGCAAGTAAAATCGCACGATAACATGCATTTACACGAAAACTTAAGGTTTCCTAACTTGCAAAATAGTCGAATAACCTGAAAACAATAGAGGAAGAGTCATTCCAAGTCAAAATCGGCCTATAAGGGCAAAACGAGAAGTCAAAATCTTGCAAAAGACCCCTACGGCCCGAAAATTGAGTGGGCAAACATCGTGATTTTAAATAAAACTTGAATTTCACCTGTTGAATCCGAAATTGCCAGAAGGGTGGTTAAAACTTAAAAGGTAAATCATGCAAAACCTCCAGTATTCTCGAAATTCCAAGACTTAGGTGATTAAAGGTAAAATCACACAAAATTTCACAAGGATGGCGTTAAAATGAAAGCCAAAAACTCTCATTTTGGTTCAGAGGGCCGAACTTTGCCAGGTAAAAGGAGAAAGTATTTTAAAGGCGTTCGCAATTTGGCTAAAGAGTTGAGTTTTGCCAAGGGGTCAACCAAGTGAGAACTCGCGCATTTTAATCCTAAAGCCGTAATGAATTCAAAAGAGGTGGCCTTAACTCGAAACGAAATCTCTTAACTTGCCTAAAGGTCCTGAATTCCCAGAGGAGAAAGCAAAAACATTCAAAAGATATCTCACAAAGAGCTTTTCGAGCCAGACGTCATAAATAAAATTTAATGTTTGTTAAATTAAATTAATAATTTTTTCAAATTGATTTATTAATGTGAGATTGATTGTTCGCAGGACGTCATCGCAGAGAACCAGGAGAAGGCCTGAAAATGCAAATCGAAGAAGGATTGCAATCAAAGCTAAGCGCTGAAAGCTGAAGAAGAAGATATAGGAGCGCGAGATCGAAACCAAGCATTGGGAAGCGTGTTGTTGTGCCACCAAACCACAAAGCTAAAGTCCACCACCGGGACCAAAGACCGAAGAACACTCCGAATGCTGCAAGTCTATGCGTTCTCAGGAAAACTGCACAACTGGATTTAATTCCAGGAATTCAGTTTAAAGAACTAAAACTGTTTTATTGTAAAACTGCCTATGGGCCTTGTTGTGACGTTTTCACACATTGCCCCATTGCAAACGGGAACCCCCTATTTTTTAGGCCCTACCGGTCTTTTGGCTTGCGTTTTTGGGGTCTTTTCGCAACAGTCTCGTTAGTCTCTCTGCTTTGCAGGTGTTCGAGGGTCATTTGGGTTTAATCTGCTTTTCGTTTGAGCGAGTTTGGTGAAGTCTAGGGCCTGTTTTGTCCTTTTTTAGGGTTTCTGCCTTTTGTCCTAGATTTTAGGGGTTTTTGTTAGGGTTTTGGAAAAACTGAACATACGACTAGAATCAGGACCCCTCAAGGAACCTCCCAGTAAAATTTGAGCCAAAACAGAGTAACTTTCTATTTTTAGAAAGTTCCTATTTTTTAGGGATTTTATTGAGTCCCAGAATGTCGTCATTTTGCCAGAAATCAAACTTACTATTTTTAGTAAGTTTCTAATTTTAGTAAGTTTCTATTTTTAGTAAGTGCTTTTTTGACCTATTTTGCCCAAACCTTCACATTTGAAACACTTACTATTTGGGAAAATCTATTTTTGGCAGGTTCTTCACAGGAAAACAGTGAAAACTGAACATCCCTGAAGACGCTGAAGACTGAACGCTCTTGAAGATCATTTCTAAATCCGGAAGAGTCAGAAGGTAGGCAAGTTGGATCAAATAAAATGGTCAAGTATGGAACTCCTATTCGAGAAGAAGAAAGCATGCAAAATCATATAAGTCTAGAAATTCACATCAATCCACCAATGTCATCTTGATCCGAAAATGGCCTGAAATTTGACTAAGTCTAAAAACTTGAAAGATCTTCCAAAATCTAGAATCTGCATTATGATTCCTATGAACTTGAAACCACTCTCAATCATCCTGACAATATATATGAAATATAACTTAAAGTATAAGAATAAGAAAGGAAAAAGACATATTGAAGATGCCACTTATACTTAAATGTTATATTTCATATATATATCCTAACGAAGAGCCTGGAACTTGTGAAAAGCATCAAAATCCTCCATGCATGAAGAATTCCGCCCAAGGAAATGATTGGGCGCCAAAATGAGGGTCTCAAGGATTCACAAAAAATTCCATGAATCCTTCACATAGTGAAAATTCCGCACTACGAAGTGATTGGGCGCCAGAATGGGGGAGGCAAGGATAAGTGGACAAATTTCATGAATCCTTGGCCCATGAGAAAATCCGCCCATATGTGGACTTGGGCGCCAAAATGGAGGAGGCAAGGATAAGCGGACAAATTTCATGAGTCCTTGGCCCATGAGAAAATCCGCCCAGATGTGGACTTGGGCACCAAAATGGAGAAGGCAAGGATAAGCGGAAAAATTTCATGAATCTTTGGCCCATGAGAAAATCTGCCCAAATGTGTACTTGGGTGCCAAAATGGAGAAGGCAAGGATGGATGGACAAATGCAAAAAATCCTTGGCCAAGTATGATTTGCCCCCAGACATGAGGCAAGGCGCCAAAGTGCCATACCCAAGGAGAGAAGGACAATTCGATGAATCCTTCCTCCAGCGAAAATTCCGCCCAAGGGAGTGATTGGGCGCCAAAATGGGCATTCCATGGAAGGTGTAAAAAAGTGAAAATTCCAAGGCATAGTGAATTCAACGCCCAAGCTAAAAAGTTGAAATTTTGCCTAAGGCATGGAATCCAAGGGGTCAAGGAGGAATAGAAAATAAAATTCCCCTCGCGCAAATTTTTGAATTTGCTATTTTTAGACACCGAATCTCGTCGGGATGAGGAAATTGTTATAGATTCGGAATCGTGGCACAATTCTCCATCCAATGAACCTGGCTCCTAAATTTTCGGAGGATCCCTAAAAAATAGGGATGTTGAAAAGAAGACATGGACAATTCACAAAACATTGAATTCCTTTCTCAGGAGGAATTTCTGCCCCAGCCTTGTGGAGGGCACCAGAATGAAGAGTGCATGGAGAAACAGGCAAATTGCAAGAGTCCTTGACCAAGGCATTTTAGCGCCCAAGTGAGAGAAGGAGCGCCAGATAGAGGGATGCAAGGAATCCATGGAATTGAAAGAATTCCCCACTAAGTGTAAAATGCCGCCTAGGAACATAGGAGTGCGCTAAAATGATCTTCTCATGGACAATGCATAAAGAGATGAATTCCTTCATCGGGGAAGAATTGCACCCAAGAAGAAGAAATTCCAGGAAAGGTGAAAAATTGACTAAGTGTTTGAAATTTCTTCCTTCAGGACATAGTTCAGGGTAAGGAACAAATTTCTTTCCAAAGGAGAATTCCTCCACAACAAGAAATCACATCCAAGGATGAATTGAAGATAAAATTTCAAAGGCAAGGAAGGAATCAGGGATGAACTGAACAAGAAATTTCCCCCCAGGGAAAAATTTGAAAAATCCATTTTCAGGGCTCAAATGACCTCCAAATTTAGAAATTTTTGAAGATATGGATACGTAAGAGAATTCTCTCTCCTGGACCAAAACCCTAAAATTATGGAAATTTTCCTAAAAAATAGGAGATGGTGAAAATCGATGGAAAACCTTCTTCAAGCAAGGAAAGTTGAGGAGACTTCAAGAAAATTCTTCCTGAATTGAATTTTCCCTCTCTAACAATTCCAGATATGCAGGAGTGGATATACGATGGTGGGGTCCACTTGCATGGCGAGGATCTATTGAACACGTGGCAGTAGAGTGGCGCATTCATTACCGGAATATTTGACCAAATGGCGACCCGGTCAGTGCATGTTGAATTTATGGCAAATTCCTTTTGCATGAAGCCGTCGCATGTGGAAATGATGGATCATTTATGACATAATGGGGTGATTTTTGCATGGATGAATATTCAACGCATGTTGGGTGAATTTGAAGGAGGTGGTGCATTTAATGTGCAATGGATGCTATTTTGGGTACTTTTGAATTAATTGTATATGGGCTTGATGGGTTATTGATTTGAGATTCCTACCTTGTTGCATCTTGAGTGGAGAATCTTTTAGGGAAAACCCTAATTAGGGTTTGCATGTAATCATGGCCTGAGACCTATATAAAGGGGTGACCCCCCTCATTTGTTAGGGAGGGAGCCTTGCATGAAATTGTTGCGATAAGTTTTGAGATAATAACAGTGAAACATTGTTCTCTGATGGTGTCCACTTAAATTATTTTTTCAAAGCTTGCATGGTTTCACCTTCCTCACTTAGATTAGAAATAGTAAAGTGCTTTGATTTCAATGGAGAATGTAGTGGTGTTTGATGAATTTCCATGGTTCATACTTTCTGCATCTTGCTGATTGTAAGTTGCAGTGTAAAGTTAGTTTGAGCCCCCTAAATTTGTGCTAAGTTCGATTGTGGATAGTCGTTTGGATTGCGCCATTTTTGGGTATTCAAATGTACTTTCTCGATTTGAAAATCCTCTAGCATCCCCAGAAGATTGCATCGGTTCTTGCGGAGTTGTAGTTGATCTTGGCGAAGCAGAGCTTGGTTTGTTTGGAATTTGTCCACCAAAGCATTAGTTGTTGATATCACTGCCCTTAGGAGTAGATTTAGATCCTTCTAAACCCTTTCCCTTTTACGTTCAGTTCATTTTAGTCCGTTCGAAGCAGCAGCATCGCGAAATTGTCATATCCGATGATGGAGTTCCAGCCACAACAAAGAAGTGAAAGAATGATGCAAACGTAAGGCCCCTTGGATTACCAACAATCACATCAGCCAACTGAGTCACATCCACCATTGAAGGAACCTTGGAGTCAATTGTTTGAACTTCTTGCAATCTTAGCATGCAATCGCACTTTGATCAAGAGAGAGTGAAGTGACCGTTAGGCAACTTTATTTTGTGTTCGACGTAGTCATAAAAAACACGTCAATAGGCCCCACTCAGATATTTTGAAAGAAAGGGGAAACAAGTCAGTTGTGGACAGTTATGTCCAACTACCAGATAGACTTAAATTAATGCCAAACAGTTGTAGGTAGTTGAGAGGGTTGTTGGGTAGATGACTGAGAGTTTAATGGGCATGTGTTAAGGCTGCCAGCTTCTGGAAGGCAGGTCAGCGACCCTTGGATGCAATCCATGCTAGCCTTTGATTCATATTGTAAAATCTATAAAAGGCAGAGGCCTTTCTTTTGTAAAGGGTTAGAATTTTTGGTGGTTAGACAGTTAGAAGGTTAGAATTTTGTAGTTAGATTTTAGAAGTTAGAATAGGTTAGATCTTAGCAGTAGCATAGAGATGCTGCAAAAATTGTTGTAATATGCAACTGAAATCAATATATAGACATTGATTTGGTGTTTATTGTCTTGTTTTCATCCTGTTTGCATGGTTTCTTTCAGCATTTTAGATAGATCTTTATGTTTTGGGTGTGCACGTATTTGATAGATTCAGGCTCATACCATTGAGGATATACTTATTGTGTATCCTTTTGTATGGTTAACCTGGGCCTTTGAATTGTGTTTAGTTCAATTGCAGGTGTCCATCTGAGTTGTGCCAGAATTGGGTGCTTAGTTGTGCGTTTGCAGTCTGAAAATCTTCCAAGTCCCTTTGAAGATTGCACCGTTCCTGCGAGGTTGTGAGCCATTCTGGCCAAGCAGGGATTGGTTATGTTGAATCTGTCTACCCGCATACCAGTCTTGTTAGTTTTAGATCTCCTATCCCTTCCCTTTTAATTTTATTTCGCAGTTTGAGAATCACAGCAGACCAACTAGTTGCAAAATCGTAAGATGCCTTGTGCTCCCAGCAAATCACATCAATCACTAAGTAATCCTGCAGTCAAGACTTGACAATCGAAACCTTGAGGTCATCCCCATTGATCCACTAAAACAACATTAGGGATTTCCTTATCTCAAGAGAGGATAGGATACTCGGCGAGATCATTCTATTCTGCATTGGCCAGATGGAGTCGTAGCAATGCAATTATAGACACGTCAACAAAATTAGCGCTAGAAGGAGGGCCCCTATCAGGTACCTTGCAGCAAGTTGAGTCTAATCGACCTTTCCAATGCTATATTCGAGATATGCAAGATACCTGTTAAACCAGAAAAACCAAAAAAATCAGAAAATCTGAAATACCAAAAATATTTCTGAGTCAGTATGTTGAGTCAGCCATTTCATGAAGACTGTGCGCAGTCCGAAATTTTCCAAATCCAGCAAGGGCTAAGTCTGCACTTGTATCCAAAGTAGTTATTCGAGTTCACATTTGCAGCTCACTGCACAATTCATGGCACCACAGCATATGAAGAATTGAATTGCTTGACATTTTTGTCAAGGGTTGAGCTCGCATTACAGGGGCAGATATTCTTTTGGGATATCCCCAAGCCAGAGGAGATCGTATAGCCGAATATCCCCAGTCCTCCGTCAAGCATTGAGGAGTTTACAAGATTTTAGGATTGGATTGAGAACTAGTTTGGTCTTGATGAGGAATTACGCTTGGAGAGCGTATTGTCACCTTGGTGGTGCAGAATTTACCGCACCCCACATTCAGAATTCACCTGCTCGCTATGCATGGAGGTAGTTAGTCAAGTCAAAGCCCAATATGGACTGTCGGAAGAACCAGAGGAGCCCATCACCAACAAAGAATAGAGTGCCTACCTTGCTGCAGACAAGTACAGAAGATCACAAAATCAATGCAGTGTCGCACTCCCCGATGATGAACCTGATGATGAAAAGATGGAGTTGCCAAGTGTTGAGCAAGGTGAACTAGTCAATCAGACCAAGGCAGCAGATGAATTTATTATCCTTGCAACTGATGAGGACAGTGTTCAAGAGGACGATCAAGTGAGCTTTGTGGATCAGCAAGAAGTTGAGGGGCAGTTTGCAGCAGCCTCACTAATGGACGATGCAGTCCAGGAGTCCGTCGAGGACGTTTTTGAGGATCAATCAATCAAAAAGTCCCTGCTGTTTGAAGACATGCTGACAGAAGTGCATAAGGTTGCATGGTTCATTCAATCCGAAGATACACCGATAGACGATGCATCCCTCTTGCTTGAGTTCGAGTTCGGTTTCAAGACTGATTTTCAGCCTGCGCAACCTAATGTGGAATTCGATGCTGATTTACACACACCGGACGCTATCGAGATGTTGCACCACCAATTGCGACCTCCTGAGGAAGTTGTTGAAGCTTTTCCACCCACAACACCCCGCATGACTCAGAAACTTGCCAAGTTGTTTCTTTCCGTTTTGCTATTAATTCTGAAAAATTTTCGTTTAATTTTGAATATTCAGGGAAAACAACCTGTAAATGGATTAACCACGGACCTAATGAACTCCCTCAATTGATAATTTTGCCCGGTGTCCCGGATAAACCTGATAGTGGCCAATTGAAAATTTTCTTTTCAGAGTATAAAGACAAACCAGCCAAACTGAGAACTATTCCCGCTGCCCTGTTACTGTTGCACATACTGAAAAATCACCCCGGGTCGAGAATACATGCATATAGTCCGCATTTTGTACGATCAGTCTCTTCCTGTACATAGTTAGTTTAGGTTTTTGTTTTCTGTTTTAGTTCGTTTTCTGTTGTAGTTTAGATTTCATGATTTTTTGCTTTAGTTAGTTTGCTTTGCTGTAGTATAGGTGTCCTTTCTGAAGGGGCTGTCTCCCTGTCAGTTTTTGTAGGGGTTTGTTTGCTTTTCCCATCATTGGTGTGTTAAGTCAGGAATTTTTTCTTGTCTGTTTTTTTGGATGCCAACTTTGGTAGAGCGCCTAATTGATGGTTGCCCCCGTAGTCAGTTCATCTAACCTAGGGCTTAGTCATTCTAAAAATTTAGTTGCCTACTGCGTCCTGTCGCCAACGTTGTGATCACTGCACTTTTAAACGCTTAAAATCGCTTAAGTCTGTCGTTTTATCAAAGGGAAGTCATAGCAAGTGAAAATTTGAAGCTCTGCTTCAACGACCACTGTAACGCTCAATCCCACATAGGCTTCACTGCTTACCAGCTAAGGTATAAAAAAGTGAAAATAAAAGAAAAATCAAAAGAAAATAAATTGAAAAGCTAAGAAATATCAAATGTTTGGCTTTGGGAGTACAGACACCTCTGCCGATATTCAAAAGAAAATTTATTGGAAACAGAGCAATCTCTGTGAGCTTACAGGCGATAACTCCGTCGGGGCTATAGCCCCTTGTTGGCAGCGGGGCTCTATCCAGGTTGCTTTTGGAGTTAGAGTCGCTTTACGTAGCTTACATTAACTGAACGATGATATCTCAACCTTCTTTACGCTTGAATGAACTTCACTGCACACACTTGATTCTCAAGGTTGGTGACTTGATTCAGTTTGCGACCTCATTTTTACTTTGAATCTATCTTCTGTCATTTGGATTGTTTTGTGGGGTATATGTCGAAGATTCTAGGATTCGATCCGGATAGTCATCCTTGAAATGTTCGGGAACATTTTCCAGCCGAGTCGCCATTTGTTGTGTGTATAGCACACACACTCCCTGCTTTAGGGGACCCCTGCTTTTTTTGTGGTTTGACCGTAAGAGAGAGGTCTGCAGAGTTGCCTTCTTTCGCATTTGATGAATCCTGTGAGAGGTGCGAGAGTAAGCCCAAAATTAGAACTCGACATTCTTGTAAGTTTTGTGAGGTGCCGAAGTGTGGAGGGAGGCGTTCAAGCTAAATCATACAGAAGCCTCATCAGCCCCGAGTTTCCCAAACATCGAAATCGTCTTACATGGCCATAACACAAGGGGGCCAATGGAAAGAAAATCATTATAAATTGCGCCATTTCCTTTTAGACCGAAGATGAGGAGATTGGCAAAATGGCCCTCCAGGCCGAAATATACAAACCGACTCGAGGAGTCGAAAAGTCTTCAAAATCCTACGAAGTGGCCTTTCATACTGAAAACCACGACTTTCAAAATGGCTCAAAGAGCTGAAAATCGCAAAATAGAAAATCGCGAAACTTTCAGAGGAAAAGGTAAAGCCGAAACTAACCAAATGCCCCTCTTGGCCCGAAAATCACGAAGGAAAGGCGTTATAAAGTTTGCAGAAGGGGCTTTTAGCCCGAAAATGGAGAATAAGAAAAGAGCGTTAATACTTAAACTTTACAAAGCCCCCCTTTAACCCAAAAATATGAAGTATCGCGTGATGAGATAAGACAAAACTTTTCAAAAGACTTCCTAAGACCGAAATCGCGGAGGGGGAAGAAAGTTAGTGAAAAGCGTTAAACTTCAAACTTTTCAAAAACCCTCCTCAGGCCGAAAATCACTAGGCTAAATTAGCAAAGTTCAAATCATGGCGTATTTCCCGAAAATGAAGAGACTCTAAATAAGTTTCAAAACTCGCGAAATGCTAAGAGACCGAAAATCATAACAATCCCAGAACTTGCCAAAAGGCTTTCTAGGCCGAAAATGACCAAATCACCCAATTTGCGCAAAAACGTTTAAGGAAGCTGAGGATTCATGAAATCAAAACAAATAACCAAGCAAGTAAAATCGCATGATAACATTCATTTACACGAAAACTTAAGGTTTCCTAACTTGCAAAATAGTCAAATAACCCAAAGACAATAGAGGAAGAGTCATTCCAAGTCAAAATAGGCCTATAAGGCCAAAATGAGAATTCGAAATCTTGCAAAAGGCCCCTACGGCCCGAAAATTGAGTGGGCAAACATCGTGATTTTAAATAAAACTTGAATTTCACCTATTGAATCCGAAATTGCCAGAAGGGAGGTTAAAACTTAAAAGGTAAATCATGCAAAACCTCCAGTGTTCCCGAAATTCCAGGACTTAGGTGATTAAAGGTAAAATCACACGAAATTTCACAAGGATGGCGTTAAAATGAAAGCCAAAAACTCTCATTTTGGTTCAGAGGGCCGAACTTTGCCAAGTAAAAGGAGAAAGTATTTTAAAGGCGTTCGCAATTTGGCTAAAGAGTCGAGTCTTGCCAAGGGGTCAACCAAGTGAGAACTCGCGCATTTTAATCCTAAAGCCCTAATGAATTCAGAAGAGGTGGCCTTAACTCAAAACGAAATCTCTCAACTTGCCTAAAGGTCCTGAATTCCTAGAGGAGAAAGCGAAAACATTCAAAAGATACATCTCACAAAGAGCTTTTCGAGCCAGACGTCATAAATAAAATTTAATGTTTGTTAAATTAAATTAATTAATTTTTCAAATTGATTTATTAAAGTGAGATTGATTGTTCGTAGGACATCATCTCGGAGAACCAGTAGAAGGCCTGAAAACGCAAATCGAAGAAGGATTGCAATCAAAGCTAGGCGTTGAAAGCTGAAGAAGATGTAGGAGCGCGAGATCGGAACCAAGCATTGGGAAGCATGTCGTTGTGCCACCAGACCACAAAGCTGAAGTCCACCATTGGGACCAAAGACCGAAGAACACTCCAAATGTTGCAAGTCTATGCGTTCTCAGGAAAAGTGCACAACTAGCTTTACTTCTAGGAATTCAGTTTAAAGAACTGAAACTGTTTTATTGTAAAACTGCCTGTGGGTCCCACTCAGATATTTTGAAAGAAAAGGGAAACAAGTCAGTCGTGGACGGTTATGTCCAACTACCGGATAGACTCAAATTAGTACCAAACAGCTGTAGGCAATTGAGAGGGTTGTTGGGTAGATGACTGAGAGTTTAATGGGCATGGGTTAAGGCTGCCAACTTCTGGAAGGCAGGTCAGGGACCCTTGGATGCAATCCATCCTAGCCGCTGATTCATATTGTAAAATCTATAAAAGGCAGAGGCCTTTCTTTTGTAAAGGGTTAGAATTTTTGGTGGTTAGACAGTTAGAAGGTTAGAATTTTGTAGTTAGATTTTAGAAGTTAGAATAGGTTAGATCTTAGCATAGAGATGTTGCAGAAATTGTTGTAATAGGCAGCTGAAATCAATGTATAGACATTGATTTGGTGTTTATTGTCTTGTTTTCATCCTGTTTGCATGGTTTCTTTCAGCATTTTAGATAGATCTTTTTGTTTTGGGTGTGCAGGTATTTGATAGATTCAGACTCATACCAGTGAGGATATATTGATTGTGTATCCTTTTGTATGGTTAACCTGAGCCTTTGAATTGTGCTTAGTTCCATTGCAGGTGTCTGTTAGAGTTATGCTAGAATTGGGTGCTTAGTCGTGCATTTGCAGTCTGAAAATCTTCCAAGTCCCTTTGAAGATTGCACCTTTCCTGCAAGGTCGTGAGCCATTCTGGCCAAGCAGGGATTGTTTATGTTGAATCCGTCTACCCGCATACCAGTCTTGTTAGTTTTAGATCTCCTATCCCTTCCCTTTTAATTTTATTTCGTAGTTTTTGAATCACAACAGACCAGCTAGTTGCAAAATCGTAAGACACCTTGTGCTCCTAGCAAATCACATCAATCACTAAGTAATCCTGCAGTCAAGACCTAACAATCGAAACCTTGAGGTTATCCCCATTGATCCATTGAAACAACATTAGGGATTTCCTTATCTCAAGAGAGGATAGGATACTCGGCGAGATCATTCTATTCTGCGTTGACCGGATGGAGTCGTAGCAATGCGATTTTAGGCACGTCAACAGGTATCAATATGGCCTGTCTTCTAGAAACCAAGAAAAATCACAATTAATTGAAGCAAATTACCAATACGCTTTGGATAAGCATGCCATCTATCAAGGGAGCAGCTATTGGAAAACAAGAAGGCTTTTTGTTGTTTGGTTACCTTGATAGTTGAAACAAGTACAAGTTACAGACTAATAGGGTTATTCCAAAGTCAAAACCATTAACTGAATATTTAGGGTCTTTCAAAGCATGTGCACACAATACCTACTTGATAATATAATTTTTGGAAGAGATTATTGTGATGTCCCTATCTTTTCACGTCATGTCAACCCAATAACTCAATTGGTGACACATCTCGAGAAGACAAAATTGCAGTAATACTTGCAAAGGCATATAGAGGTAACTATGTATAGAATCCATAAAGATGATCATCGCTTAAGAGAAACCATCGCCAAGTATGCAGCATCGATAGAAGCAATCCTGGCCTGCATTCCATGCACCTGAGTATGCTCATCTCGTAGAGCCCATTCAGAATCTGAAGAATGATGCGGAATAGCAAATAAACAAATAGGTCAATTATAAAAGACATTAAATAAACATTTTGGCAAGTATGAATCAGCAATTTGTGGAAGAATAATAATGATTATCGAATTGACTAATTAGATTAGTCACTATTTGGTAGTTAGCAACGGATACAGAAATTACTATGCATCATTGGGTAATAACTATTAAATTAATGAGGAATTGATGAATGTTATTATGAATACGTATTAGAGATACAAGTCTAAACGTTGTCATGAAGAGATACAATTTTGAAGGGGCAAGAGTCACGTCTTCATAACCTGACTGATCATTCCAAATGGGAGGTATAAGAAGGGATTCTGAATCATTCACCCAGCATCGGAAAAGAAGGATAAAAGGATTTTAGATTACAACATAAGAGAATCTAGGGATCAAGTCTCGGACCCAACATTGTACGTCTGAAGCAAAGGTCCAGCCACAGCAGTTACAGCACTAAACACCCTATAGAACATCATTCCCAGATTTGGACAGCAGTAATCGAATTGTGTATATTGTATATTTCCAATAAGAAACAACTGTTCATAGTACTATTGTCAGTATCAATCTATAGTTCATGAAATATTAATATTGTCACAGCAAGTAATGGTGTACTGGGTGCAAATCAATATTGCTATTATATGATTACATCTCCAAATGCTTAGGTTATTGTAAGAACTGAGTGTCAATTATCTCATAATCTTTACATTGTCCAATAAGGGACATTACAATTATGTTTGGAGATACACCATGAAGATATTCCAATTATAATGCTAGGTGAGTATAACACTATGCTGAGTTTTGAGGATCATCACATAGTGATAATAAGTGCACAAAAACCATCCAAGCTAGTTGTCAAAGCCAATTGTTAAGATAAAGGAAAAACATCACCGACCCATGTTTGAAGATGAATGTCCCTTGACTCTCATTACCATTTGGTGTTAGTAACTTCTCTTCCAATAAAAGTCATCTTTTTGTCTGCTCTACAAACTCAAATACAATGATTTAATCTCAATTAGTCTGATCATTATCAAAAATAGGCTCATGTATTACCTCTTGTAGGCCTAACTATTCATTACACTAGAGAATTTAACTAAGCCCAACAATTAATTGAAAAGGACATGGGTAATCTCAAGTTCAACTAAGGCCATTGTGGACATAAGTAACTTAAATGGAATGAACCCCACAATGAAACAACCATCAGGGACATGAAGAGACTCCATTGAACCGTTTTGTTACTCTCTAGTGCAAAAGGAACCTTTGTTAATGTTTTGATTTGCACCATTTGGTGCAATGCAAAATGGAATAGCATGTAGGATTAAAATTTGAATTTGTAAGGAAAGCTTCCTTTTTGAAGAGTGAAGCAAATGTATATACAATTATAAAAATTCCTAACACCAGTGGGAATCCTTTTGAGCATGCAGAAATACAAACTAAAGAAAGCCTATCGTTTTATTCGTAGGCAAAGGGTACAAGGTAATTCAACAAGAGGTTTTTGATATCTTTTCTAATGTAAAAAATCTAATTCTAAATGGAATGAAAACACGCATGTCATTCCTTATAGCTAAAATCAGAGGCTACAAGAAGATGAGTACACATTGGAATTGAATATAGGACAGCATGCACATAAAAGATTAAAAATACCTAGAATCAGTGGGGATCTTTTTGAGCACAGAGAAATACAAACTAAAGAAAATCTATCTTTTTGTTCTTAGACAAGGGCACAAGGCAATTCAACAAGAGGCTTTTTGATAGATTTTCTAATACAAAAAATCTAATCTAAATGGAGTGAAAACATGCTCACTCCTTATAGCTGAAATCAGAGACTACGAGAAGGTGAATACATACTGGAATTGGGTTCAGGACAATATGCACATAAAACAGTAAGTTGAATACGAAAATTGCATACAGAACTACAATTATTTATCTTAGCATGAAGTATCATGACAGCCAACTCTTGAACAACAATCTTAGCAGCAAGAAGGCATAAAATTACTCTTGAAATTCTAAGTGTAAATGACACTTATAAGAGTTTATAAGAATCCGCAATAGAAAGCAAATAGACTAAGTAAGAAAGCATGTGGAATGTATGTTCACTCAAACTCTATCAACCACATGTGGATGAACTCATTGATCGAATTGGTTCAATCAAAATAGATAATACCTTTGCAAATGCTCATGATATAAAACATCCATGACCTGAACATCCTTGCTTCATCCCACCCCATCATTTTATTGAGGAGAGTGATCATATTGGCAAGCTCTTCTCCAAACTCATTCCTTTGATTCCTTGGAAGCTTGCTTTTTGGTCTCTCTTTCAACCAATGCTTATTTGATTTGCTTCTAACACTCAAGTTTTTGGGATTTACAATCCATTACATTTCCCCAAGTCTATCTCCTAGTGTTTCACTTTCATGATATAAAGGTAGACCTTTTTTTTAAAATTCACATGTAGTTGGCAAGTGACTTGTCCACTCAGTGAATATATCTCCTTTGTTACTAGATGATAATATTTGACACCCAATGACAAATTTTTGACTTTGTGCTGAGATAGGGAAGAAGGCGACCTCAATAAGACCACTTTCCTACAAACTCTTCTCTATTTTGTTCCCTTGTTCAATGTGCTCTCTCAATTCAAGTTCTTGAATGTTGACATGTCCTAATTTGATGTCCTTGACCCTTGAGAAGTCAAAAGAAAGTTTAGTTGATGCCAAATAAGCTTAAAATGATAGTACATTTTATCCCTTTGTTATGAAAACGTGTAATAACCCTTGCTGCAATTTTATATTAGATTTCCAAGATTCTAATAACCCAACTCAGATTTACAATTTGCAACCAAACGGTGAAATCGAGTATGCCGAAAATTGCACCAATGAACTTATTAACACTTCAAACCCTCATAAAAAAATAAGAAGAAGATTCTGCAGAAATTTTGGCATTATAACAGCATGCGAATATATGTTTATGACAGTCTACCAATATGCCATGAAGCATTACAAAATAGACTCCAAAAATGGAGCTCAAAGGTTCACAAATCCATCGTAAAATCCGAAATACTCTCCAAACTCCTCACTTTCCCACAATAGAAAGATGTATGAAAATAAGTTTCTAACAACAGCCAAGAGCAGCAATATATGTTGTTATTACCAGCAATACAAATCTAAAAATGAACTAAGAAATTACAACACACTCTCTATTACAAACTCTACAAAAGCAACACACATAAAGTCTCTTTGAAGCACAATTGCAACCCCTAAATGTGATTGCCACTGGAGACTTGTAAACACATTGCCTGCAAGCCTCTATCCCCCTAGTTTATCAGCTTGGAAGATCACTTCTTCAATGGTTTCTCAGCCTCTGAAGAAGAACGACAAAACCCTGTTAAAATTTAAAAGTGATAAGATAGAATGAATGAAATTGGAGCCAAAACAATAGTTAAACCCCATAATAATTTTGAATTCAAACTTGGCACCCAAATCGAATGCCCAAGAGGGAAATATGTTTGTAATTCAAATTTGGAACATTCACTTGATATTTGTCATGTCCCCACTCTAGCTCAGTCTAGCAGAGACATGTGAGTCAGCTTATTATGGGGTCTTGTAGGCTGACAGGGTTGGACAGAGACCCGGTTTGGTTATTCAGTGTTGGAGACTTGGTGTTCTAGCAGTTATTGATCAGTTGGGAGACATTCCTTGTTTTTAGGAGGCAATTCCTACTTTTTAGGAGGTTTGATCATGCCCAAGGTTGGGTCTCCATGAGATGCCTCTTTGGGTTCAGTTTCAGAGAGATTGGGCTTGTTTCCTAAATTTTAGGAGCATCCCTAGATTTTAGGGATGAGACTACCAGTGAATCCTTGATTTCCGACTTCAGTCACAGACAGGTGACAGGATGATTTTAGGGTTTGTAATGTCAGTTGGGCATTTTGTGGCTATTTGGGTTATATTTTTAATATTTCCTAAGTTAGCGTTTAATAATTAAATAAGGCTAAGTTGTTAGCCATTTTGGAGTAATAAGGGGATTTTTGGCCTCATCTGGATGCGCATCCTATTGTGTGATAGCTCGTTGGAAAGATCTTGAAATTCTTTAAATCTTTCTCTTTGGTCTCAGGGCAATTCAGTGAGCGGATTTCTGTCTATGGGGAAAAAGGTCATTTTCTAGTAACATGACCACTTTAAAATAAGAAATTATAACATTTCCACTAGACCACGCCACTTGGAGACAATTAGGGTTCGATTTGCAATTGAGAGGGGTTATAAGGGGATAGGAGCTTCATTCTATGATTATCTTTTGCATATTTGACAACTTGTATGAATTTGCTCTGGAGAGCGATTTCTAGACTGGGACGCAAACCCCAGGATTAGGATTGGCTGGGACGTAGCCCTCAGCAATCTTTGGCACCGGACTTATAAGGCATTGTGCGTGGTGATTAAGGACAGAGGCATCAATTCTCAGTAGGGTTTCAGCGTAGCCTACCATCTTTCCAGTGGAGACGTGGTTCATTGCAGCTGGAGGAATGCCATTTGCAGCAAATACACCACGTTGTGTATAGGGTATTGCTTGTATTCACTTCCAGTGTATGTGGGGTTGGAGAACATTCTTCATCTTCCAGTTTGACTTCGAATTTGTATGAGAGCTTGGGAAATACATTGGATTCATTGTTTGGCTTTGTAATTCAGACAAATCTGCCTGGTACGATTTGCAATAATTCTGACTTTTGCTGTATACCTCATTTATTTCAGTATTGCTTCATATTTGCTGTTATCTATTCCTTCCTATGCTATAAAACAATCAAAAACACAAAACAAACAACCCTTTCTGCACTTCTGTCTAGTTCTGTAAGAAAAACTTAAATAAACAGGAAAACAAAATTAAAAATAAAAAATTACAGCAGGTTAACAGCAAAGATCTATCAGGGATCTTACAGTGGTATCAGAGCTATGTATTCTGCCAGCCTGTGGGGTTAATCAGATTTTATTTCTATGCATTCGGGTAGAGCGGATATAAATAGGTATTACACACGCAGAAGAGCTCAGTACGAGCGTGAGTTTGGGATAGAACAGGATCCAGTCATGGCTGAGGAACAGGTGGACGGCAGAAGAAATCAGGATGAGGAAGAGAGAGAGATGATGAGGACTCTTATCACTACTCAGCCCAGGATCGCCCAGGCATTAGATAGGTTACAAGATACCTTGGATCGTTTGGATATGGATGGACACAGAGGTAGGCGTGGTAGGTCACCTTCAGTGGCTGGTAGTCATCGCAGCCATCAGTCCCAATCTTCAGTTGGGAGTTCCCATCATTCCAGCAGGAGGCACCGCCATCGTACACCTACTACGAATAGGTCATTGCTTCCTCAGTTCATACCAGGTGAACAACCAGCACAAGTGGAACCACCGGAGGTTGGGTTCCAGGAGTCAGTTTTAGCAGCCACAACTGAGTGGAGAGCTCTACCCCCTGAGGTTAGGGACATTTTCCCTCTTCCCCAGTATTGTGCACAACGTAGAGATACAACCAGGTTCAGGGGAGATCGTGGTAATAGACCACACCAGCAGCAGCAGAATTATGATTTGAATAGAGCTACTGGGAAGATTACATTGGCCCCATATAATGGCACAGGAGACACTAGCGCACGGGCGTGGGTCCACAAGCTGGACATATATCTTTCATTGAGGCCCATGCCTGAGCGTGAGGCTATTCAGTTTGCTGTATTGCATTTAGAGGGGATTGCCTATGATTGGTGGCACCATGGATTGGTCACCCAGGATCACACCTTAGTTCACTCCTATACTGAGTTCACTGAGCGTCTCATTGCACGGTTTGACCGTAAGGATACAGAACTTTATTACAGGGAGTTGGCTCACCTTAGACAAACCGGTCATGCAGAAGCCTATATTAATGAGTTCCAACGTATTGCAGTGATGGTACCGGATATGCCCCAGAGACGTAGTGTGATGTTGTTCATTGAGGGCTTGCAGGATAGGCTAAAGGGACTAGTGCGTGCTTTCCAACCAGCAACTCTTAAGGAGGCTATTGAGGTGACATTGAGACTAGATACTGTTCCCACTTCTTATCAGGCAGATAAGAAACCATTTAGAGATTCACGGCCTGCACAGAAGGCCAATACGTCCCAGAACAAAGAAGGGACTTCAGCGAAAACCCCTTGGATGAATCAGGAAACGAGGAATGAATTGAGGAGGAAAAAGTTATGTTTTTCCTGCAAGGAACCTTGGGAACCAGGACACCGTTGCATGGGTAAAGGAAAGGTTCATTTGATTGAGGTGACTTCTGAGTTAGGAGATGAGGAGGTTCTTGATACTGATATTGAGGATGATACAGAGGATGTTGAGCAGGTTCAGACGCAGTTGGAGCTAGACATCCCTGAGCCGTTGGCGTCAGCCAAAGTAGCTATGGCTACTCTCTCCAGTTATCCTAAGTTTCATGCCTTCCGGTTGAAAGGTACACTTAAGGGTAAGCGGGTCACCAGCTTGGTAGACACAGGTGCTACGCATAACTTTATTGATCAGAAATTAGTTGAGAGGCGTGGCTTGCAGTATGAGGAGTTTGGTGGTTTTGGAGTGAAGGTGGCAGATGGTGCAGTTTTGGGTTGCACCAAACGGATTCCACAGCTTAGTATTCAGATGGGGAATTATACTTTGACTGATGATTTTTATGTGCTTCCTATAGAGGATTATGATGTGGTTTTGGGCATGCAGTGGTTACAGGGTATTGGGCATTACATTATTGATCACCACCGTATGCAGTTGGAGTTTCTGTCTGGAGGGAAGAAAGTGATTTTGAGGGCAGCTTCAGATGGTGGACCTAGGGAAGTGACTTCTCGCAGGATGGAGACTATCCTCAGGCATAATGATGTACTCTGGGCTACGCATTGTTTGGTTAAGTCCAAAACACCCGCACCCCAGGATGGCCGTGTGTTTCATGTGGACATTCAGTCAGTGATGGATCGTCATGGTAGAGTATTTGGTGATATACCTCCTGGAGTGCCACCAGATAGAGGTTTTGAGCATGGTATAGAGTTGGAGGAGGGAGCAAAGCCAGTGATCACTACCCCATATCGTCATCCTAGAGCTTATAAGGATGAAATTGAGAAGACAATTCATGAACTATTAGATATGGGTTTCATTCGGCCGAGTTCTAGCCCGTTTGCTTCTTCCGTAGTGTTGGTTAAGAAGAAGGATGGGACTCTACGGATGTGTATCGATTACAGAGCCTTGAACAAGAAGACAATAAAAAACAGATATCCTATTCCGCGCATAGATGAGTTGTTGGATGAGTTACATGGGGCTGTCTATTTCTCTAAGATTGATCTTCGTTCAGGCTACCATCAGATTCGTGTACGCGCTGAGGATGTACACAAGACTGCTTTCCGTTGTCACTATGGGCATTATGAGTTCCTGGTAATGCCTTTTGGCCTTACCAATGCACCAGCTACTTTCCAGTCCTGTATGAACCATATCTTCAACAAGCAGCTGAGGAAGTCGGTTCTAGTGTTCTTTGATGATATATTGATTTACAGTTGTACTTGGGAGGATCATCTCAGACATCTTGAGGAGGTACTTGGCATAATGGAGGATCAGTCTCTATTTGCTAAGCTTTCCAAATGTGAGTTTGGATTGAGGGAGGTGTTATATTTGGGACA
The DNA here is from genome assembly GCF_030272615.1 of Cryptomeria japonica. Taxonomy (NCBI): domain Eukaryota; kingdom Viridiplantae; phylum Streptophyta; class Pinopsida; order Cupressales; family Cupressaceae; genus Cryptomeria; species Cryptomeria japonica. Next base: position 564,827,974 of record NC_081408.1, read on the forward strand.
TGTGATCAGTGCTGATGGAGTGAAGGTGCATGAGGAGAAGATTCAGGCAGTTCAGAATTGGCCCGTCCCTCAGAACATTACGGAGTTACGTGGATTCCTTGGATTGTGTGCTTATTATAGGAGATTTGTGAAGGGGTTCTCTCAGTTGGCAGCACCTTTGACAGATCTTACAAAAAAGGGGGCCTTCAGATGGACAGAACAAGCGCAGGGGGTCTTTGATAGACTCAAGGAGGTGATGAGCACTTGTCCTGTCTTGGCACTACCTGATTTCTCGCAGCCCTTTGTTCTAGAGTGTGATGCCTCAGGATTTGGTATAGGAGCCGTGTTGATGCAGAACAAACATCCCATTGCCTATGAGAGCAGAAAGTTGCAAACTAATGAGAGGTTGTACTCTACCTACGACAAGGAAATGTTGGCTATCATGCATGCGTTAGCCAAATTCAGACAGTATCTTGTTGGCAGCAAATTTGTGGTAAGAACTGATCACAACAGTCTGAAATACTTCCTAAATCAAACAGAGCTTAATGATAGACAACAAAAATGGATTAGCAAAATTCAGGCTTATGACTTCGATATCGAATTCATAAAGGGGAAGAATAATACTGTGGCTGATGCACTCTCTAGGAAACCTTCATTGGCTGCCCTTTGCTCATTGAGCGAGATTTCAGCAGATTGGAAGGCTCAACTCTTAGTTGAGTATTCCAAGGATCAGCATGCTTGTGAGATCATGGATGGTTTGATAGTGGATGACAGATATAGTGTGGTAGATGATATTATCTACTACAAGGGTAGGGTTTATCTTGTTCCGAGTTCTCAGTTGAAGGAACAAATTTTGCATGCTCTCCATGATACTCCTACAGCAGGACATCCAGGATATGGTAAGACTTACAGGGCGGTTCGTGAGAGATTCTCTTGGAAGGGTCTCAAAGATGATGTTTTACGCCATGTCCGTGAGTGTATGACTTGTCAGCAGAACAAGTCGGAGCATACCTACCCAGCGGGGTTGTTGCAACCCTTACCTATACCGGAACAGAAGTGGACAGGGATCTCAATGGATTTCATTACAGGTCTTCCTCGGGTTCAGGGGAAAGATTGTATTTATGTTGTTGTGGATAGGCTAACAAAGTATGCCCACTTCTTTCCCATTGCACTGGATTTCACAGCATCACAGGTGGCTGAGTTATTTTTCAGGGAGGTATTTAGACTCCATGGTCTTCCCAAGACCATTGTGAGTGACAGGGACAGCAGGTTCATGAGTTCCTTTTGGCAGGAACTTTTCAGGCTTATAGGCACTGAGTTGACACCTAGTACTAGTTACCACCCTCAAACTGATGGACAGACCGAGATAGTCAACAAGTGGGTTGAGGGATATTTGCGTAACTATGTGTCAGGGCAACAAAAAGCATGGGTACGTTGGTTGTATTTGGGTGAGTATTGTTATAATACCACTCACCATATGTCCATTGGCATGACGCCTTTCAGAGCTCTCTATGGATATGAGGCATTATCTTTCACTGATTTGGCAGTTAGTGATAGTAGAGTTCCTTTGGCTCAGGATTGGTTACAGGAGAACCAGGATGTCATGAGATCTCTCAGGGAGAATTTACAGCAGGCCCAGAATCAGCAAAAGATGTACGCAGACAGGCACAGGATTGAGAGAGCATTTGAGGTGGATGATATGGTCTTTCTGCGCTTACAACCATATCGGCAGAGCACCCTAAAAAGGGGGGGAGCTGAGAAGCTCAAACCACGTTTTTATGGTCCATACAGGGTACTCAGGCGAGTGGGAGAGGTTGCATATGAGGTTGAGTTACCACCTGGCAACAGGATTCATAATGTATTTCATGTATCTTGCCTGAAAAAGGCACTTGGACAGCATATTACAGTTTCACCCGAGTTACCTCCTATGGATGAGGAGGGTAAATTGATTTTGGTTCCTGATGAGATTCTTGAGGTGAGGGAACGACGGCTGAGAAGCCGGGTGATTCGAGAGTATTTGGTTCGATGGAGAGATCTTCCCATAGAGGATGCCACCTGGGAAGGTGAGAGCATTTTACAGCATCCAGCATTACAGTTGTGTTGTGCGTTGCACACGCTCCCTGTCGCTGACAGGGTCCCCCTTTCCTGTTTTGAGTTTTTTGATCGTTATCCCGAGGATCCAAGCAGAGTTTCTCGTGTCTCCTCGAGCGAGTTCGTGACCAGTCCATAAGCTGATCGACGTTGGAATAATGAACCAATGAGTCCTCCTGACTGATCTGGCTTTCGGGCATAAATGCCGAAAGCTTTGTTCCAAAATTTTGAAAGATTGCCTTGGATAGGCGTAAGATGGTAAGAACCAACAGACCCCGCCAACCCAGAGCTATAAGGCCAATTGCATAAAGTTTGCTACTCGACCCTTGCGAAGAACGGGCAAAAGATGATTTTTGCCTCCTAAAGGATCAAATTGCTCGGCCCAGCGCCTGGGTATTTTGATGCCTCCCAAGTCCAAATTTGTGGAGTTGGGCGAAGTTGCTGGGAAGTCTGACATTCTGTGGAAGTTTCCAAATTTTCTCTAAGGAACAGATTCCCCCTCCCCCGAGATCACCAATATAGGAGAACGATTTTCGGACCCCAGGTCCGAAATTTTTGATGAAGGCGGAATGTTCTGAAAAGGATGCATAGGGTCCGAAAGCCCGAAAAGACGCTTAGGTCCGAGGCTGCGGTGTCTTGTTAACACGTTAAGCTCTGAACTTTTAAAACAAAAAAAGCGAAGATAAAGGATATATCGCGAGGCATCTTTCGGACCCCAGAGCGAAGTTTTAAAAAAAAAAAAACGAAATTTTTAATGTAATGCATATCCTTTTTCGGACCCCAGGTCCGAACTTGGCGAAAGTCAAGTTAAGTTTAAAACATTGCAATCCTTTTCGGACCCCAGGTCCAAACTTGGCGAAAGTCAAGTGAAAGTTTAAAACATTGCAATCCTTTTCGGACCCCAGGTCCGAACTTGGCGAAAGTCAAGTTAAGTTAAAACATCACGCAATCCTTTTCGGACCCCAGGTCCGAACTTGGCGAAAGTCAAGTTGAAGTTAAAACATCACGCGATCATTTTCGGACCCCAGGTCCGAACTTGGCGAAAGTCAAGTTGAAGTTAAAACATCACGCAATATCATTTTCGGACCCTAAGCCCCGAACTTGGCGAAAGTCAAGTAAAGTTAAAACATTGTATAACGCGATCATTTTCGGACTTTAGGTCCGAACCAACGCGAAGGTGGAAGTTTGAAAACCCAACGCGATCCCTTTCGGACTTTAGGTCCGAACCAACACGAAGGTGAAACATAGCATAACGCGGTCATCGTTTTCGGGCCAAAGCTCCGAACTTCGGCGAAAGTCGAGTTCAAAACATAACGCGGTCATCATTTTCGGGCCAAAGCTCCGAACTTCGGCGAAAGTCGAGTTCAAAACATAACGCGGTCATCGTTTTCGGGCCAAAGCTCCGAACTTCGGCGAAAGTCGAGTTCAAAACATAACGCGGTCATCATTTTCGGGCCAAAGCTCTGAACTTCGGCGAAAGTCGAGTTCAAAATATAACGTGATCCCTTTCGGACCCCAGGTCCGAACCAACGCGAAAGTGGAAGTCTGAAAATACGACGCGATCATTTTCGGACCCAGGTCCGAACTCTAGCGAAGGTGAAAGTTTAAAAAACAAAGGCAAAGTTAAAAACTAATGCGATCATTTCTTAAGCTCCGAGGAAAAACGCAGAGAGCAAAGAAGCACGAAGGAAAACCCGAGGTCCGAAGTCCGCAAAGGTTAAATCCGAAGCCAGCTTTAACGCAAACCGCGCCCTTTTAACGCGAAGCCGCGAAGGGGAAGTGCGAAGGTTTGTTTTTAGAAGCTGAACGAGCAGGTTGAGATCTCCATGGTTGCAAATAGCGCCCAAGCTCCGAATTTCGTGAAGACCGAGTAAAGCCAGGTTAAATCCGAAGCCTCCAATTTTGTCAAAATTCAAAGTTAGAAAGAATGCAATTCAAAATTTGAAAGGGCTCTCAAATCCGAAAACAAGGAGGTAAGACGCCACATTATCCTCCCATCAACCATTTAAAATTCAGATTGCTAGGCATAGAACCATGTGAAATTGATAAATCCTCTTTCATCCTCCAAACCACGAAAATTTAAATGGGAAGGATAACCGTTGGGACTCAAATTTTGCAGGATCGTCCGTTCGCTTCGCGCAACGAGGTCGGGCAATCACTCGTCATTCGCTCCAATCAGGTAAGTACGCTTTAACGAGTATGGTCATTTAAAATGTGTAAATCAAATAGGCAAATGCGCGGAATTTAAAATGCTTGGAGTCTGCGTCTCCTTTTTTATAAAATGTTATTCGAACATCCGAAATTTAGGATTCATTCCCGAGGTTTGGCCAGAAACTGCATCTCTTTTCAAATTCAAACTTCTCATGTTTTGCCTTTGTTGAAAATTAATCCAAAAAATTCGAAAGTGAGAATGCATAGTCATAAATCTTCAGGAATATGATGCTGTTAAAGTTAATCAAATTGTTAGCCAAAATGATATTTAAACTAATCCCGGTCTGTTGAAGCACTTCTGTTATTATCTAACCCGCATTATCGTTCTTGTATCACCTTGTAATCCGTGTCTGGCTGTACAGGATAAATGCCTAAATCGGCGGCAGAATCATCAAAAACACCCGCTGCAACCGAAACCTCACGAGCATCCAAATCAGACATCCCACGGAAAGTTGAAAGAATGAAGTATCAATATCAGAGGGGAGGATTAAGAGAGTCAAAGGTCCAGAGCGTCTGGGATAACATTGGTGACACCGACCTTGGCCACATTGATATTCAGGATTTCAGGGATCGGGTCTTCTCACCCAACGCATATGGCAGGCCTAGGCAAATGGTGGAAAGTGGCATCGCCCAAGCAGCAGGTTTTCCTCCAGCAATCCAGAACTATGAATTAGTAGTGGAGGCTGCTCGGCATTACGAACCAAAGTCCAGATTAGTGCTTCTGGAAGATATAACTATCGCCGACTTCTCCCCTGAGGCTATTGGTGATGCATTTGATATCCCCTTTCCAAATAATCCCATAGCTACAACAATGGACGAGGCGCAAGGGGCATATGATATGAACCCAGCCCGATGCAGGGCATTGATTAATGAAGAATGGTTCAAGGAGAAAAGGCCTTCAAGCACCAGGATTGTGAAAAAGACCCCCAGTAGTGACTTTCATAATGAACATGGGGACATGGTCACCTTACTTAGCCGAGTCATGGGACTTCCTAAGTCCAGCTACTTTGAAGAGTGGATGTTCTATTTTACAGAGCAGGTCTTTGCCAGAAAGTCTAAATTTGACTGGGCCCAGATCATAAGTGATAACATCCACGCTCAGCTGATTGAGCTTGAGACAAAGAAGTATTTCACCATGACCTCCTATTTGGTCTATATGTTCGCAAAGAACCAGCCACTGCCAGGATTAATAATGAAAGGTGAGATCGGGAATGGGCCTGGTCAGGTAAAGGTTTATGATTGCTACCCGCAGCTGCATTACCAGGATATAGCTCAAAGGGAAAAGAGCAGCCCGGCTTACGCGGTTGGACAGTACGAACGCGTCAACGACGCCTTCACAATGCGCCTAGTCAGGCTAATGCAGGGAGGGTTACACATAAGGCTCTCGGAGCAAGCTACCATTTTAGTGCAGAGGTATGGGGCCTGGTTCATTCAGTTCCCAAGGTTCTCCTACATCCGAATAGCTGGCTTCGAAGGTGCCCCCCTTCGACTTCCGCGGTATCCAACCGATAAAGTAGTCCTCATGGAGGTGGCAAGACAATCACGCCCTGCCGGCGTATTACTACGAGAGAGCAAGCAGGCTGGATTCGCATTTCCAATGATCATAGGCAGCCATGATGTCCAATTAAGAACCCCCACCCTAGCAGAGGAGTCCCTTGCAGAGCTAGCCTCTTATGGCCTACAGGAACATTTCCCAAGGAAATGTTTTGATCATGACAATTTGGCAAAGAGAGCTTATGGTAGGCGCTACAGAGCAAAGGAGTCAATTGAAGATTATTGGAAAAATTGCTCCGATGACTACGAAGTCAGGCGACGGGAATATTGTAGATTGAGTGTGCAGCAAATGCGACTCTTTGAGTACCGTCAGGTCCCGGATCAGCTCACAGACTCGGGGAACTGCCTCCAAGTCCGAGAATTCGAGGCAGTAAGGCACCTCTTGCCAGGCATTGATTGGTCTCAAGACCCAATCACGGATTTCGAAGCAGTTATGGCAGCCCCGGCAAGATACACAGATCAATGGTTACATCACCAGATCGAGAGGCTAGTCCATGAGGGGGTCCAGTTTACTTACCATCTGATGGGCAATTTCGACTCTCAGTCTTCCGAAGACGAAAGGTCATCAGCTGAAAAACCAGAGAAAAGGAAGAAAGCTAAGGCTTGCAGAGGGACTCGGACGTCCAAAAGAACAAGAAGGGAGAAGATTCCCATAAGGAGGCCAGAGACCACTTCATCTTCAAAGGACCCCAGTTCGTCCGACGACGCCATAGATTTGGATTGCATACCTCCCCCGCCTTCCCAGAGCGACATAGAGGCATTCCAAGCCAATGATCCTCCTACTCCAGATATGCCGGACACCGAGCAAAAGGGTCCCAATTTGACCAAGCCGGGTGATCAAATAAAGGAAAGAGAAATCCCATCCACCCAGGAGATCGAAGTGCATGAACTTACCCAGCAGAGCCGTCACGAATTGCTACTCCTCCATGCAGCCAAGGACGACTCGACTGTCGAAGGGGAACAAAGAACAGACGAGATTCATGAGCTCGAGGGAACCAAGGAGCCACCGTCACAGGAAGATGTCAGACAATTGTTCAGTGAAATAGGGGAGAACTCAGATGCAAACAAGGAGCTTCCTCCTTCTTTCACCCCTCCGATGGCGGGACAGCTGCTAATTTGTGATTAGCCGGTTGAGAGCATGGGAGAACAAGGTGCCAACTTAACCCTATCCTCAACCCAGACAGTGCCTCAAGAGTGGCTGATCGCCAGAGCTCAGCGCAGGGCCGCCACCAAGGCACCCATCGATCTAGAGGACATCTTCTCACGAATGGATCAAGCAAAAGCGAAAGGGAAGAAGAAACCAAGAACATACTCTAAGATAACCAGGGATGAGCAAAGGAACCGCACTCTTCATATTGCCACCCCGCCCGTGAACAAGCCAGCAGATCAAATAACACTGGCAGATTATAGCGTTACGACTGTCCCCATCGGACGAGCTACAAAAGAGCAAGAAAAGGAGGAATTTAAGGACTCAGTGCAGAACATACTCAGACAGCTCGAGGAAATCACTACCGAAAAGGATATGTATCGGGCCCGTGCTGAATAGGCCGAGGGATACATCGATAAACTCCTGCGGCCATTACACAACCCCTCTGAATCCCATATTCCCCCAATAGCATTGGCGCAAAGGACCACAACTGAATTTGAAGGAATTCGGGATACCGCAAAGGCCGTCAAGGAATGGGTGCAGGACATCAAGAAAAAGGGAGAACAGATCCTCAGAGAAGTAAAGGAAATGGCTCTCCATCGAGAGCTCACTCTAGTCAGGCTGTTGGAAGTAAAGAGGGAATCCCTTCACATGCATGAAGTAGCGGCCTCTACCCTTCCCCTCCTAAGAGCTCTTTTCTGGACACATACATAGATTCCCACACTGCCTGACATCCTAGATCCCCATGGCATCAGTGTTCTCAAGGAATGGTACTGGACCGTCACCATGAAGAACGACGCCCAGGAAATTATTGACAAAGAAAATGACGCATGTGAGGCAATTCTGGGGAACATGCAAGAACTAGGCAAGACCATCCTCCGATCAATGGTTTCGGGGTGGATAAATGACCTATCCGACAGTGTAATCCGGCCGGATTGGGAGGAAAGGTTGGGAGCAGATAAGGTTTCTTATTCCATTGAAGACCTGAGTTTTGCTGGTCAGTTCCATTCAGACATATTGTGCTTCGAGCGTAATCGCTCCAGCTGGAAGGACGGTTTAAGGCACGTGGACCAGTATCTCAAAGGCATGCAGTACAAAATTCGCCACCTTCCCATGCCACCTTTTAGTCCCCTCTTCCAATTATGCATCAAGTTTCAGGAATATGTTTGCAAGGAACGGGCAGCAGGTCGTGATTTATGGCGAGAATACCTGCATGGCGAAGACCAGTTTCTACAGAAAGAATGTGAAACCAGAATAGAGAAAGTAGTTTCTCAAAAATGCCTTTTTCCCTCCAAGTCTTAAAAGGTGCACTTTTGTCCCAAAAAGGTGACAGTTGACTTTTGGTCAACATATTGTAAAGTTTTTGTGCACCTCCTTTTTTGGATTATTTCAAAAGTTGTAATTATCCTTTTTTGGTAGTTATTGCTCCCTTTGGGGTGGTTGTTGATATTTACCCCCCCATTTATGGCTGTGGGTCCCCTTTTTGTAAGGATGAATCTGGGCCACTTGTCTAGATTAGATCTTGGCCATTCATCCATTTTTGGAAACCTATTTAAGGGGACTGGTTTTCCCTCATTTAGAAGGAAGTTCTTGGATTGTTGCGAAAGCTCTGAAGGAATTTTGCAGGAATTAATACAATGGATTAAAATTACTTTCAAATTTCCTTGTGAGTGCATGGTCTCCTTCTTCATTTAATTTAGAAAGCTTTTTAATTATGTCTATTCATTTTGCACAGCAGTTCTTACCAAGCATCTGATAGAACCTTCACAGTCCATACCATTAGAGGATAGCTGATTGCTTTTTTCCTTTCTGCATGGTTAATCTGGGCTATTTTATGATTCAGTTCGATTATCAAATATATACATATCATGAATGTAGAAGTTCTAATATTGTATTTGGTAATATGAAAATCTGGTTTCTCCTTTGAAGATTGCACTAGGTTTATGCAAACATTGTGTCTGAATGACTGATGATGCTTAATTTGGTTTCCTAGAGGTGTCTGTCTGCTTGAGTGAATCTGCTGTCTTAGTTAACATTTACAGTTCTCTTTCTCCCTACCCTTCCTTTCTTTCCTCCCAATTTTATCCCCTTTTTTTAGAAATCTGCAGTCCTGCTAAATCAGCTTCAAATTAACCAACATCACCTGAAAGAAAACCGTAAAAAGGTCCCTGGGAATTTGTACATAGAATTGCCAATCAAACGTAAGTCCCCTTGTGTTTCCAGCATAAACACATAAAGCCACTGAGAAATCCCGCAATCAAGACCTGACAAAAGAAACCTTGAGGTTATCCCCATTGATCAAAACGTAGAAAATAGCATTAGGGATTCCCTTATTTCAAGAGAGGGTAGGATACTCAGTAAGTTTATTCTATTCTGCGTTGGCCGTATGGAGTTTGCAGCAATGCGATTTCATCCACGTCAACAAGTTGCTTGTGGGCAAGCATCTCCGAGAGGGGAGGACTATCATGTCCCCACTCTAGCTCAGTCTAGCAGAGACATGTGAGTCAGCTTATTATGGGGTCTTGTAGGCTGACAGGGTTGGACAGAGACCCGGTTTGGTTATTCAGTGTTGGAGACTTGGTGTTCTAGCAGTTATTGATCAGTTGGGAGACATTCCTTGTTTTTAGGAGGCAATTCCTACTTTTTAGGAGGTTTGATCATGCCCAAGGTTGGGTCTCCATGAGATGCCTCTTTGGGTTCAGTTTCAGAGAGATTGGGCTTGTTTCCTAAATTTTAGGAGCATCCCTAGATTTTAGGGATGAGACTACCAGTGAATCCTTGATTTCCGACTTCAGTCACAGACAGGTGACAGGATGATTTTAGGGTTTGTAATGTCAGTTGGGCATTTTGTGGCTATTTGGGTTATATTTTTAATATTTCCTAAGTTAGCGTTTAATAATTAAATAAGGCTAAGTTGTTAGCCATTTTGGAGTAATAAGGGGATTTTTGGCCTCATCTGGATGCGCATCCTATTGTGTGATAGCTCGTTGGAAAGATCTTGAAATTCTTTAAATCTTTCTCTTTGGTCTCAGGGCAATTCAGTGAGCGGATTTCTGTCTATGGGGAAAAAGGTCATTTTCTAGTAACATGACCACTTTAAAATAAGAAATTATAACATTTCCACTAGACCACGCCACTTGGAGACAATTAGGGTTCGATTTGCAATTGAGAGGGGTTATAAGGGGATAGGAGCTTCATTCTATGATTATCTTTTGCATATTTGACAACTTGTATGAATTTGCTCTGGAGAGCGATTTCTAGACTGGGACGCAAACCCCAGGATTAGGATTGGCTGGGACGTAGCCCTCAGCAATCTTTGGCACCGGACTTATAAGGCATTGTGCGTGGTGATTAAGGACAGAGGCATCAATTCTCAGTAGGGTTTCAGCGTAGCCTACCATCTTTCCAGTGGAGACGTGGTTCATTGCAGCTGGAGGAATGCCATTTGCAGCAAATACACCACGTGGTGTATAGGGTATTGCTTGTATTCACTTCCAGTGTATGTGGGGTTGGAGAACATTCTTCATCTTCCAGTTTGACTTCGAATTTGTATGAGAGCTTGGGAAATACATTGGATTCATTGTTTGGCTTTGTAATTCAGACAAATCTGCCTGGTACGATTTGCTATAATTCTGACTTTTGCTGTATACCTCATTTATTTCAGTATTGCTTCATATTTGCTGTTATCTATTCCTTCCTATGCTATAAAACAATCAAAAACACAAAAACAAACAACCCTTTCTACACTTCTGTCTAGTTCTGTAAGAAAAACTTAAATAAACAGGAAAACAAAATTAAAAATAAAAAATTACAGCAGGTTAACAGCAAAGATCTATCAAGGATCTTTCACTATTTGTCAACCACCTTTTAACATTCCATTCCAAAATCCATTTCTCTCTCTTTATTTAACAACTTCTATTTCCCTTCACAAACTAAACTTTCTATTTCCAAATTCATGCCCCTTTTTTGATTATTAGTAACTGTTACCAGATTTTCACCTACAAGCTCAATCAGGTAGAGCCACTAAGTTTTTGAGCAAGTGGTATTTAATGGCCTCTCTATGTTGCATTTCATTACAAATGAAATAACTTCAAATGAATGCAGAAAGCAAAGATTGCAAAGTAAAAGCATTTCATTGATATAAATGTACGAAGCATAGAAAGATTAGGCAAGCCTTTCTGAAGAAATGTAATCTTTATTAAAATGATAGAATGCATGTCTCACACAATAAGCCGTGAGACTGACCATGCTCATTCAATATGCATGATGCACATGAAAGCTAAATTATACATGAATGAGTAAATGCTAAAATGCATGTCTAGAGGGTGACCAGTCATTGCCTGAATGACTGGCGCTTGTTGGCTCATCCACAATCTGCTGGTGTTGTCCTGCTCCTCCTTGCTTTCCAGGTCCTCAGTACTTCTGTCTCCTGCATGATTCAATAGGCAATGAGTTAGAACTGAGTTCTAAGCAATGAAAGAGCATACACTATACATGAGCATTCACTTATACATGTATAAGTCAGTCTTGATGTGCACTGAAAGGAGATGCATTTTTTTTAGGTGTCCAAGGGAATCAATAAAATCATCATTCATAGGCATATAATTTCTAATATTTTTGCTTCATGTGCAGCTGCAGGTTTCAATGTAATTATTTAAGCATGTGGGGTAAAATGGGCTCCCACAAGGGTTGAGCTCAACATGCTGACATATGAAAAGCCAAACAGTGATAATGTTTCAGTCAAGAGAAGAATCCATTTTCAAGAAAAGCAGTGATAAGAGTGTCATCAACTGAGATATTCTAAACACACAACCTGTTTTGCATTGACAAAAGTCCCTCATTCGTAGAGCCTTTTCTCAAATCAAAACAGTGATCAATTTGCAGATTTGTAGTAGTCAGATGGAGCAATAACAGCGATAGTATTAGCAGCCATGTATGTGATCATGATTGTGCACACAAGAGAGCACCGTAGGATTTTGATCAAAGGTATAGGCAGCTTTCAAAGGACAATCTACACACTCCATGCCACAATAATCAAGAATCAAAGTGTCAGGGTAGTTGAAGAATGACAAAACAGCAAGCATCCACTGTTAATATCAGTCATAAAGTGACTTTAAAGTGAGCAGATCTGAGAGCAAAGGTTGCAGGGAGAGAGGAGAGGAAAAATGGACTAGTCATGTGGTTTCCTCATACAATCAAGGATCTGCTTCACTCTACAGCACACCAATTTGGTTTTCTTGGCACTTGTGTTCTAACAGAAGATGCAGGGCAAATTTTGCATACAGACTTTATACAAGATGGCCAAAGACTTTACGTGATTGATACGGCTGAGTGACAAAAAATTATGCTAGTCTCCCATTAGTGAAGTTCTACAAGCTTAGAGATACACTTAAATTCAAATCATTGAGCATGCTGATTTGTCTAGTAAGACTTAAGGAGCACATGTTCAGATGTATGTGATTTACCTCCAAACTAACAGGAGTAGAGATGAAAATGGCTGACGGTATCCAGTTATCAAGATCAACGAACCATTCAATTGGGAAATGTTCCTTACAAGTATTCATCCCCATGATCATTTTGCCTATGTTTAATGGCGGACCATTTAATCTTCTTGTTTAGAACTTAAGCAACAAATTTTTGCTTTAATTCTAAGTATTTTCTATACCTATGAAGCATCAATAGAGGATACAAAATTCAACAGAGCAAATGGTATGGAAGCAGAAATATGCACCTGGAAGTCAGCAATCAAATACCTGCAATTTCGAAAAAACCCTCGGAATATGGCATAAATCTCACAGCGGCCAGAGGAAAATCACGCCCAGCTGGAAAAATCACGCCCAGCACTCAGAATCAAAAAATATGCACAAATCAAACATGGCGGCACCCAGAAGCAAGGCAGAGAGAGAGCAAGATAGCAAGGTGAAGTTCAGAAAGAGTCACGCTGACACCCATTATTGGCGGAATCTACAGGAAATCGTTACAAATGCCCCATCTTTTTCCTTAGGCCCTAGCATGGCGGTAGCAAAGAGAGGAACAAAAAAAAATATATCGAATGATGAAGAAGTGAGACTTTTAGGGTTTTCTTTCCCCTATATTGCCATTCGATACCTTAAGGCATTTTGGCCTTGTTTCTTTTTATTTTATTTTCTTCAAAGCCCCGTGAATATTTGCTAGAGAGGTCTTTTTATCCCTCAAATATCTATGCATATACTTATTAAGTGATTTGTAAAATATCGCTTAATAATGTGTCATGTAATAATATTTATTAAGTGATATTTCACAAATCACTTAATAAATATAGGTTTGCATTTTTATTTTTAATATATTAAATAATTAAAATATTTAATAAAGAGGATATTCCATCAATCATTTTATTAAATATTTTATTTATTATTGATATATTATGTGGCCTTATTTTAATAGATCAAATAATTAAAATATTTATTAAAGTGGTTAATCGAATATCATCTTTATTAAATATTTTAACTATTTACATTTATTAAAAATTATTGACTTAAAAAGTAAAAGGATAAAAATAATGTAAAAAACTTATTAAAGTGATGTTTTATAAATCACTTTATGAGATTTTTTATTTTTATTTGCATTTATTGGCAGGTCAAGGGGATATTTTTGCATTTAGGAAGGCTTGTAGGCCTGTCAGGGATATTTCAGAGTCATTTATGATGCATTTAAGAGCTTTTATGGCAAGGCATGGGCTGGCTTGACTTTTGGCTCAAGCCCATCCCCTTCTAGACATGTTTAGACCCCTAAAAAGTAGGCTTTTTGAGCCTACTCGACCCAAGGAGGAGGTGGAGTCCTTTTGACTACCTTTGTAAAAGCATATATACTATAAGACTTCATTTTTTTTAGAGGGGTTCTTCTTACCTTTTGCTTCTTGCAGACTGTAATTTTAGAGTTCTCTCTACAAAAAGGAAGGAGTTTGTAACTCAGTTTCAGAGAGTTTGACAACATTGTAACACCTTTTTTGCAGTAATAATCAGTTCATACCTTCTCATTTTCTTCTGGGATTGTGCCCTTAATGTTAGTACAAGCTTTTTTGTGACATTCTTTGTCCTTAAAACTGTGTTTTTATGTGGGGATCTTATGCAGAAGTATAATTTTGCAGGTTATAAGCTTTGTGTCTGAAATAGCAGTCTTAGGTTGTGAGAAAGAGTGTTTTTTCCTCTTAAGACTGTAAATTTTAACCTTCTTATGAATTGTTGATGCAAAGATTATAATTTTTGGGTTGTGTAGGAGAGTCTTTCTTTGCTGGCTTTATTGTGTGTCATTTGTTGTGAATCTAAGATTATCATTTTGGTGCATCACCTTAGGTTTAGATTTTAGCAGTGTTCCACGGGCATTGGGGACGGGGGGACCAAGGGCCTAAGTTTGGGGACGGCGGGGGGGACGGCGACGGGGGGGTGGCGGGGTGGTGGTGCTGATATAGTTATACATATACATATAGTACTTGAAAAACTAGTTTTGAAAAGATGTATGACAGTATTACAGTGTAAGAATTACATTTCAAATGAGACTATAGGAATTTTGAAATACTAAATCTAAATACCAAGATTTCTAAGTTGTGTTGTTATATGGAGCCTAATCAGACTCGGAGGTAAGATTTTCCGTACTTCTATTGGCGCGGTTTCCCCCTATATTTTTCAACGGGGGTTTGGGGGCAGCGCCCCCAAGTTGGGGTCAAGGGGCATCGCCAAAAATACTTTTATTATTTTCTAAAGGCATCGGGTGTTATTTTTCTATCGACCCACGTCCAAGTAGAGTTACCCCTTAACCCTCAAAAAACTTTAAAAGTCACTTTTTTTTTAAATTTTAATTTTAAACATTGCATATACGAGGAGCGACAGGAGACGTCTGGGTGTCTCCCCGTCCTTGGAGAGATGTCTGCACGTCTCTCAAAGGACGGGGAGACGCCCAAACATCTCCCAAGGAGACGTGGAGGCGTCTCCATGTCTCTCTGGGAGACGCCTAGACGTCTCCTTGGGAGATGCGGGGACGCAAGGACGTCTCCGCATCCTGGCGACGCTTGGGTGGCGGTGGTGGGACGGCGGGGGACGTCATGACCCCGAGACGTTTCTGATGGGGGGACGTGCCCAAAAAGGGGGGGGACGCGTCCCCGTGGAACACTGGATTTTAGTTTCCTATATTCTCCTCACTCTTTTCCCTGAAGAAGTTGTTAGTTTAGGTGAAGAATTTTAAAAGAACCAGCTTACTCTGGAGGTCCACTTCAGTCTTCAAGTTACCCACAACCTCGAAGTGTTCCCATGTTTCAATAGGCAGCTAAAGTTCACAGCTTCAGCAGAGGGTGCAGGCTTCATTGATAACAGTAACAGTTCAAATTAATTTCTATTTATTCAGATTTGAAGAATTCCTTTTGGTAATTATACTTTCCCCGTTTATTTGAAGGTTGTGATTGACTATTTTAGATAACTGGGCTTACTAAAAATAGTAAGTTAAATTTAGAAAGGGGACATGGCAAAAAGCCTTTGCTTCTCCTAATTTCTTGTTATGGATAAAGTACAAACTTTTCAATGGAACCTTTATTGTTATATATTCATGTTAGAAATATTGTCATTGATGTCAAAGTTCATTTTGTTCAAGAAAGGGTTGAACCAAAATACCGAATCTCGATCATCAAAAGGTTATATATTGATTTCAAATTCTAAATTCACCAGGCCTCCTCTCTCAAATTTTCACCCTAACAGTTAAGTCCGTGATGAAAAAACATAAGCCAAACCCCAATCCCCAACGTGTTCACTAGACATTGTTGATTGGGCCTTTATCTTAACATTTTTGAAATCTATTGAATGGTGATAGGGAGAACATTCGACACTTGATCCTCAACTTTTGAAGTTCTATTTTCCTTGCAAAATTTGTGGAGTACATCAAGCATTGGCGATTGGACTTACAACCTAACCTTTGGGAACTCAAATGAAAGATGGTAAGAAGAGAGCCCAATCCTCGAGTACTGACAATCAATCTAAGCCTTAAATGGTCATCGGGATTTTGGTGTTTGGTATTTCTCTCTAAGCAATGACTTGTGACTTTGGTAAGAAATAAGAGTGCACCCGATGTTATATCCCCACAATTTTTTTCAATTTTTTTCCAATTACAATCGCAACAAGAACCTGTTAAGGTTAGGAAATGAAGATACAATAATGCTGAAATTGTAACCCTTCCACTTTCTGATCACTAAGTGCCCAATATGGGAAGGTGAGAGCATACGGTGTTGAGGGGATCGTTAGCTTCAAATAACTAGAAATAATACAATGCTTGGGCGGCAAGCCAGCCCCTTCGACTTTTCAGCGGGATATGGAGAATATTAAAAATCACTTGGCTGTAAACCAACCAAGGATGATGCAAGAAACTAAAGAACAATCACTCTACCGCTTACGTAGTGGGAGGACTAGAAATGAAATAGCAATCAACTCCACCACTTATTCAGTGTGAGGACTGAAAATGAGATTACAATCAACTCAACCGCTTATTCAGCGGGAGGACATAATTACAATAGATAAGAAGGCGGCAAGCCAACCTCTTCCACTTATGCAATGGGCCAAAGAACAACAATCCAAGTATATAGCTGTTAGTACTACTAATCAGCTTTACAATGCAAACATGAATTACAAAATTACTAGAATCATTGTCCAAACAAGGCGGCAAGGCCAGCCTCTTCCACTTATGCAGTGGGACTAAGAGAGTTCAAATAAATTTTTGTTAGTACTACTAAGAAGCATTACAACATGATTCATCATGGATATTCAAATGCCAAAACCCAAACTAACAGCTGCAACTTATTACCAAGACTCTTCACACCACACCCATAGACTCACACACCTGAAAACCAGCTTCAACCCCAAAAAACTAAATCTGATATGAATGAACAGCAAGCTGGAAATACAGACCAGCAATATTAAAATCCTGACAAACACTTCTAAATCACTCCCCGCACACTCAAATTATCTCTAAACACACTCCAAAGAACCCACACACTCTAAAACCAACTCCACACAAGGAAACACTCCAAACTAACAATTTTTCAGATTTTGATATGCAACCCATGCCCTGGAAACACAGACCAGCAGCCTAGAAACTCACAAAAATGCTCGTAACTCTATTCACACTCAACGAAATGACCCCCAAACGGATGCAAATGAGAGATACAAGACAGGCGATGAGATTAGAACAAACAAACTGCACCCAAAACCCCCAAATGAATTTATGCACGCATTCCCAAGCAGCCCAGCATAGTACTGCTAGGAAAGAAGTACGATTTGCATTTAAAAATTAAATACTCAACATTAAGCTCTACAAATTTACAAACTTGATCGCCTATGGCATAGGAAGAGAATGAGCCACTACCCAAAATGATCTGACACATGAACTAAGAGTTATGAACTAAAACGTGCTACAGCCACACCAAAAACCAACACTGAAATCTGCACCACACTAAAAACCACACCACATTGGAAATCTGAAAATGCACACTGAAATCGAACCACACATTCAGAAGATCCAACCACAGCTAGGAGTGATGTCTCACACTCGAAGTCTATCAAGAGCCCTAGGAGGTATTCACCCTCAAAGATTGTCTGGAATCAATCCGGCAGCATAACATTATATTTTCTTTTGATCCCAAATGAGAGGCCAAGCACCTGTATTTATAGATTTTTCCCTCTGAAATTCAAATGCAAATGGTGCCCAAAACCATTGAAATTCAATTTCATTTCATGTCATAGCCTCCCCTAGACATGGCATTAATTTTCCCAAACTCCCTAGGCAAAGTTCGAACTTTTTCTTAGGTGACAACTTTGCAATATAAAATAATATAAACATGAAATATTTCATCTTTCTCAATGCCACCTTGTTAATGCCACTGACTTAGGAAAATAACAATATTGTTGGCAGATAGATATTTTTCCTAAGTTGCCCATAACACAATTAATTAGTAATAAAAATAATTAAATATCAAACCTTAGGATAAGGAATTAATATTTAATTAAATAACTTATAACTCCAATACTGATTAATACCAAAATCAAGGATGAAGTTGTGCGATGAAGACCACTGAACTATGTTGAGTTAGGACCCTGTCCGAGACTGCTAAAAATAGAAATGCTCAACACAGCCACTTACTAAAAATAGTAAGTCAAGAAATACTGCTCCGAAAAACATAATCTTTGCACCCAGAGAAAGGGCTTGGAAAGCTCAGTAGAACTGCATCATCCAAACAGCCAAATCCTAACTTACTAAAAATAGTAAGTTCCGAATTCACCAAAGAATCAAATGCATGTTATGCCACCCTGGAGTTCATGAAAAACCCAGAAGGAAACCATAAGCAGAATTGAAGAATTCCCTCCTGACAAACCCTAAAAAGCTCACGCAGAACTCCACAAAAGTCGAAAACCCTAATTCTCCTTTCCAAATAGCCTACGGGTCTCCGGAATAGGCCAATGGACCACTGAATGCACATCACTGAGAAGGGGACATTACACCCCAATTTCTCGAAATGGTTAAAAATGGATCTATGGTTGTTACACCTTCATTGGTATGGGTTGTGTTAGAAATAATGCCTTGAAGTTGAAATAGAATAATTGGCTGGCCAACCCATGGAATGATATTATGATTTAATTTATTATGGTCGGCCCATGTGTTTGGTGCCGAAGTTGTTTGGTATGGGTTGTGTTATAAATAATGCCTTGAAGTTGAAATAGAATAATTGGCTAGCCAACCCATGGAATAATATTATGATTTAATTTATTATGGTCGGCCCATGTGTTTGGTGCCTGTGATGTCCCCTTCCTAAAATCACCCTAAAACATAAATAAAGCAATAATTTTAGGATCTAGGAATAGGAGCTCATCCTTTATACAAAATTGATCTTTTCTCATATTATCCAACCATAGCTAATACTATGCGTACCTATCAATCATTTACTTATGCCCATAATGAAATGCTAAAGTATTTCCAATAAGTTAAAAGGATTGTAAATTTGTGTTGTATGATTTACACCCCATAGATTGCATGAGACTCTTCTTCCCTATTCTGCTAATTCTTACCAGATGGAAGATTTACTGTGCCAAGGGCGCATGACACGGTCTACATGCGGCTCCCTCAAGGTTTAGTACCCGTCTTGGGACATTTTCGCCATGTGACCGATTTACTCTGCCTTTCCCCCACACACTCCCTATCTTTGCAAGTATTAGAGAAAGACGAAGGATAAGCTCACTGCCATCTATAGGTTAAGTAATTAAATTTAATATGGCTTATTTAAATTACATCGTCAATTAATTATTCAGTGATTTGTCCACATATTATGTTATCATTACATTTGGTAAATTTGCATTGCTTCATTATTACCATTATTGATATTCTTGATAGTATCAAACTATATCAATGTTTTGTATTAATTTATTGAACTGCCATTTGTAATCAGTATGGTGATTTAAATTATTAGTATCAATTGCATTAAATTGTATTTATTTTGTTTGCATTACCAATATTAAATTGTATTAACAGCAGACCCTACTGCTGGACTATATTATAGTTATCGACTGAATTATATATTATTTTATTTATATTGGAATATATTTAACTCAGTATTCTACATGTCCTACAAATTACTTATTACGTATGAAACCTGAAACTTAGGTAATAGTGTCAGGTCATACTTACCTTTTCCTTGCTGACTGTTGTTGTCCCTTTGTGACAGGCTGGACTGCCACCGCTGGAATTTTCCTTCACTTAATTCTGCCCCAAATTCTTCTTTCTTGTCTGCCGTACCTCCTTTTCTTCTTTTTGTTCCCCTTTTTTTTCTCCCCCCTTCTTTCGTGTGCAACCCAGGTCTTATACTAATGGGTCCGATGCCCCTTGGGGAGAGACGTGGCTTTAATAAAGGTCACGTCCCTCTCTTGCATTATAATTAAGATCCGATACTTTTGGTATTTAATATTATTCGTTGTTATGTTATTATCTCTTTGTTGATTTAACATAGGAATATTTTCTCATCATTATTATTTATTTTATTTGTTTATTATTATTATTATTTTAATTTATTTGTTTATTATTATTATTTTTTAATTGGTGTATCATACAATCAATTACTGATTATTAATTAGCAAATAATAAATCAATTTCAATGTATTAGAATAATCAAATTAATAATTCATCAATATAATAAATCAAAATAATACACCAAAATATAATACATCAATATAAAGGTACACAAAAGATTTATGGATTAGAATTTAAACCATTGTATTCACAAATTATGATTTCTATTACATTTGGTTTTATTATACATAGATTAGGCATGGTTCGTGACAGTGCCCAAGTTGTTTCATTTTGTGGCGATTGTGTTTTGGGACAAGTTGTCCCATCTAAAAACATTAATTGGAGCACCTCTTTGAAAGTGGATGACTTCCCTTGGAAAAACCACCCCTCCATGAAGAGGCGTGAAGTGATATAAATAGGAGAAGAGATGTGGGTAAGGTAGTAAGGAAAAAATGTGATATCATTCTAATACAAAATGTGATATCAATTTAATATAAGCAAATTTCTGAAGGAGAATAAATTGTTCGTCATCTGTTGAAGAAACAACATCTAGAAGATGAAACTTGTTTATTGAGGTGGGTGCCTCCTAATAGAAGAGATTGGTGTCTCCCGTGGGTTAGTGCCTACAAATTTTGTAAGAGAATTTTATTTAATGGCTAGATTTGGATAGTAGATCCAAGCAGTCCTTTTTGTGTTTTTTCCTCAAAAGATTTTCCACATAAATTTTGTGTTCTTAATTGTTGGATCTTGTGTGGTCATTGAATTTTCAAGTAAGCAAAAGATTAACTTATACTGATTCACCCTCCCTCCTCTTAGTATAAGTGTGTTCTCATGAATTGGTATCACTATAGGTTCCTTCAAAAACAGTCCAACCACTAGAAGGTAGATCTTGGAAGTACACATGGCTAGTCAAGAAGGTTTCTCCTCAAATAGAGCTCCATTGTTTAACAAAACAAAATATGCATTCTAGATTATAAGAATGCAAACTTATCTAATGGCTCTTGGTTTTGATATTTTGCAATCTATTGTGAGTGGTTATAAAGCTCCAACACCTCCACTAGCTGATCAGGCTAGAAAGAAGGCTAGTGAAAACAATGCAAA
This sequence comes from Cryptomeria japonica, assembly GCF_030272615.1. Taxonomy (NCBI): domain Eukaryota; kingdom Viridiplantae; phylum Streptophyta; class Pinopsida; order Cupressales; family Cupressaceae; genus Cryptomeria; species Cryptomeria japonica. The sequence continues at coordinate 564,849,128 of NC_081408.1, forward strand.
AGTCATAAATGCTATCTTGTATGGCCTGTCAAAATCAGAGTTTGCTAAGGTAATGCATTGTGAAAGAAATCTGGGACAAACATCAAAAGGCAATGACAAGGTTGAAAAGGCTAAGCTCCAAACTCATAGACGATAGCTTGTGAGCTTGAAAATGAAAGACAAAAATGTTGCAACCTGTCTCCTCCATGTGGATGAAATTTTTTAACACTATCAGAGGACTTGGCAAAAAGATTGAAGAATCAATAAGCTTCTTGCAATTTTCTTCCTTTAACTTTAGCTTAGTTCAAGTCACATGACAAGAGAGAAGCAAGTTTATCAATTTGAAGGAAGTAAATGGAAGCACTATAAAATTTAAAGATAATGCTACAACAAGGATAACTGGAAAACATACTCTTAACCTTGATAATGGAAAGACAAAAATAAAAAAATCTCTTGTATGTTGAAGGTTTGAAGCATAATCTTCTTTGTGTTAGTCAAATGTGTGACCAAGGACACACCCTCACATTTCATGCTCAAGGTTGTGAGATCAAGTACATGAAAATTAGTTGCAAATGCAAATATAACAACAAATAACCTATTTTTCCTCAGTGAGATCAAGGGAGAAAATGGGACAAACAGATGAAAGTTGTGTTGATGTGTTTTTAATGCACCTCAAACACAAAATAAAATACCAAGGTATTCTATCCTCTCTTGAACAAAGAAACCTCATATGCTATACAACGTGATCAAATGAGATGACTCCAAGGTTTACACTGCGAACTATGCGACTTAAATGTTGTGGATAGACTTGGTGATGTGATGTGATTTTGCTAGAATCACAAGGGGACTTACGTTTTGCTCTTGCTGAATCACAGACTCTAACTAATCTTGCTTGGAAAATAAAAGACGAAAGGAAAGGGTTAAGAAATCTAATTTACTTCTAAGAACAATGATGACAATGGATGATACTAGGATGACGACAACTACACAAACTTGATGCAATCTGCTAAGGAAATGATTTTCATATCATAAATACATCACTCAAATACCCAATGCTAGCGCAATCCAAATGAAACATTCACAATTGAACTTAGCAACGATGAGGTTCAGGCTAACTTTGCACTGTGGCTTACAATCAGCAAACCACAAAAAATATGAACCAAGGAATTCATCACAATATTTTCATAAGCATCCACCATAATCAATGAACTCTAATTAATCTTGAGAAGTAACAAGAAACCATGTAAAATGTAGAAACAACATAAAGATCCATCATAACTTCAATGAAATCATGTATTTATTTCCACAGGTCTTGTCAACAATCTTTGGCTTCTTCCTACTCTATTGCTACTTCTAACTACTAACATTTAACTATCAACTATTGACCTTTACAAATGAAAAGGCTGAGCCTTACATAGAGGTCTCTTTATAATTAATGGCTCAAATTGATTTAGAATCAATGGCCAAGATTTAACAACAAAATCCTAATTAGAGTTTGTTACAACAAACTCCTTCTTGACCAATGAGATCATTACATCAGATAGGGCACATGTCCATCTTGAATGTGCACCAATAGGAAATGAGGTTAGGTAAATAGAACAATATTTGATGAAGCGCCATGTGTCACTTGCTCCATCCTTGAATGAGTATGATACATTGAACATGGACGCACTGACTTGGAAGAATCTGATTGGCTGGATGATGACTAGGATGCCATCTCATCTACACCACGTAAATCATCACAAAGTGTTTGTGATTGAGCACTATCTCTTGACACTCAACATTATCCAGTTTTCTCAATGTTATGATGATGGGGCATATTCCCTAATTGCATCATCGTGTTAATCAAGTTGGTTTTCTAACTTTTGTTAGCTCTTCTAAAACTATTTAGCTTGATCACATTTGCATTTCATATCCTCTTAACATGGAAATATCGGCTTTGTATGTAACTGGGTTCCTTGACTCCTCCATGTAAGGGTCCTCCAAGTTCTAGATGCCACTTTGGTCATCCTAGAATGGCCTACTTACGAACCCCTTGTTACCCCTTCATTACATCTCCTACCTTCCCCTACAAGATGAACTACATTTAAATACAATTTCTATCATATCTCTTAGAGTATATAATGTGCTGATAATGCCTAGTAAGTATAACTATGATGTTATCAAGTAATGCTGCAATAATAGTAATGATGCTCTAATAATAATAGTATTCACAAGATGTTTAATCTAATAATAATACCAATTACTATTTCCATATGAACTACTGTTAGATTTATTATATGCTGGCCCTAATGCTGAAATGGTAGATTTAAGGCTGAGACCATCATAAGGCTACCGAGCATAATGATAACAGAAGTAGACAAGGAGATTAGATTGTAATGATAATAATGGTGTGATAGGGTTATGATCATAGATATTACCAGCAGTTTGATCTTCTTTGGTTTGATGTAATGGCCCCAACTAGGAGGCAGGCTGCTGTTCTGATAATATTTGCATTCAAATTTGATTTCCTCTTGGTGCAGGATTAACGTCTTTCCTTTGATCTCCTTTTTATGATTATATGCAACCTGGTTTGGTGCCCAAAAGTCTGATGCTTAATCAGGCCAGTCCAATAACAGATATGAATAAGAAAATGGTAGATAGAATCGGATGATGGCAGATTGCAATTTAAACTTGATTGATGCTTGAGAGCCAGTTCTTATTAACTGCTCTTCAATCTTATCTGATCCATGGTGAAGTCATTGGATGATTTTGATTCATTTCGTTTATATCTCTCATTGTGAGGGAGAGGTCACACCTCTTCATCATGTGTGCCCTTTGGCAAGAGACACACCCTTTGAAAGAGTGCAACTCTTCATTATTTCTGCCCTTTGAAAGGGACACAACCTTTCACAATCAGATCTGCACTTATTTAAATCAGATCTGCACTTTTGAATCCCAAATTATCCCTCTCTCAAATGAGGTTCTCTTCTCCCTTTTATATCTCATGTTTGAGGGAGTCACAACTTTTCATTCCATGTCTTTTGACCATTCATTAACTTAATTAAATTTTAATTATATTATTATTATTTACCATTAAATTCTATTTCAAAGTGGGGACATTACAAGAATATATCTTTATTTGCACATGAAATTATTACAAAGAAGAAGACTAGAGTGTTTTCCCCTGAGGGGTGTGTGTGTGTTCAATAGTGCATAAACAGTACAAAAATGTAGGAAATATGACAGTATACAGCAATGCAAGTAAACAGAAGAACTCAGATGTAGGTATTCATTAATGCCAAATGCCAGTACATTCAAAACATAACTTTCTTCGACAATATCTACACACCGAAATAGGAAACCAAGTACATATAAAGAGGTGTCGGTGTAGGTTGTCTGGTGCCAACTGTCAACAACCGTCACATAACCACTGACCCTTAACACACGTAATGTTCTAATTACAATATGACATAATTACCCAACAACATCATTGCCCCCAAAAAAGAAGGTCGTCTCCTGACGACATACAACAAAATGGGAAATGACACTAAGACCAAACATGAAAATAGGGGGTACAAAGGGCGTCCCTGATGAAGAAGGGATCGGTGGTGTTGATGCTGCCAACTGCTCCCTCAGCTGGTGAACCTGTTGTGTCCTATGTTGGAGATCTCGCTCAACTACCAACTGCTCTCTCAGCTGGTGAACCTGTTGTGTCCTATGCTGGAGATCTCGCTTAGCTACCAACTGCCTCTCCCTGGATCATTTCACCATAAAAACTGCTTCCATCAACTCCTTTTGTTTCCCATCCAACGCCTGTAAAGTAGATGTGAGACGGGTCTCAAGGGCTTCCCATTCTGCTACCTCGTGTGCACGCCCCGCCATCTCCTAGGCCAAGTCTGCCTTGGCACGAGCCAACTCCTCCTCTAGGCTGGTCGCTCGGGCTCTTTGTTGTGCCATCTCCATCTCCATCGTATGCAGGCGAGTGGCTAGCTCCTCCCGAACTATGATGGCCGCCACCCGCTCTGTCTCTGCTGCCGAGGCACCATGCTGGGTACGTCTGAGCTGGTAGTACCCGTCCCAGAAAGCTTGCTCTACCTGCTATAGCAGCGAGTGTACTCCACCAACCTCAATCGTCTCCTCACGCCTCCAATCTGCCAACATCTTTGAAGTTTCCACAACATGCCAACCCCTGGCCTCAAAACATCTCCCAAACTCCTCAGCACACCCGCTGGTGGCAAAGGCGAGGAGTCACTCAATGGCAGACTGCCCAACGGTCCGCTCTTGAATAGAGACTGCCAATCTTTGTGCATTGGCCTCAACCTCTGCTGCCATCCTCCACGCACTGGCTCCCATCTCTGCCAAAAATATCTCTATGCCCTCTGGCTGGCTCTCCGTAGTGGCCTGCTCCTGTTGCTGCATCTCTGCCATCTTGTCTTCAAACCCAACGGTGTCCTGCAAGAAATCCATCGCCAACTCTTGTTGTCCGGCCTCTTGATGAGAACTACCCTCATCAAGGTCCACAATCTCCGAAAAAGGACGTGGCTGGGGTGAGGCAAGCGGGGGTCCCAGTGGTGTCATGGGAGGCATCTCATAGCGACCCAGCCACGCATCAATGGTGGCATCATCATCTCCGGTCACCGTACCCTCTACTGCCGAGACGTCCGTATGTACTAGTTCCTTCCGTACGATAGACCCAATGCAAGGAAGTTCATTGGGAACCAATGACACTGCTGGAACGTCCTCCGCTGGAACTGTCGTGGCGACCTTAGAGGGTGTAGGCAATGAAGGTCGGGGTCTCAATTGCCCAAATCCTGGGATGGGTACGGTTGGTATGGCTCCTACCGTCACCCCCGAAGTTTGGAGAGGTGCTAGTCCTCCATCCTAAGTCAATACTACTGGTGCATACACCAGTCGGCCTACTCCCGCAGGTCGCACTCCACCAGTCGGTAATCCATGGATTCCTCTTGTCACGTGCCCAAAAGACATTGTGTGGCCACTACTCTCCTTCGTACTCGGGGCTTTCTCTACTTCAAGCTGGCAAGGCGGAATGTGTCATGACTCTAGTTCCTCCGAGAAGAAGTGTCCTCGGAGTCGTCCCCTTCCACTGCACTACTATCCGCCTCTTCTGCAACCTCGTCAATTGTCTTCGTCTCTTGTTCCGTGTCTACCTGTGGTTGTCTCCGTCGCATCCTACTAGAATGGACTTCCCCGCTACCTGCCATGGTATCCAAGTGGGTCCAATAAAAAATGAATGGCAGTGAAGGGTCCCTCGTCTCCCGAGGTTTCGAGACATGCTTCTCCGGCGACACCTGTGTGCGTACAACGTCGAGGAACAACCCTATGGTGTGAAACGACATGTAAAAAGCCTTGTCTCGCAGGATCAAGAATTCATGGATTCTATCGGACAAAATTGTTGCCCAGTTGTACACTGTCCCATTCCTCAAGCCATTAATAAGTGCAATCATGGGTACCGCCATGTCGGATGCCCTGCTGGCTCCTGTAAGTCTACTTTTCATAACATCCAGCAGACACTACCAATCTCCTGGAACGATGTAGGACTTCTTCAACCCTTTGCCCTTGGGTGCCTTGATCGCAGCCCATTCCTGGTCTGAGAGATCACTTCGACAAATTAACTACAGCAGTTGCTCTTTCTTTTCTAGCGACATCTTCATGGCATTCTTTTCTATTTTCTTTCCCTCGTCTAGGATGCCAAATACCCTAGTAAAATCGTTGGGTGCAAAGGAGACGATCACGGTACTCTGCTGGTAAGAGATAGTTGATGCCCTGGTCGCGTTGTCATATGTAGCCACCATCATTCGCAGACATGATTCAAAATCCCTAATGGCAAAGATGGGCATTTGAATTGCCCAATGCACCCGTGCCTTCCTGAGAGATGCTTTAATTGCATAATTATCTGGGGTTTCCAACCACCGGGTCCTGCATACATTTCCACTCAATCCTTCAAATGTAATAGTGTCAGGTGTGATTTTCTCCGGCATTGCCTTCTTCTTGGCTTTTCCTATATCCGGTGACCCTGCAATTTTCACTCCAGACTGCAACACTCGCTTCCCCTTGTCCTTGGCTGCTATGCCTCCTTCTGCCATTTTCTCCAGTCCAGCTTTACTAATCTTGATTTTCCTAATTCCATTTGAATGATTTAACTACGGCGCCAACACTTAATAAACCTTTTAAATTCCATTATGCTTTACCGTGTCAGATGCCCTGCTGGCTCCTGTAAGTCTACTTTTCATAACATCCAGCAGACACTACCAATCTCCTGGAACGATGTAGGACTTCTTCAACCCTTTGCCCTTGGGTGCCTTGATCGCAACCCATTCCTAGTTTGAGAGATCACTTCGACAAATTAACCACAGCAGTTGCTCTTTCCTTTCTAGTGAAATCTTCGTGGCATTCTTGTCTATTTTCTTTCCCTCGTCTAGGATGCCAAATACCCTAGCAAAATTGTTGGGTGCAAAGGAGACGATCATGGTACTCTGCTGGTAAGAGAAAGTTGATGCCCTGGTCGCGTTGTCATATTTAGCCACCATCATTCACAGACATGATTCAAAATCCCTAATGGGGAAGATGGGCATTTGAATTGCCCAATGCACCCGTGCCTTCCTAAGAGATGCTTTAATTGCATAATTATCTGGGGTTTCCAGCCACTGGGTCTTGCATACATTTCCACTCAATCCTTCAAATGTAATAGTGTTAGGTGTGATTTTCTCCGGCATTGCCTTCTTCTTGGCTTTTCCTGTATCCGCTGATCCTGCAATTTTTACTCCAGACTGCAACACTCGCTTCCCCTTGTCCTTGGCTGCCATGCTTCCTTCTGCCATTTTCCTTGATTGTGACAATTGGTCTAATTGCTGCAACCGTTTTGTCCAGTCCAGCTTTCCTAATCTTGATTTTCCTAATTCCATTTGAATGATTTAACTGCGGCGCCAACACTTAATAACCTTTTAAATTCCATTATTCTCTACTATGTCAGATGCCCTGCTAGCTCCTGTAAGTCTACTTTTCTTAACATCCAGCAGACACTGCCAATCTCCTGGAACGATGTAGGACTTCTTCAACCCTTTGCCCTTGGGTGCCTTGATCGCAGCCCATTCCTGGTCTGAGAGATCACTTCGACAAATTAACCGCAGCAGTTGCTCTTTCCTTTCTGGCGACATCTTCGTGGCATTCTTGTCTATTTTCTTTCCCTCGTCAAGGATGCCAAATAGCAAAATCGTCGAGTGCAAAGGAGACGATCACGGTACTCTGCTGGTAAGAGAAAGTTGATGCCCTGGTTGCATTGTCATATGTAGCCACCATCATTCGCAGACATGATTCAAAATCCCTAATGGCGAAGATGGGCATTTGAATTGCCCAGTGCACCCGTGCCTTCCTGAGAGATGCTTTAATTGCATAATTATCTGGGGTTTCCAGCCACCGGGTCCTGCATACATTTCCACTCAATCCTTCAAATGTAATAGTGTCAGGTGTGATTTTCTCCAGCATTGCCCCCTTCTTGGTTTTTCCTATATCCGCTGACCCTGCAATTTTCACTCCAGACTGCAAAACTCGCTCCCCCTTGTCCTTGGCTGCCATGCTTCCTTCTGCCATTTTCCTTGATTGTGACGATTGGTCTAATTGCTGCAACCGTTTTGTCCAGTCCAGCTTTCCTAATCTTGATTTTCCTAATTCCATTTGAATGATTTAACTGCGGCACCAACACCTAATAAACCTTTTAAATTTCGTTATGCTCTACCTTGTACGACATATGTACGGCTCCCCCACTGGGTTGCTCTAACTTGCCTGTACAACACTCTGCTTCATTTATTCTCTGTATGGTCAATATGCCTATTTATCTTTCGGAACTTAAACTGACCCCGTAAGGAAATCAGGCGCTTACTTTGTTTACTTTGACTACTGAATTTGAACTGGCACCTTACGGAAATCAGGCGCTTACTTTGTTTACTCTGACTACCGAATTTGAACTGGCACCGTACGAAAATCAGGCATACAGAATTCTTGATTGCAACTACCGTACGGAATTCTTGCTTGCACCTACCGTACGATGGTCGTCTCCTCAACCGTACAGTCTTCTTCCTGTTGCTTTTGTACGAAAGGAGCTCTATTCACCGTTTGTACGGCTCCGTATGACCCTTTGGCTTTTTGCTATCCCCACGCGACCGTACGGTGTTCACTTGTCTCCGGTTTTTTATTGTACGGAATTGTTGTTCGCTTGTACGAAATTCCTCCCTGATGCTACGCTGTACGGTCGTCCCAAGCGCTAGAATGTTGTCTTCGTCTTACCTCTTTCCTTCTGCCGTACAATGTCGTTGCACTGCAGCCGTATGGTCTTTCTCTGTCACCCTCTGGCTGTACAGATTTTGATTGCCGGACTTCGTCACTGGTGTCACCCTTGGCATACGGCGGTTTTTTCCTTCTATCACTTAGGCGTACGGATTATCACTTGATGTACGACCAATGTACGGTTTGGGAAAATGGATTCCGTACGGTCTACTTAGTGCTCTTTTACCCTCTGTCGTACGGTGTACAACTTTTTCACCATACGGTATGTTGATATTTTTTTATTTTTTATTTTTATTTTTTTAACTTTTCCAAATTTTTCAATTTTTTTCCAATTTTTTCCAATTTTTTCAAAAAAAAATTTTCAACTTAAAAAATAAAATAATTACCTTTTCAATTTGTTCGGCTGGGCCCCACCTCTGGGCAAACTGGATCATTCCGCTGCTACCTGTGGTGGTAAATTTTCAATTTCGACCCATTTACCCTCTCCTTTCTCGGCAAGTCACCCAATGTCGACAACTTAATTGCTCCATTCACAGCTACTTCACGGATTTTAAATGGCCCAACCATCGGACTTTAAATTTCCCAGGCTTAATCTCATTCCGCCCATTATACTTCAACACCCACTGACCTGGACGAAATTCCATGCACCAGATGTGCTTGTCATGCCAAATTTTTTGTCTTTGTTGGGCAGCTTCAATGGCCCACTGGGCCATCATTCTGCGTTCATCCAACTTGCCTAACGCGTACAGCTGCTCCCGCAGGCTTTCCATATCTCCTAGGCGATTCTCGATCGCGATCCTTAAATTCGTAACCTTGAATTTTGTTGGCACAATGGCCTCTTGGTCGTAAATTAACTGAAAGGGTGTCTGGCCTGTGGTGACTTTGTAGGTGGTCCTACATGCCCATACTACGGATGGCAACTTCTCCTCCCAATCTTCCTATTCGACCCCGCAGGACTTATAGATCACTGACACCAATATTTTATTAGTAGTTTCAACCTGCCCGTTGGCCCTCGGGTAGTACGGGCTCGACAAGGAATGAAAAATCTTGAATTCCGTCGTGCGCAACTTGACTACGTGATTCACAAAGTGCCCACCACGATCACTCGTCAGTTGGATTGGGATGTCGTACCTTGTAATAATCTGTTCATAAATGAACTTGGCTGTACTCAAAGCTGAGTTATTCGGTAGTCTTCGCACCTCAGCCCACTTGGTAAGGTATTCTGTCACCACCACAATGTAATGACATCTCCGTGTTTTGCTAGTCTTTAAAGGTCCAATTAAATCTAGACCCCAGCGTTCAAACAACTCCTAGGCATGGGATGGATTGAGGGGCATAAAGTCTCGCTTTAATGGTTTTCCTGCCCTCTGGCACATATCACAGCCCACCACCCATTCCCGTGCATCATTATACAGGGTGGGCCACCATAGCCCGACTAGCAATACCTTGCGTGCGGTGGTGTCTGGACCCATGTGACCTCCTGCATGCCCTTCGTGTGCTTCCCAGAGCACTCCCGGAATCTCTTCTTCCATCACACACCTTCTAAGGACTTGGTCAGGTCCCATTTTATACAACAACCCATTAATTAGCTGAAATGTCCTGCTTCTCAAGACCAGCTTCCTTCTCTCACTCGGTAACATTTCGGCTGGGAACCGAGAGGTAGACAAGTATTCCCCAATGATCGCATACCATGGTGGTAGTGTCACAATGTGGAACAGATGTGCATCAGGAAAATAATCATTGACTCCTTCCAGCAACTCTCGTGACCTAATCCGGGACAACTAGTCTGCGATCCCATGGCTCTTGCCTGGCCGTACAGTTATTGTGAAAGTGAACTCTTGAAGAAGCAATAGCCACCTACTTATTCTGCCTTGGATAATGGGTTTATTTACCAGGTACATCAACGCCTGGTGGTCCACATACAAAGTGAAGGTTGTCGCCAGCAAGTAGTGCCAAAATTTTTGTATGGCATAGACCATTCTGAGGGCTTCCCTCTTGGTGGTATTGTAGTTCTTCTCGGCTTTCAACATCAACTGACTGGCAAAATAGATGGGATGATCCAACCCATGTCCCCCTTTTTGTGCTAGCGTAGCCCCAATGGCATAGTTCGAGGCATCCATGTGTACGTGGAATTCTCAGTCCGAATTTGGATAGGCCAGAATGGGTGCTGCCACCAGTCTTCTCTTGAGTTCTTCGAATGCTTACCCCTATGTCGGTCCCCATATGTACGGTTCGCCCTTTCTTGTCAGTTTGTCCAATGGGAATGAACATTGAGCGAAGTTCTTGATGAACTTCCAGTAGTATCCTATATGTCCCAAGAAGGACTTTACTCCCATTACATCAATGGGCAACTCCATCTCCACAATTACCCGTACCTTATCCGGGTCAGTTTTCAATCCAGCTTTACAAACGATATGGCCCAACAACTTTCCTTGCACTACCATAGATCTACATTTCCTTGAATTCAAGGCTAGCCTAGCCCTTCGACATCTCTCCATGCACTCTCGCAGCTCCACCAAGTGAGTGTCTTCACTACTAAAAATCGACCAGTCATCCAAAAAGGCCTTAAAATTCCCCATAGACATCTTATGGAAGATGTGAAGGACTATCCTCTGAAATGTTGCCGGAGCATTGCACAAACCAAACGGCATCCGGTTGTACGCATAGACTCCGTCCTCCACCACAAAGGTGGTCTTCAACTTGTCCTCCTCAACTATCAAAATATGATTGTAGCCGGAAAAGCCATTTAGAAATGAGTACATATGCATGGGCAACCACCTCCTCCAGGATGTTGTCTCTGAAAGGTATAGGGAACGAATCCTTGATGGTGACTGCGTTGAGGCACCGAAAATCCACGCAGATGCGGATCTGGTTGGCCTCCTTCAGTGAGATCACAATCTGCGAGACCCACTCACTCGTCTCCGCCCGAAATATGATGTCGGGCTCCAGCATCCGTTCAATCTCTTTGTTCACCTTGGTCGCATAGTTCTTATTCATTTGGTACGGCCTCTTCCGTACTGGCTGGGCTCCCGGAACCAGTGGTAACTGATGGATGCACAATTCTGGCGGGACCCCTTTCAGATCCTTGTAGGACCAAGCGAACACGTCCTTGTATTCCATGAAGATTTTGAATGTTGCAGCCTTCAGCATCGGGCTCCAATCGTCTCCTACCCAGATATTTCGAGGGGTGGCAGTGTCTCCTAAGTTCTCCTTCACAGTGGGGTCTTTGTACCGCATTGGTTTGTCCTTTGAAAACTCGTACGTCGGAACATCATTTACTTTGGCATCTCCCTCCTTATACTCCCTGTATTCTGGTAGGAACTCATCTTTCTCGCCTGGCTCTTCTTCAATTTGCAGCATGTGACACGCAAGGTGGAATACTTCATAATCTTCCATTTGCCAGTGGAAGAGTCCATTCAATGAGTAGATGTCATCTTTCGAGAAGCCATCGAGTTCAAGCACTCCTTCATTATTTGGTTCCATCTTGTCTTTGCCTTTGTAGGAATCCCACTCCCATCCGTTTGAGTCCTCTGAATTAGAGTCGGATGATGCCAGCTCCTCGCCAACGACCTGGGTCCTTAGATCAATAATGTACTTTCGCCCCCCTTTCTCCATGGAAAGGGTGTTCTTCTTCCAATTGTGGTTCACTTTGGTTGTGACCAGCCACCCTCTCCCTAAGATGGCGTCATAACCCTTTCTTTTAAGTGGGATTACCACAAAATCCAGTAGTAAGGGTTGTGTGCCAATGGTCACGGGCTGGGCCATCAGGGTGTCGAGTGGCTTGATACCGTGCTGGTCTGCTCCCACCAAATTGAATGTTGGTGGCCATAGTGTTGGCTTCCCGAGCTTCTTCCATGTATCCTCTGGCAGCACATTCACCCCAGATCCTCCGTCCACGATGGTGTCCTTGAGGATAGCCCCGAGGATTCCCATTTCCACTACCACAGGATGCTAACCACTATTTAAGGCCAACAACATTGGATCAGCCGAGGGGTTGACCAGAACTTCTGTCTGGGTCACACCCGAAGGTGCGTGTGCGGTGCTTTGTACGATATTGAAAATGGCAGTCCTCAGCTGTGGCATTGTGTCCAGAAGGTCCTTCACCCTTATCGGTGTTGGCATATGGACACTCCAATGAGACATTGTATGTGATTGAAGGTTTTGTCATTGATGGCAACCTTGCAATCCTATGGCACCGGCAAGACATCATACCGGCAAAGCATTACACAAGCAAGACAGTTCATCGGCATCAACAAGATCACTCTACACCGGCACCGGCACCGGCACAGAAGAAAAGATGTATACCGGCATAGAGGCCGCCAGGATTTTTGATATGTAATATTTTGTTTATTATTGTAAGCTGACTTGGCAAATTGTAAAATGACTCTTGTATATAAAGGAGATCATTGTAGACATTTAGAGAGAAAACGTAGCGAGCATAAAGAAAATTATTAGGCAGACCTAATGTGCGAATTATAGGTCAAGGGTATATGTAAAGAACAGAGCAAGAACCGGTACTGAATCTGGCATTGGAGATGCTATTGTAAAGCAGTACAAGTCATTGGATTAGTATAATCCTTATTGTAAGTCAATGTGACTTCTCATTGAGCAGTGAGCTCTAGGCAGTTGGCCTTCCTACATGTGCAAGCCCCTATTGTAAGTAATATTCTCTTATTGGCTAGTGAGTGAATATTGTGGGTCACAAATCCCATCGAGGTTTTTCCCACACCGGTTTCCTCGTTAAACATCTTGTGTTATGGTGTTCTTTTCATGTGGATGTTTCTGATTCTGTTTATTGCATTAATTCTTGCATACCGGTATACTGATATTTTATGTTCTACATGTTTTAACTTAGAAAATTCTTATCACCGGTTAGATACTGATTCACCCCCCCTCTCAGTATCTGTGGGAATCCTAACAATTGGCACCTCCATCTGCAAGACTTGCCCAATTATGTTCTTTTCGGCTTCAGTACAGGATGATGTACTCACCACCTCTTCTTTTTTCCGTCTTTCTGTCGTCATCTCCCGCTCAATGTCGGTCTTTGCCTCTCGTAATCTCTCTGACTCTATCCTACTACCTTCCTTGGTGGTACACAACATATTTAAAGGACCTTGCAGTTGTCGAGAGGAACACAACCATCAACCAACGGACACATAACTACCCGAGAGTGACAACCCACTTAATACAATTAAATAATACATTGCCGGATAACCAATATTATCAAACATAACAATAGACATTTTATGCTAACTGCAGCTAAGCAAGAAACAAGCTTCTATTTCTTTATTCATAACAAAGGCAGAATACATAGCAGCAGTGTCATGTTGCACACAAGCTCTCTAGATGAAGTAGACATTGGAAGACATTAAGGTAGAATATGATCATCCAATTTCAATACTTCGTGAGAATACTAGTGCAATAAATGTTTCAAAGAATCCTAGTATGCACTTTAGGAGAGAGCATATTCCTATCCAGTATCATTTCTTAAGAGAACAAGTAACAAAACAACATGTCAAGTTGGTGGAGTACATTGCCACAAAAGAATAGATCGCGGATATTTTTATGAAGCCCCTTCCAAAAGAGACTTTTGAGTATCTTGGATAGAAATTGGAAGTGATATATTTTTAATCTATTCACTAAGTTCTTTATGAGAGGCACAAATTCAGGAGGAGCTAATTATTGTATAATCTTTTAGCTCCGTAGATTCTTTGGTGATATGCATTCAAAAGACAACTCAAAGAATGATCAGCTAGTGAATATTCTTTGTGAGAGTTTTGAACATCCCTTTGCCATTGATTTCAAAGGGGGAGAATTACAAAAAAGGGAGAACTATGTTCCTACTGTATTCACAAGTTATTTGTTTGCAAGGTTGCCATCAATGACAAGGAGGGGGATTTTTAGAAATATTGTCATTGATGTCAAAGTTCATTTTGTTTGAGAAAGGGTTAAACTGAATAACAAGTCTTGACCATCAAAAGGTTATATATTGACTTCAAATTCTATGCTCATCAGGCTTCATCTCTCCTGTTTTCACCCTAATAGTTAAGTTCGTGATGAAAAAACACAAGTCGAACCCCAACCCCAAACATTTTCATCAAACATCGATGATTAGGCCTTGAGCTTGACATTTGTGAAATCTATTGAAAGGCAATATAGAGTACATCTAACACTTAACCCTCGACTTCCGAAGTTCAATTTTCCTTGCAAATTTTCTAAGTCCATTGAGCATCAATGATCAAACTTACAACGTAACCTTTGGGAACTAAATTGAAAGATGGTAAGAAGACAGCTCAATCTTTAATTTCCAACAATCAATCTAATCCTTCAATGCTCAACAAGACTTCGATGTTCAGTGTTTCTCTTTAAGCAATGACCTTCACCTTTAGTAAGCGGTAAGAGTGACCCTGCACCCCAATTCCCCTAAATGGTTAAAAGTTAATCTATGGTTGTTACACCTTCATTGGTATGGGTTGTGTTAAAAATATTTTCCTTGAAGTTGGAAGAGAATTTATTGGCTAGTTGACCCATGGAATAATATTACAATTTCATTGTAATTATTATGATTTAATTCATTATGGTCAGCCCATGTGTTTGGCATCCGAGTTGTTTCATTTTATGGCTTTCTTGTTTTGGGACAAGTCATCTCATCAAAATATTATTGGGGCACATCTTTGAAAGGGGAAAACTTTTGTTGGAAAAAAAACACCCCTCTTGATGAAGATGTAATATACACTTTTGTTTTTATGTGTTTTTTTATTTGAGTTTGTTTTGGAATGTAGAGAGAGATCCAAAAATAGATATAACAATAGTCTTATTTGTAGCAATGAATTAAAACAAAATAACTCTTCAAAATCACAGTATTCAGACTTAACCACAACCAACAATATTTTCAGATTTATTTTTAGAATTGGTTTACAGTATATCATTAAAATATAAACTACCCAGGTCATCAAAATACATTACCATGCCATTTCCAACATACCCATTTGATTTGAACGATTACAAGTCTAATTTTGCAATTAAACAATAATCTGAAAACCCTCAAATTTGGACACCACACTTTTAAAATGTCTCCTTTGCCCACGTTTTGGATGTCTCTTAGGTGACTCCCTTAGGCAAGGAAAATCCTTCCAAACCAAACAACTAGAATCAACAAACCCTCACGCTCTCCTGGGAAGTACAGCCAACAGCATGAATGGTACACCCAACATA
This sequence comes from Cryptomeria japonica, assembly GCF_030272615.1. Classification (NCBI taxonomy): domain Eukaryota; kingdom Viridiplantae; phylum Streptophyta; class Pinopsida; order Cupressales; family Cupressaceae; genus Cryptomeria; species Cryptomeria japonica. The sequence continues at coordinate 564,864,605 of NC_081408.1, forward strand.
ATGAGATGGTACAGCCAGCAAATAAGAGATATAAATAGCAGTTAAAACCTTCAATTTTTCCATTCTTGCCTTCACAATCAAACTCTGATCTTTTGTACTATGGAAATGGAAACCACAAACTGAAATCTTCAACAATGAAGCCCAAATGTGATCTCTAGTTAAAACCACCAATAAATCTCCTAGGTTAGATCTTTCACTAACGAAGATGTTCTTTGCAAGGGTTTTCATCCTCACAAAGCCGCAAGACGAAGAAGTTCAATCCAACCAAGGTTTGAGTTCAATATCAAATCTATACATAATGAAAATGAGCTTCAAAAAACTGTCTTTTGAAGGCCTCCAAAAACCAATGCCCACTTAGGGATTTGCACTTTTTATTTTAATTTTATTTACTCCTTATGTCTCCCCAAATTGGCGGCCATTTCAATATGTTCATTTTATTTAATTTAAACAACTTATTCCTCCTTAGGCCCCCACTTAGCCATTTTAATAAATTAAATAACACTAAAGTTAAATCTTTAGTTTAACTTTAATATTTTAATGTTATTTAAATTAATTGCTCTTGACCACATTAATTGCCTAGATATCAACATCAAATGCACTTTGATTTACCGACATTCCCAAAATACAAACACTGCCAGCTAACCAAGTTGGTGTCTAGTCTATGAGTTACTAAAAATAGTAAAAATAGACAAATTGCTCGAATCCACTCCAAAAAATGCCATAATGCAAATCTCAACTAATTGAGCCCCAAGCAACACCTATCATCACCAAACAGCTGGATTGAGCAGTCACCTTAGTCCCCTAACCTTAAGTCATTAGCCTATGGGAACCCGTTGAATAGGCTAATGGTCACCATGTTGATAGTGCTTGGGAAGGGGACATTATAGTCCATCCTCCCCAAAATTACTTGTCCCCAAGCAATTCCAACTTTGAATGCTGCAAGATATATTCATTTTCCCACGTTGCATCCTCTACCAACAAATTTTTCCACTTAACCAAGTACTCTTTGATAATCCTTTTTTGCAGAGTACACTCCCTATGGTCAGTAATGGCCTATGAAATCAAGATTAACTTCCCCTCATCTAATGGTGGCATCTCTGATGAAGGAACTACATTATGCCCAAGTACCTTTTTGGGCCTAGACACATGAAATACATTATGCACTTTGTTGCTAGCCGATAGCTCTAGCTCATAAGCTACTTATCCAATCCTTTTGGTTTAAAAGGACCGTAGAACTGAGGTTTGAGCTTCTCTAACCCACTCTTCTTGAGAGTCGATTGTCTGTATGATTGGAACCTCAAATAAACCATGTCGCCCACCTCGAAAATGCGCTCTGTATGATGCTAATATGCATACAGCTTCTGCTGATTTTGCTAGCCGATAGCTCTAGCTCATAATCTACTAATCCAATCTTTTTGGAGACTTTGAAAGGACCATAGAACTAGGGTTTGAACTTCTCTAACCCACTCTTCTTGAGAGTGGACTGTTTGTATGACTAGAGCCTCAAATAAACTATGTCGCCCACCTCGAAAATGTGTTTTGTATGATGCTAATATGCATACATCTTTTGTTGATTTTGTGCCTGTTGCAAGTTTTCTTTCAGCGATTTCATGATATCATGAATCTCCTATAGCAAATCTCTCATCTTAGGCACTCTACTATCCCCAAAGAGAAAATCAACAAAATTAGGAGTTTTGTATTCGTACAATGCCATGAATGGTGACATCCTGATAGACATATGATATGTAGAATTATAACAATACTGTCCAAGGTGCAGTCATTTAACCAATGCTCTCTACTATCCTAAAATATAATTCTTGAGATGCCCTTCCACCCATTTATTCACTATCTTCGTCTACCCATCTATTTGTGGGTGGTAACTAGTGTCGAGAGTGAGCTCTATCCCACTCAATCTGAAAAGTTCATGCCAAAAGAGGCACAAGATCTTGTCCTTGTCACTAACTATGCTCCTAGGCATCCCTTGATTTCTAAAAATATACCTGACGAACAAATCAGCAACTTGCACTGCTATGTATGTTGGAGAAATAGCAAAGAAATGTGCAAACTTTGTCAACTTGTCCACTACAATACATATGCAATCCTTACCCTATACCTTAGGTAGCCCAGTGATGAAATCCATAGAGATGCATTCTTATTTCTGATTGGGAATGGATAGGGGTTGAAGCAAACTAGTTGGATAAGTATGCTCCTTTTTGTTCTGCTGGTATGTGAGGCAATTCTTGACATACTTAAGGACTTCATTGTAAAGTCCTTTCCATATAAACCTTTCCTAGACCTACTTGTAAGTCTTAAAGAATCTTGGGTGACCAACCATAGGTACATAACAAAAAGTCTTCAATATCTTCACCTAACTCTTAAATTAGACACCAAATAAATCCTTAGCTACATAACAAAAAGTCTTCAATATCTTCACCTAAGTCCTAAATTAGACACCAAATAAATCCTTGCCTTGTAAATTATCAACTCATTAATCATTGTGTACCTATCATCCTATATAGTACCTTTAATGATTCCTACTGCCCATGAATCCTTGGCATATTCTACTAAAATCATCTCTCTCCAATCAGCAGTGATCTTGACTAATGAGCACAAACGAGGCCTCCTGGAAAGTGCATCAACAACCACATTTTTCTTTCCCTTAACATACACAATATCAAAATCGTAGGATTGAAGTCGATTCACTCACTTTTGCTGCATATCATTGAGATCTTTCTAATTCATGAAATATTTTATGCTATTGTGGTCAATTTTGATGATGAACTTGCCCCCCACCAAATAAGGTCTGAACTTGGCCAATGCATGCATGATGGCCAACATTTCTCTATCATATATTGAAGACATCTTCTCCACACCTCTCAACTCCCTTCTTTCAAAGGCTATGGGATGCTTCTCCTGCATTAGTACAACACCTATCCCCTCTCCTAAAGCATCACACTCCAAGTCAAAAGGTTTGGAGAAATCTGGAGTAGTCAAAATTGGGCAAGTAGTCATCACCTGTTTGAAGTGACCAAAACACTTCTACGCTGCAGTAAACCACACGAAAGCCCTCTTTTTAGTCAAATTTGTAATTGGAGCTTCAGTTTATTGAAACTTCATAACAAATCTCCTATAGAACCCACATAGACCAAAGAAACCCTTAAGCTATGAAAGATTCATGGGTGTAGGCCACTCAACAATTGCTTTGATCTTTTCAAGATCAACTCTCACTCCCTCAAAACTAACAATATGGCCAAGGTATAGAAGTTTTGTCATGCCAAAATCACACCTAGAATCTTTGGCATACAGTGACTCACTCTCCAATATGCTTAGAACTTCATCAAGGTGCCACATATGTTCTTCCCAAGTTTTGCTAAAATCAAGATATCATCAAAGAATATTAATCCAAACTTTCTTAACCACTCCTTGAATACTTGATTCATACAAGACTAGAAAGTGGTTGGTGTATTGGTCAAACCAAAAGGCATCACCAAAAACTTAAAGAGACCAAAATGGCATCTGAAAGTCATCTTCTCTACATCCTGTTGTGACGTCTTCACACATCGCCCCATTGCAAATGGGGACCCCCACTTTTTCCTGCCTTTTGCATAGCGGTAGAGTCTCTTGCTATTAGCCTTCATTTGAAGAAGTGTGTTTTCTCAGGTAGCTAGATAGTGGTAGAGTCATTTCTCCCTCCTTAGGTTGGAAAGATGTTGAGTTGAGCATAGTAGGTAAGGAAGGTCAATTGAGCAAAATTTGACTATGGGAAGGAATGGAGTGTCAAGTCAAGTGTCGATTTGAGCATGACAAGCAAGGAGATTTGAAGGATGCATACCTTGGATCAAGTCTCATCAATTATGCAAAGTTTCCTTCGTCATCCAAGTAATATGATCATACTTCATTGAGAGGCAGGTTGAAGGGGCAAAATTTGACTAAGTATGAGAAAATTTCCTTTGCTCCCCTTTAGGAGCCAAATGCACTTCCATTGCTCCCTCAAAGGAGCGAATTTCCTTCCCTTGCCATCTAGGGGGTCCAAGATACCCTTGGTCATCATGAATTGCAATGTGAAGCCTTGGTCGAGCAATGAATTTGATCTTTAGCCTTGCCTAATGCAAAATCTGACTAAGTATGAGAAAATTTCCATTGCTCCCTCTTAGGGGCGAATTTCACTTCCTTTGCTCCTCCTTAGGAACGAATTTGACTTCCTTTGCTATTGTGACCCCCAGCATGACTCCCATTGCATTCTAGAGGCCTGAAATGGATACAATGAATCCAATTGGAAGGATGAATCGATGAAGAAGTTGATAAAAAGCTGAGGATGGTAAGTTTGTTGCGCTCCATTGTTCCTTCCTAGGAGCGAATTATACTGCCTTTGCCTTGGTTTTGGAGCGAAATTCCTCTCATCACCTTCTAAGGAGCCTAAGATCATCATATTCCTCTCATCACCTTCTAAGGAGCCTAAGATCATCATATGTTGCCTTTGTCGAGCAAAGAATTCAATTTCCAATCAACAACCTAAGATTTGGCTAAGTGTGTAAAAATTTCCATTGCTCCCATTCGGGATCGAAATCTACTTCCTTTGCTCCTTCTCAAGAGCGAAATCATCTTCCATTGCCCTCATCTTGGAGCGATGTGGACTTCTTTTGCATATTTGAGGGTAAGGAACAAGTTTAAGTGCCTTCAACATCCTTTTGATCATTGAAAGAGATTAATGCATCATAATTTTAATAAAGGGAAGGGTCGAGATGGCAAATTTGGAGCGACTTCCTTTGCTCCCCTCCAGGAGCAAAAACACTTCCATTGCTCCTCTTTAGGAGCGAATTGCTCTTCCTTTGCTCTTGGTTTGGAGCGAAGTAATCTCTAAGGCGTTCATTGAGAGGTATTTGTTGACTTTTGTGCATGGAAACCAAAAAACCTAAGGCATGAGTGGATAAGACAGCTAGAGAGTGAATTTGAGGTCACTTCCATTGCCTAATTCTTGGAGCAAATTATGCTTCCATTGCTCGTCAATTGGAGCGAATTCCTCTTCCTTTGCTCCTTCATGAGAGCAAATTCACTTCTAAGCTACGTTACCCCAAGTTTCTGGTACGAGGGGACAAGGGGACGAGTTTGACAGCAAATTTTTTTGCCAAATTTGGGGACGGGGGGGACGGCTATATAAAATATAGGGAAAATTTAAAATATATAGGAAAATTCTAAATGTTCATATGAAAACATGGATAAAGCATGCATCTATACATTATATTCATATGAAAACATGGATATAGCATGTGTATGATACTATGAAAACATTTTAGAATGCAAACATCGAGCATACAACATTATCAAAAGACTCAATACTCAATATGCACTCATAATTCAGAATTTCAATTCATTCACATTGTCAATATGCATATCATGATAGATATTAAAGAAATAACATACAAAATGCCCAAAGGCCACACTGCTGCCATATTGTTTCATTGTCAATTGCGATATGGAAATCAAAATAGTACTAAGTAAATACTAAAAAGCAAAGTATAATATTTATTATTTAATTTATTTTCTATTTATAAATTTTAAAATTTATAATATGAATTAATTTAAAATTATAAATATTTGATATGAATTAATAAATTTAATGTTGCCTTTTAATTTTTGATAGAGGGCCCATGTTAGAAAAATAATAAAATATAGATAGTCGTATTTTGATTTCATAACTATTCAAATTCAATAATAAAAAAATTGATAAGTCGTTTTTAAAATTTTTTCAACATAGAGGACCCATGTTAGAAAAATTAAAAAAAATTTGAAAATACGACTTTTTTTTTTTTAATATTTTTCCCTAGCCCTAGATGTGGGGGACGTCTAGCCGTCCCTGGGACGGCTGGGACGTCCCCCACAGCTAGGGAAGTCGTCCCCCCGTTTTGGGGACGTCCCCTCAAAATTCTGACAATTTGGGGATGGGGGGGGGACGTCCCCTGGCCGTCCCCAAGTCCCCGAAACGTCCCCGGGACTGGGACGGGGGTTTTCAGGTAGGGGACGCGTCCCCGGGTTTCGTAGCTTCTAAGGCATTCATTGAGGGTTGTTTGATGACCTTTTGTGCATAGAGACTAAAACCTAAGACATGAATTGGTGAAACCAAGCTAGATGGCGAATTTGAAGTGATTTAATGTGATTTCCTTTGCTCCCTCCTAGAAGCGAAATACTCTTCCTTTGCTCTTTCATGAGAGCGAATTTGCTCCTAAGACCTCACATGAAGGTAATTTGATGCATTTGAGTTGATGCAAGGAGGGTAAATGGAGGAAATCAAGCTAAGTATCGAATTTAAGGTCATTTCCTTTGTCCCCTTCAGGATCGATTTTTACTTCCATTGCTCCTCATCTGGAGCGAATTTCCCTTCCTTTGCTCTCTCATGAGAGCGAAGTTGATTTTAGAGCCTTCCTTAATGATAATTTGACACATCTACACACTAGGAGAGCAAAACTACAAGATTTAAGTTGATGAAAAGAGGAGAGATTGATAAAACATAGCTAAGTGGCAGAATTGAGACTACTTCCATTTCTCCCTTCTAGGAGCGAAAGTTACTTCCACTGCTCCCCTACAGGAACAAAATTCCTCCATTTGCACTCAAAAGGTCCGAAATTCTTCTTTTAGTGTGATAGGGAGTATTGATTCAGTTAATTTTGTTATTTCATCAATATGATTCAAAATGTCTTCTTTTCCAGGTCTGATTGAAGAATCAAAGCCGGGAGTGAGGAAGCACATTCAAGATTACACCAAGATGGAACACAGCGCAAGGCAAGCATGACATTCAAAAGCAGAAGGACTTCATCGGCAAGCACAAGGGTAATAAGGAAGGTGATTACACAGGAAGGATCTCAAGGTGTTCAAGAATTCTCACTGCAGCATCACAAAGAAAGAATTCCAAAGGAGTGAAGAAGCAGTCGTGACATCAAGGGTTCATTCCAAGGCAATATCAAGATCCAAAACTAAGAGGAAGTCAACATATACACCCTGTACCTTCATGGTTTTCAGCATTGAGACATTCAAAAGGATAGTTTCAGAAGAGTTAATCAATGTTAGAAGATCATCTTGAACAACATGATATAATTTGGAAACACACCTTCATCATCATCACTACTGAAGCTTGATAATGTTGAGTATCAAGAAATATTATTCAATACTCATTCATGATGATGAATCCAGATCACAAGTGCAAGTTGAGGTGGCATCCTAGTCACCATTCCATCAATCAGAAGGTCCCACATCAACATGTCTCGATTCAATGAACCAAGCTCACCCATGGGGGCACAAACTCCAATATACCTACCCCTACTATCTATTCATCAAACGCTCAAGAAATGACATGTGTCCAAGCATTGTAGTTATTTCATTGGCCAGACTAAAGTTTGTTGTAACAAACCCTAATTAGGGTTTCATTGTAAAATCTTGGCCATTGATGGGGTTTGATCCTAGCCACTCATTGTAATGAGCTCTATATAAAGCTCACGCTCTTCATTTGTAAAGGTCAGTAGTTAGGAGAAGTTAATAGTTAGTAGCAAAGAATTAGTGACTAGGAGAAAGATAGAAAATAGGAGGTTAACAATAGTTAGAAGTTAGAATAGGAGAGGGAGGAATTGTTGTTAAGACTTGTGAATGGAGATACTCTTTTCATTGAAGTTATGGTGAAATGAGTTATTTCAACAAGTCCCATGCTTTCTACTTATCATCTGCTTTTATGTTGATTAGATTGAATGGAGGAATTTGTTGAATGTATTTGTGTGGAATCCATTTAGTCCATACCACTAGCCTCTTGCTGATTGTAAGTGTGTCTTGCATCGCCAATTGGAATTATATGAGCTTAACTTCAATTGTTATATGTCCATTGTTGATGCATTGACTTGAATGGTAATCAATGTTTGATGATAATGATTTGAACATCTTTGAATTGCTCCTTAGAAGATTGCACTGAGCATGTGTCAAATTGTTTGGTTTGATGATGAGACCTTGCCCGATAGGATTCCATCGAATCAATCACTCTTTTCTTGCATTCTAAACCTTAGAATAGAATTCCTCAACCCTTTCTCTTTTGCCCTTTTTTTCAACTCAAGCTAGTTTAGGATAAAAAGCATCACAAGATTTCAACATCAAATGATCAAGTTCCAGCAATTCAAGCATTCATGTACAACGTAAGACCCCTTGAAGAAACAACAATCACAACAACCAACAGAGCTTATCCACACGTCATGACCCGACATTGAAGAACCTTGGAGTTATCTCAAGTGATCCTTATGCAAATCTTCAGCATTCGAGAGACTTTGATCAAGAGAGGATAAGATACTTTTGAATATTTTATTCTGTGTTTGCATGTGCCTAAAAAACACATCAACACATCCTCTTTCCTCCTTCTGATCTGATGGTAAACTGATCTCAAATCAATCTTACAAAAATAGCAAGCACCATGCAATTCATCAATCCTAGGAATAGGATACCTCTTTTTTGATTGTCTACTTGTTCAAAGCTTTGTAATCAATGCACATTCGCTTATGCCATCCTTCACCAATACCACTGTAGAAGCAAAGGGTCTTTTACTGGGTCTAATGTGCCCCACATTCACTAATTCCTTAATGGCCTTTTCAATCTCATCCTTATGCCTCTTCAGATCTGATCAAGAGAGGATAAGATACTTTTGAATATTTTATTCTGTGTTTGCATGTGCCTAAAAAACACATCAACACATCCTCTTTCCTCCTTCTGATCTGATGGTAAACTGATCTCAAATCAATCTTACAAAAATAGCAAGCACCATGCAATTCATCAATCCTAGGAATAGGATACCTCTTTTTTGATTGTCTACTTGTTCAAAGCTTTGTAATCAATGCACATTCGCTTATGCCATCCTTCACCAATACCACTGTAGAAGCAAAGGGTCTTTTACTGGGTCTAATGTGCCCCACATTCACTAATTCCTTAATGGCCTTTTCAATCTCATCCTTATGCCTCTTCAGATGCCTATATGGTGTAGTGATTACTGGTTTGGCACCTCCAACTCTATTACACCTTGCTAGGCTTAGATAGAAACTTCTGAATGTCTAGATGATAATTGTTCTTCTGCTGTTTTGAAACTAAGGGCATTATGATACACTTTGCTGCCCACTCCACCTGATCATGTCTAATCAACTTCTTCATCCTCTTAAAGGATAGTACTCTAGGACCCTCATCTAACATCCCTCCGAGTACTATTCTCTTCCCCTTCGCCTCAAATCTCATCTCCATCTTCTACAAATTCATAGTGAACTCCTGACTGTTTGCATCCAATGCATTCCTAGAACCACATCAATGCCCCCTTTGTTCACCACATAGAAGTCATCTTTCAACTCATACTCTCCCGTTTGTATGGTCAAATTAGAAACCTTGCAAGTGCAATTGAGCTTATATCCATCTGCCACCATTGCCTTGAAGTCTTCATGTTCTTCAATGAAATTATGAGTAGCACCTGTATCAATGAGAGTCATTATTTGCTACAAATTTAGAACACCTTTAACCTTAAATCCTACCACCTTTTGGAATCTAGAAAGTTGAGCAATGGTTGCACTTGTTCCTTCTTCTTTTGATGATCTTTCTTCCTCACTACTCTTTGAATTAGATTGCTGATCTGATTTTTCTGAGATTTCTTGACTGTTTGACTTTGGATTCCCTATGAAAGCACTTTTTATCTATATCCCTTTTGTGTGGGAATCCTTTGGATTGGAATTTTCTCTTAGAAGTGGTGGTCTCCATGTCCCTAGCCTTCTTAATGGCTTCTTGTAGAGTATGTGGATTCAGTGCCTTAATTCAACCCCTCGAAGGATTTGATAGACCATCCATAAACAGAACTATAAGTCTCCTCTCTGAAATATCTGTAACCAAAACCAACAACCTCTAAAAATTAGGAACATAAGCATACACTACACCCCATTGTTTCAACCAAGCCAACTCATTGAAATGCAGTTCTGGATCCTTTTTAGCAAATATTTAAAATAAGCCTCTTTGTGGCATATGAAGTGATCTAATCATGTCCCATGGTAATCATCCCATGATGCCACCACTCATGAGCAATATCATCCAAGTGAATCAAGGCATATTTGATAGCTTCATCTTCTGGCATGGGATTAAGCTGAAAATATGTATCCACTTTCTGCACCCAAGCTTTCATGATAAGGGTTAGTTTCCCAACCTTTGTCTACAAATCATGATTGTTTGTTCTTCCACCAACACAAGGTCTGTGCTTTAATATGAGGTCCATATAATCTCTAAGAGATATTGCAGCCTGAAAATCTGGGCCTCCATCTATCCAATCTTGCATAAACTGATTTTGCAAATCATTCACTTGGGGTTCATTGTCAACCTAAGGTTGGAATCTTGGTGGAAATATCCGCATAAGGGTTTCTGAACTAATTGTTCTCATATGCTGATTTGACCATTATTACCTCCATTGCGACCATTATTACCTCTACGATGTCCACTATTACCCCCATTGTTTGCACCATTGTTATTATTATTGTTGTTGTTATTGACCCCCAACTGTAGAGCCATCATCTCAATCAACTGAATAAGACTTTGATTTGTTTCCTATGCACGCTGCTCTGCAACCTATTGTCCCCTAACCAATGTGTCTGAAAGGTTCATTGCACATTTACCTTCTGTGTCTCTATCACCCATATTTCCTGCTCTCTGTTCTTGTGCTGCTAGGTTTGGATTGGATCTATTTCTTCTGGTGTTATAATGATGTGTGAAAGTTTGATGCTCAAACTCTAACATGTCACTATTTTTTTCATTTTGAACCCTTCAAAATGGCAGAATACGGTGCTCTGATACCACTGTTGAAGAGCACACGATTATACTGAGAGGGGTGAATCAGTATAATAACAAACTTCAACTTTTCACAACTTGATTAGTCACAATAGCAATACTTCAAAACTTAATCTACCACAAATGCAAGATCTAGCAAGTAGAAACACAAGAACACACGATTTACAAGGAAATCCTTGTGGGAGAAAACCACGGCAAAATATTGCTTATATTAGAAACTTCTTACAAATTTCGTAGGCACCAACCTACATGAGACACTAATCCCCTTTAGATGATTCGTAGGCACCAACCTACTGAATACACCAATCTCCACAGCTGAGCACCAACCACTAAAAGAATAAAGTGAAATTGCTGGATGTTCTTCTTGAATCAGATCTGATCCTCCTCCACAAATCTGCTCAAAAATTATTTCTTAAATCTGCTTATGATCTTCAAGTCTCTGCCGATAGGTCTGCAATAACTGGCCCTTAAAGTCTGTAATAATTCACCTTCAAGGTCTGCTCATCCTCTTCAACAATTTCTGCTCGTAAGGTTTGGAACAATCTGCTTATAAGGCCTGCAATAATCTTCAATAAAATCTGCTCATAGATCTGCAACAAACTTCAATAATGACTGCTCATATCTGCTTCTTAGATCTGCTCTAAGGTCAGCTTAAAATCTGCTTTTAATAGGAATAATATTCAATGAATTGCTTGACAGAATGATCTCAAAATGATCTCTTTTTTATAGCAACAAATGCACCTGTTTATATACTATATAGGGCCTCAGATTGTACACTTTCAACTTTAGTCATTATACACCTCAACAAGTTTCTCATTAGGAACGAGTGGAAGTTATTTAAACTAATATGCTTACATTTGTTTATATCTGCAGTGATTTTCCATTTGTAGTAAAAGAATGTGGATACAAGGAAGCAAGGGATCAAATTCCATACTTGTCGAGTAAGAGCCTTCCATTATCAAATGAAGCTCTAGAGTGGATAATGGGTAAAACTTCAATGCATCTTTTCCCAGGCGCTTGGGCCTCTTCTGCTGATGGGTAAACAAGCAATGCATCTTTTTTTTTGGGCACTTGGGTCTCTTCTTCTACCGGGTAAAACAGCAATGCATTCTCATTTCATCATACGAGGATGATGATGACAGTGATAATTGGCATACATGGGACACCAAAGTGTATCTATTTTAATGGAAGTTTGTTTCCATAATCATTAAGCTTTATGATATATTCTCCTAGCTTGCTTTGATTGTCTTGATTTCAATTTTTATTTATTATTTTTTATTTCAAATGGTTGTGTAAGCTGAACGTCATTCTCAGGTAAAGAAATCAATAGAAAATATCTTTGATCGTCTACTTCATTTAAATTGCATAAACCACATTCTTTGTTTCAGTTTTTGTGTGGCTCAATCTACTGGTGAATCCTAGTTTTATTGTCTTGTTCATGAGAATCGATTTGTAATTCAGTAATCGGTATTTTCTATTTTAGGCTAGGAATTTTGTTTAGGTATCATAATTTTCAAAGTTTCTTCTTATCTTTGATTTTCATATCATTCCAAAAGCTCCTAGTACTTTTGATATGGATTTTTAATTCTAGGTATTCTAGGTCAGCGTCCAATTTTTAGTAACATACGTACCTTCCGTACCATCCCATCTTGAACCACTTATAAGTCTTTCTGCCAACCGTCTTTTAGTTGAAGGTGGAAAATTATTGTCGTAAGATGCCTGAAAGTTGAGCTTGACTTGGTATATGTTTTTATAATGTGTTGGAGCTTCATCTCAATGAGTAGCAAGCTCCCTATGAGAAAAAGGTAGAGCTTTGTAGAAATGTTATAATATCCCAAAGAATACTGTCTATAAAAAGATGCCTACCATTAAAAAAATCGGTTCACTTACATATTAGCAAATTTTAATGGAAAATGTATTTCTTTAGAAATTGCCAAAGGTTAATTTTTTAATATGATGTGATAACATCACTAAATTCTAATTTTATCTGGTCAGCAAACATGTATTGTAAGCATGCACCATTTTTTATAAATGACTTACTTCCATTAATCTAATCTTCAACATGTCTTTATCATATTACTTTCATATATAACAAATATCAAAATTTGATGTAAGAACTCTACATATTTACTGCTATATATGTAGTTAGAGGGCTATCCATGTAGAAAACAAGTAACAAATGTGTAAAAATGCAAAAAGAATGAATACCTTGAACAATTAGTGATGGTAAGCAAGTGGTATAATTAATGCACATTTATTAAAGCAATAACTGACAAATTTGCAGCCTTCATGTGACAACCATCTAAGAACCGTCATCAAACAAAATGAAATGCTAGCAATATGCTTCATTGGTTGAAATAGGGTGTCATCATGTAAACAACTTAGCTTGAACTTTAGTGAATTGAGAATCCAATATTTACAAAAGCTTGGTTAAAATAGTGTGTCATCATGCAAACAACTTAGCTTTACTGAATTGGGAATCCAATATTCACAAAAGGTTTAAACAAAGCCCACTATAATTAAAAATTAAGAAAAGTACTTGTCACACGTGCAAGATTTGAAATAAAATTAATTCAACTATGCTTAACAGTCTAAATCATGAATAATCTAATTGATTGTACAAAAATAATCCACCTCATCTAAGCAAAGCTATACTGGATGTGGTTTGGGATTAATACAAACTATTTGTAAAACATTTTTAGGTGAATTATGAAAGCTATGATAGTTGACTCATGGTTACATGTAAGATGTAGGTAAGTTGATGTGTAATTTGGAGATACGTGAAAATAAAATTTAATATTTTGTTATTGTAAAAGAGAGGTGATTTACCTATTCTTGATATTGATTATCTCAATTATGTTTACTATTGTCTTCTCATCCTAATACATGGTGTAATTTTAAATTTTCAACATCATTTAAATCAAGATGACAAAAACATCATTCTTGGGGCTCTACTAATGTAGAGGCAGGGAAGTGAGGCAAATGGCTAGTACTCACCTCAATAGTGATTATTAGAAACAAATTGACCCTAATTGAGTGTATATCATATCCAATCACTAGTCAATTAATCATTAGTTGATTATTATTGAGCTTGAGTGATAGTCAATTGTTGTGGTCATTTAAATAAATAAATGATTGATAACTAGGTTCTCATCCATTAACTTTAGCCATCTAAACTCTCAATATACATTTTTTTTTGGCTGATTATTTCATTGATCAACTCCATGCAACGATAAAATGCAAAATAGATATTATGGAAAGAGGTGTAATTCATTAATATCCATGAAAACAAAGAAGTTGTTCTTATTGGTGCTTCAAACTTAAGGAAACTGCAAAATTTGTTGATTATTGATCCTTAGAAAACAGAATGAAAGATGTTATAATTGAAGTTTATCATTGTATAATTGAAGTTTATCATTGTTAAAGCTATGTTGTAATTATTGCATGTGATGATGTTTTCCTATTAGCAAGAGAAAATTCATGTTTAACATGTAAAAAAAAATGATTATGAAAGCATACCAATATTCATTGCAGTCTACATAAGTTGACATGCAAAACTCATCAATTTGGATACTTGTTGGAAATGTTAAAACATATGTATTGATGTGTAAAAAACACAACTTGTAGCATTGTAGTCTAGTGGAGACTTAATACCACTTATTTCTTCCATATGTCAATTTATGTTTCATTCTCAAATTATCTTTGAAACAATATAGTTTATATTAAACTCATATTCTTAATCATAGGTAAGTGTCGAGGATGAGCTAAAGCTTGTGATTGCATGTAAAGAAATCATTGTTTGCTATCGAATGAACTCATTTACATGGGTTTTCTTATAATGGATCCACTTGTACTCATCCCTTTGACCTTAAAGGAAAATGTGTTGCAATTTTTATTTGTTGGCACAACACATGGAGTTTGTTTAAACATGTAATGCCCCGCCAGGAACCCCGAAGGAAAACCCACAACAAGGGTGAAACAATTTTTTTTTTTAAAGTATAAACATCATAAGTGCATTTACACAACATGCACGATAACACAAGCGGAACACTTACACCAGAATTCCTTAAGGGTTACCAACGAAGAACTAACTCCAAGAATAATCTTCACAACATCATAAATCCACATATGCATCATTGACTCAATGATCACAAGAAGCCATAAGCAAATAAGGATTCATCATAGAAAGATTGAAAGGATACAACATAATCTCCACTTCAATAAGCATTTACTAACATCATCAAGGAAACTTGATAAAAACATCCAAACATAGGATTACATTGCTCTTTCAATACATAGCTTCTCAATAAACATAAATGATAGATCTCATCCAATTACAAGATTACATAAGATCAATATTACAATGATACAATGACCACATAGGTCTACAAATACCAATAATCTCCAGAACATGAGATGAAGCATGAGTCACGAAACACAGGAACACCTGCGAAGCCAATCCTCGTATGAAGGCACAAATTCGAACATCTGATGGGAAGTGGCACTACCACCCGACCATGTAATTCCCAAAAGGAATCACCCCACCGTGCTAGGAGATAGCTGAGGACCCTCAAACAAGCATAAACATGACATGGTTGACTAAACAATACGACTCCATGACAGCACAATAAGACTCCACAAGAATCCAGGTGACTCAACTTCACAAACACCAGTGAACTGACATCACAAAACACAAGTGAACCAAATGAGAGAGTGTCATCGCATAGCTTAAGATGGTTACCCTGGTACAGTCTCCATAGGTCCTGGTTCACTGTCCTGGTAACCTCTCCCGACCGTCTGGCTCCAACTAAGTCTTATGCGGACCCTACCAACCTTTCGTGAAGACAAGGTGGTTGGTTTGCCATTCCAGGCCTTCTCAGAACATTATGAGCCCTGTACTAGCACTCACCTATGCACGAGGTACAATTATCTTTATTAATGTTATGATACTACCCACCTAAACATTTCATTAGATTACCAGTTATTATTTGACTTTCGTTGGGTCGTAATGCCTACCACTTTGGGTGCAACCCCCAAACGAAAGCCACTCTCTCAAAGGACACTGCACAAGCATGGTCACTCCCCGAGGATCCTATGGCAAAGCAGACAGCCATAACACCACTATCAGAAAACAAGTGGTCAAACAAGGACATACTGACTCTTGACTAACCATAAGGAAAAGACACTACATGGTTAAGACAACGGAGCCAACATATATCACCTGGTCAAAGGTACCAATTACACCACCCTAGGATGACTGAACCACAAACCAAAATATCACAATACACACTTGCAAGGACAGCTAAATACACCAAATCCACACTCAGACAATCTTTGAGAATATTAGCATCATAAGCACTTGCAACATCATTGATTGAAATTAAATATAACACTCTTGCAACAATCACATTATTCAATTCTCAAATCAATATTCCATCAGGAAAAGAAATCCACATTTAAACATTCAACCGGTTATAACATGAATTCCAATCAAGCATTTAAATTATTTTCAGAATATATCCAAATCTACTAATTTGAATCTCTAATTCATGCCTTGATTTTCATTGATAAAATTATTAACCACATAATAAAAAAATCACATGAAGATCACATTACGTCACACAAAACCACTTTAAACATTCCATTATAAAATTTAAGTTCTTTAACACAAACCGGTTTGGAGGCCGATGAGACCTCAAAACCAAGCGGGGGTCAAACCAACCTGCCGTTGCGTTGCTGCTTGGACAACAGACACCACTTACCGGTTGTGCTGCTACCACTAGTAACACTGCCGCCACCAACCGGTAACACTGCCGCCACCAACCGGTAATACTACCACTCCGAACCGGTAACACTTACCACTTCAAACCGGTAAAGCTCACCACTACAAACCGGTAAAGCTTACCACTTCAAATCGGTAAAACTTACCACTGCAAATCGGTAAAGCTTACCACTTCAAACCGGTAAAGCTTACCACTTCAAACCAGTAAAGCTTACCACTGCAAACATTCCACTTCCAGAATTATTTCACGGGCACACACATACAGTGCCAATTTCCAAAATTTCAAGGGAGAGTTTACCAGCAAGGAAAAAGGTGAAATAAACATACTGGAAAGAATAGATAGACAAATAAAGACATAATAGAAACAAGGATGCACCCAGCAAGCCCAATCTAAAATTCTTTCTTTCAAAAGAAGAGGTAAATCAACAAATTGATTTCCAAGAACAAAACACACAGCAGATAGAGAAATGAACCGTTTCTTTCCTGAATACAACCATATGATATAGATTTCACAAAACCAGTAGTAATAAACACTAATTCTTCCATTTCATTCATTCCACAAACATCTACAGGAAGATTGAACAAACTTCCATGCACAGGAAGCAAGCTGAAAATTACAAAACAAATTCAAAACAAGAAGGAAACCTCCAACCTTGAAGCAATCAGCAAGCAAAAGGAATGAAGCAAATCCAGTCTTGCAACCAGGGCGAATTTCCAGCTCCTTGAGGAAGTTTTTCCAGAATTTTCTCTCCAAAAATCCTCTTCTTCCCCTGCCGTGAATCTCTTTGAATGGACGCCCCCAAAAAAATATTTTTAACCCAAGCTTCTAGGTTAAAAATTTTCATCCAATCAAATTTAAATATTTTAAAACTAAAAAGCAATTAGATTTATTTCTTTTCCAAAATAAAATAATAATTCTTTCCAACAATTAAAATGAAAAAAGCAAAAGTCAAAAAGGAAAGCTTTTATTAATTTCTTTTTTCCAAATTACTTTCTTCCAACATAAGCATTTTACCTTTTTAAATGGCTAGGCAATTTATTTATTTCACAAAAATATCAATGCAACTTTACACAATAAATTAAGCCCTTTTAACCATTTAATCTAGCAATCATTAATTTAAATACACAATAATCACAAAGAATATTAATTAAATGATTATACCAACATAAGATAGCATCATCCATTTAAATTAAATAACCATTTAAATAACAGAAACACGCAAAACCAAGACAGATCAAATGACGACTCTCAAATGACCAAACCAAGGCACCATGACACGCATAACAACCAGACGGGGAAACACAACCGACTGACAACACTCACACGAGTGTAACTGCAGTCAAGCTAGGGTACAACAACTATCTCCTCCACTCCCATCGGATATATAAGGCATGCTCAGACCTATGAAACCAAGTGGAGTCAATACCCCGTACCTTCCCGGTACTAGTACCTGCAATGTCCTGCGTTAAAGAACCACACGTGCATATAGACCAGTATATATATAGACACGGTAAACACACCGATGAAGGAGAATCATGACATTCCCTGTCTCACCGGAGTGAGTGAAGGAAAATCATCCCCTCGCATCCCAATACACTTGCAAACACGCAACATATAAATAACGCATCGCAATGGAAGGGAAAAGTGTCAGTCCATGATAATGATCCATAAAATAACATTAATCATAAGCACTGAAATACTGCATAAAATCGTACACCATAGATCCAGATAAAACATGAAATAACATCGCATAATATTCGAATCAAAATACAATAATGTTCCACAGAATAGTCACTGAAGTAACTCAAAACACATACAAAAGAGGCTGATCGAGGAGGGGTACTACATCCTCCCCCCCAAGCCAAGGCTTACTCCTGGAAGCCTAAAACAGATAAGAATAAAGCTTTGTCATCTTCACTACATCTTCCCAAGTCGCAGAGGACTTATCACTGGGGTCCCATAGGACCCTTACCTGCTCGATGGTGCGACCCCTGAGGGTCAAATCCCAATGCTGAAGGATGCGCACGGGCTCCATGGATAGCTACCTGTCCTCGACCTGCAAAGCGTTCCAATCAAGAACATGGGTCACATCACAATGATAAGGTCGAAGAACAGAAACATGAAAGACATCATGGATGCAGGATAGACTCGGCAGCAAGGCAAGACGATAGGTAACAGGTCCTATCCTCTCAAGGATCTCAAAAGGGCCTACAAAACGAGGCGCCAACTTAGAACCCTTTCCATACCGGATTGGACTCTTTCGCGGACGCACTCTCAAGAACACACGGTCACCAACTGAAAATTGGCGATCGACTCTATGAGCATCGGCATACTTCTTCTGCCTATCCTAGGCAGCAACCAAATGCCCACGAATCTACTCAACTTGCTGCTCCATCTCATGAAGAAAATCTAGACCTAAACACACCCTATCCTCCAACCGATCTCAACTCAAAGGAGTACGGCAAGGATGACCATACAATGCTTGGAAGGGCGACATACCTATAGAGCTGTGATATCCATTATTATAAGCAAACTCCACAAGGCAAAGATATTCCTCCCAGCGCGATTGTTGAACCATAACATACATGCGAAGCATGTCCTCCAAGACCTGATTCACACGCTAAAGTGAGGTCCACAAGGCCGAAGTAAAGACAGGGTCTCTATCAGAAATGATCCACCTTGGAATCCCATGCAACCTCACCACATCTTCTAAGAAGACTCGTGCCACCACTACTGCGGTATAAGATGATCGAATAGGAACAAAATGAGCAACTTTGGTCAATCTATCCACAATGACCATGATGGCATCATGACGCCGCGAAGAAACAGGCAACCCTACTATGAAATCCATGGAAATGATATCCCATTTCCAATCCGGTATCAAATTCGACTGTAAAAGCCCTGCAGGGTGCTGATGCTCTGCCTTCACCCACTGACATTCCAAACACTTGGACACAAAATCAGCAATGTCACGTTTCATACCAGCCCAATGATATATCTGTCTAAGATCTGCGTGCATCTTCTTGACACCAGGGTGTGCCGAATAAGGTGCACGATGGGCCTCAGTCATGATCAAAACACGAAGGCCCTCCAAAGGAGGTACATAGATCCGTCCAAGATGTCTAAGAAGGCCATCTGACTCAAGAGTATATCCAGAAAATCTACCCTCAAATGGTCCTCCAGACTCCACCACGGCTCTAACATCCTAATACCAAGTGTCCTGAGGAAGAACTCCTAGAATTCTCTCACTCAAGTCCACACCAAGGGACAATGCTGCAACCTCATGCTGCCTACGGCTCAAAGCATCTGCCACCACATTCTCTTTCCCCTAGATATAACGAACCTCAAAATCATACTCACAGAGGAATTCCATCCATCTTCCCTGTCGAGCATTCAAGTTCGGTTGCGTGAAAATATACTACAAACTACGGTGATCACTATGCAGCTCAAACTGACGCCCCAACAAGAAATGTCTCCAACGAACCAACGCATCCACTACTGCTACCAACTCCAAGTCATGAACTAGATAGTTCAACTCGTGATCCTTGAGTTTGCGAGACTCATAGGAAACCACACGTCCATCCTGCATAAGCACCGCACCTATACCTTCCAAAGAGGCATCTGTGCATACCATGAAATCTCTGGATGGGTCAGGAACTGCCAAAATCGGAGCACTAACAAGGAGTTCCTTCAAGCTTCGAAAAGCCAATTCGCACTTCTCTATCCAAACAAACTTCTTCCCTTTCCTCTGAAGAGAAGTAATCAGATGGCCTATCCGAGAAAAGCTCTGAACAAAGCGATGGTAATATCTGACCAAACCCATGAAACTACGAACTTCAGAAACATTGGTCGGCGCTGGCCAATCAACAATGGCTTGGATCTTAGAAGGATCCATGGATACACCTTCTCCCGAAACTATATGACCAAGATAGCCCACCTCTGACTGGAAGAAATCACACTTTGCCAGATTCACAAAAAGTTGATTCTCCCTCAAGCACTGCAATACCTGACGCAAGTGACCCTCATGCTCTTCCCTGGATCTAGAATAAATCAATATGTCATCCAAGAACACAAGAACAAAGTGGTCAAGGTAGGTGCGAAAAACCCCATTCATAAGACTCATGAACACTGAAGGCGCATTCGTCAGCCCAAATGGCACCACAGTGAACTCATAGTGACCATAACGAGTACCAAATGTCATCTTATGAATGTCTGCCTCATGAATGTGCAACTGATGATACCCAGACTTCAGGTCTATCTTAGAAAACACCTTGGCTCCCTTCACCTGATCAAAGAGATCATCAATCCGAGGCAACGGCTATCGGTTCCGGATGGTTACCTTATTCAACTGTCGATAATCAATGCATAATCGAAGAGAACCATCCTTCTTCTTGACGAAGATAACCGGCGCACCCCAAGGAGAAACACTAGGGCAAATGAATCCCTTGGCCAACAACTCCTCAACTTGCAACTTCAACTCACTCAACTCCTGAGTAGTCATCCGATACGGTGCTCTCGAAATAGGTTCCGCTCCAGGAACCAAGTCAATGCGAAAATCTATGTCTCATTTCGGAGGCATACCAGGAATCTCCAAAGGAAACACATCTGCATACTCTCGAAGAATAGGGTGACCATCAAGAGCGATTTCTCGACTCTCTCCCTCATCTGCATCCTCAAGAGCAACTGCAAAAAGCTGACACCCTTGACGCATGCACCGCCTAAGTTGCACAGCGGAAATCATACGTAAGGATATTGATCGTTGAACTCCAACGATCCCCACTCTCTTGTCATGGTCATCTACACACTCTACTGTCTTCTAACGACAGTCTACACGAGCGCTGTGAGATGATAACCAATCCATCCCCAACACAACTCCATAGGACCCCAAAGGAATGACTCGAAGGTCCACTGAAGTGACAAAGGGTCCTAAGTCCAACTCATAGCTGGGAATGAAGGCATCTACAAACACCTGCACACCGGTAGCCAACTCTACTTGCCACCTATCTGCCTGCTTAGCCGACACAAGCCCGCATCGCTCCACAATGGATGAAGAAATAAAAGAATCTAAAGCACTAGAATCAAAAAGTACAGAGATAGGGGTTCCACGTAACACACTTGTGGTCTCAATCACAGTACTCTGATGCTCAGCCTGGCGGTCATCCACTGCTGCAAAAACTCTATGGGATCTACCTGCACCCCCCACTGTTGGCTCTGATGCAGCTGGCCTCTGACTAACCGACTAATGCGAACGTCAAGGACACTAAGCAGCCTTGTGGCCAAACTGACCACAAGTAAAGCAAGCTCCACTGCCAAGTCCTCTACTCCTAGATGGTCCACTAGACTACTGAAAGCTCCGCCCACTAGGGGCCTGAGATGCTCCCTGAGAAGACTGTCCTGGAAAGGTCTGCCTACCCCTCGGCCATCTCTTGCTCTTTCGGGACTGAGGGATGCCACCCTACTGGCCCTGAGGTTGCTTCGGTCTCAGCGGCTGCTACTGCTGCTATCCACCCTTGGTGGGCGTCTAAGGACCCCTAAAAGGTGCAACAATCTGGGACTGATTCCCTCTACCTCTAGACCCACTGAAAGGATCACTCCCAATCTGAACTCCAGATTGGCCGCCATGAGCACGGCTAAGGTTCTTCTCTACCAACCTAGCTTTCGCCATGGCTACCTCTACTGAAGTAGGCTCAAAAACTCTTACTCCTCCACTGATACGGTCATTAAGACCCCTCAAGAAGTGTTGCACCAGCATAGCCTCATCATTGCCAATCTTGGCATACTGTTTGAGCTCATAGAACTTGTGCTCAAACTGATCCACTGACAACCCAAACTGGCGCAGAGCATAAAACTCGTCTGCTCACGACTGCCTTCACTGGGGTGAGAGGAATCGTGCCCTGAACCTCTCCAAAAAGATCTCCCAAGATGCGGTGTTAATGCTCACACCGATCCTTTCCTCCTCTAATTTCCACCAGATAGATGCGAAGCTCTCAAGACGCATGATCGCGCATCTTGCCTTGGTGTTGCTACTATAAGGATACATAGCAAAACACCGATCTAAGCCGATAAGCCAAGTCTCCGCATCGAGACCGGTACCTTTTCCATCAAAGAAGGGAGGATTGGACCTCATCAAGTCCCTCATGTGCCCTAAGATAGTTGGATCCGAGTCCACTGGGACCTCTCTCCTTCTAGGAGATCTCTCTCTCTCTCTCTGGAAACTGCTGAAGCGGTTCCTCTACCCAGCCATGGATGGGTTGATCCATCTCGGGTCTAGGGCCTAGTCTAGCTAGCACCTCTTGAAACATTTGACGCAGCTCCTCCCTTTCGAGAACCTGCTCTACTGAAGGCGGTTCTTCCTGATGAACCGACTACTCTCTATCCAAACTCGCATGAGTGGGTGGCGGAGAAGGACTATGGTGGTCGGAACCTCGACCCCTTCCTCCTCCCCTACCTCTGGTGCGGCCACCAACGCAGCCACCTCCCTTGGCTTTCCTAGCCATGACCTAACACTGCACAAGAGGAAAAAAAATTCAGATCAAAGGCAGAGAAAGACACAAGGAAGTCACACCACAAGACCTACACAAAAAGGTCAAGGCAAATGGGCTCACTACAAACCCAGAGTACCCAATGTTGAAACATGGGCTCTAATACTAAATGTAATGTTCTGCCAGGAACCCCGAAGGAAAACCCACAACAAGGGTGAAACAATTTTTTTTTTTTAAAGTATAAACATCATAAGTGCATTTACACAACATGCACGATAACACAAGCGGAACACTTACAACAGAATTCCTTAAGGGTTACCAACGAAGAACTAACTCCAAGAATAATCTTCACAACATCATAAATCCACATATGCATCATTGACTCAATGATCACAAGAAGCCATAAGCAAATAAGGATTCATCATAGAAAGATTGAAAGGATACAACATAATCTCCACTTCAATAAGCATTTACTAACATCATCAAGGAAACTTGATATAAACATCCAAACATAAGATTACATTTCTCTTTCAATACATAGCTTCTCAATAAACATAAAGGATAGATCTCATCCAATTACGAGGTTACATAAGATCAATATTACAATGATACAATGACCACATAGGTCTACAAATACCAATAATCTCTAGAACATGAGATGAAGCATGAGTCATGAACCATAGGAACACCTGCGAAGCCAATCCTCGTATGAAGGCACAAATTTTTATTTTTTTTGATGAATAAGCTTCTAATCTATATTAATAAAGAGATTAAATACAAATTCACAAAAAAAAGGTTGGGTGGTAAGAAGGCACACCCCGAAATTCACATGGGCATAGCCCAGAAAGTCAGAAAGTCACATGGGCCAAGCCCAGAAATATACAATAACAAACAGTAAAAAAAGGCCATCAAGCGGCCAAGGCAGTGCCAGCAGAGCCAGGAGGGTCTCTGTCATCCTTCGTACCCCATACATCAACGGGGTCGGGATTGACGTCAAGAGGAGCCCAACCATCATTATCTTCTTTATCTTCCTCGCACTGAGGCGAGATTGCAAGGGCCAGCCGCGGAAAGACTTTATCTGAATCTGGCCAACCCGAACCAGAAATAGTACCAGGAGCAGGAGCACCATCAGAGGGCCAACCACCCCCACTCCCCGTCGGCCCACCAGATCCCCAGCCCTGGCTAGCTCGCGGCGGAGGAGAGTGAGCCCGCAGAGGAGGAGAGCGAGCGCGTCGAGAGGGACAGGAGTCACGCCGAGGCGGAGGCTGAGAGCAGGGGCGTGCAGAGCCACCCCGTCGCCGGCCCCGAGAAGGCGACCGGTGGCGGGAGGAGGAGGGCGAGTCGGGGACCTGGGCCACAGTGCACAGGGCATTGCCCCAATGGTCCAGGAGGACCTAAAGGTGAGCCACTTCAAGCGCCACTTTATTGGCCTGCACCTGTATCTGAAATAATACATTAGAGCAAATAGTAGCTTTAGAATACATAGAAATCTGACAATCCATATGAGAATGAGCAAATATGCAGGCATTTCTATCTTTCCAAATAGTGAAGAGGATTTCCACCCTGAAAGTGTGCCAAAGCTGGGTATATTTAGCTGGGAATCTGGGCGAATCCCCCAGCAGAATCATGTGCCAAGAGAACGGCTCCGACCGAAATGGCAGGAAAAAATCATGTATCCAGTTCCAATACTGTTGGGCCCTAGGGCAAAACCAAAAGAGATGCTTAAAAGTCTCAGACTGCCCACAAAACGGGCACCGAGGGTCCAGAACCCCCAGATGAACAAGCCGAGAGCCCACAGGCAAGCCTTGGAAAAAAATACACTAGGCAAAATGGGCGAGCTTCGGCTCAACACTTGCAGACCAAGTGTTGGCAAATCTTTTACGCCAAATAGGCTCAAGAGATTGAAGTAACCACCTCTAATTCAGACTCTGGATCATGGGAAAGTGAGGCGACAGCCACCTATAACCAAGCCGAGGCTTGTGGTTTCTCAAAGGAGTATCTGGGTACCATTTCCAATCTTTCCACCAAGGCTTGGGCCCACGAATACCAATTTTATGAAGCATCTCATCTGGGATAGCACTCACCAGACCATCAAAAGTAGCCTGGTCTTGGTTTTGAAAATTATACAAAGCACAGAACTCGTCCCACTTCATGATGCGCATGGCAGGTCTAAAAAAAAGTTGATGAAGAGTATGAATACTCTTCTTATGAAATTTGAGAGCTTTGAGCCAGGGCACCTTGGCCAAGGGCTGGCTGTTTCTAGCAAACAAGAGTGACCACCACACATTGTGCTGGTTCAATGAGAGCCCGTCCCGAAAGCCGGAGCCAGACCATCGGAGCCAGGGTTTAACAGACTCCCAGGCACGCCAAATGCTTTTGGCAACAAATGTACCAACTATCTAAACCGACTCTTTCATAACCAGAAGGGTCTGGAGGCCAATTCCTTTCCAGGCCGGTCTGTGGACAGGGAAGCCGGACTGAATGCAGTGGCAAAGGATAATTTTCCAAGCCTCGTCACCCATAAGGGCACTAATAATCCATTTGACACATAAAGCAATTCCCTGCCTCTGGATGGACAGCAGACCCAAGCCTCCAAAGTCCTTGGGGAGACAACATAAATCCCAGGGGACACGATGGAATCCATGGTGAGTATCAGAGGAAGCCCAAAGAAAATCTCAAAGTAATTTTTCAAGCTTGCTATAGGCAGCTTTAGAAGGCGCCCAGCAAGAGGAATAATAAACATGAGTAGCGGCCAAAACTTTAGAGCAAATCTGGAACTTTCCTGCCAAAGACAAAGGCTTGGTGATCCAATAAGCCAGCTTTTTCTCCACCCGAGCAATCACAACCTGCCAAAGCTCTGCTAGGGAGGCTTGAAAGCCAAAAGGAATGCCCAAAAAGCAGAAAGTTTCGCCTGGCCCAATCCACTTCCAGCCAAAGGGTTGCAGCCAAGCAGGACAAGGCAGAACAAACTGTCGGTAACAAAGCATCTTGTGCCACTGAATGGCGGAGCCTGAAGCAAGACAGAATATATTGAGGCACGGGAGCGCTTCGCGAATAGTCTCCTCTTCCTCCAAGACAGTGAGAAAAGTGTCATCCGCAAAGTGTCCATTGAGTAACTGTAACTGAGAATTAGGCAATGAAATGCCTTTAACACGCTGCAAGGATGCAGCATTGGCCAACAGATAACCAAACCCTTCAGCGGCAAGCACATACAACGAGGGAGCTAAAGGGCAACCCTGTCGAATAGAGTGGAAGAGGCCAAAAGCTAAAGACTGTCGACCATTAATGGTAATATAGGTCGAGGCATCCGCAAAGAGCATTCGAACAAACTCGATAAAATTGGGCCCAAAACCCAAAGCTTGCAGCATGGCAAGAATGAAGGGCCATTCAATACGATCATAGGCTTTAGCAAAATCAATTTTAATGGAAACAACCTTCTGGTTGGAGCTTCGAGCCCACTCCATGCCTTCCCAGACGGTGATGATGTTATCCAGAATATACCTGGATTTGATAAATCCAGTCTGTTCCGGACGCACAATGAGAGGCAACAGGTGATGGATTTTTAAAGCAAGAGCTTTAGCAATTATTTTGTAAGAAACATTGAGGAGCGTGATAGGCCGCCAATTGCAAATGTCCTTAGGATCACCGGATTTAGGTATGAACTTAATATTTCCTTTATTTATTAGCTCTCCTAGAGAATTAGAATGAAAAGCCTCTAAATAAACCTGAAACAAATCGGGACCCGCACAGTCCCAGAGGGCTTTGTAAAATTCACAAGGAAAGCCATCAAGGCTCGGGGCTTTATCATCAGCCATGGAATGTAATGCCTCTTTCAGATCCTTTATCGGGGCTTTGTAAAAAATTTCTGGGCTTTATCGGGGCTTTGTAAAAATTTTCTGGGCTGCAGATACCCTATGTGGCATGACAGCAAGGCAATCCTGCAGGGCCTGCTGATGCTCAGGCGTGGGGTCTTGGGCAGTGAAGACTTGCTCATAATGACGCACAAAAGCCTGCAGAATGTTTGGCAGCTCCGAAAGGACTTGTACACCATCTTTGATCTTTTTAATGCCTGGAGAGGAGTGTCTGGCACGCAAAGCCAAGAAAAACTCCTTAGAGGCACGATCACCAATTTTGAGCCAGTGCAAATGGGCCTTGATTTGCGCGCCTCTAGCGGTATAATTGTCTGCAACTTGCTTTTTGTGTCGTAATTCTGCTACTTTAACTTGCAAAGTTGGAGAAAAAGGGCTAGCCGCTAAAGCTTGGTTAGCAAAAAGCAGAGCGGCAGAGGTTGCCTCGTAAGACCATCGGTGAAAGATGGCCAGTTAGCGCCCATAAATGCGCAAGAAACGCGCAGTACGGGTGATGGCATCATTCCACCACCTAATCCAGCCTGTATTATGAGTTGGCCTGCACTCCACGTTCCAAACTCTGTGAATGTGGGCCAGAGTGGCTTTATGACCAAGCAAAGAAGTGTTGAGGAAGAATTGCGTCCGACATGCGCGAGGCTGACATGTCTCCCATTCAATGCAAAAACTGATGGGGAAGTGATCAAATAATGTCACATCCATTAATGGCTGAACTAGGAGGGAGGAGTTGGTGAAGGAGAAAAAAGACTGTGTCGAGATCATGGCACGATCAAGGCGCTTAAAGATTCTGTCAGAGCCAGCTCTGAAATTGCACCAGGTGTGCCAGGGAGAATGAGAATGGCGGCGGCCCATATTGGGATCAAAAAGCCCCAATTTATTGCGCATGTAAAACCACGCCTCGCACTCGCCAGCTGGCCATCTGAAAGGCAGGATGTCATCTTTATCACAAGCCATCTCAACCATATTGAAGTCCCCACATAAAATCCAAGTGGCAACTGGCAGTGAGTCAGCAATCCATCGCCAGAGTAATGATCGCTCCACAGCATCATTCGGGGCATAAATATTAATTACCCCGAAAGAATGATTATCAATATTAAACAAAATCCAGACAAGCCGTTGTGTGGGATCAGACCCATGGTCGATCACGCAGGAGTGCCACCATGGGGACAAAAGAGTGACAGCTCTGCCATGCCCAGGCTCATGGGTAGTACTAAACACATGACTGGCTAGCCAGATAGACCGACATGTCGAAGCAAGCAAAAAACCAGAAACCTTAACTTCCTGAAGGCAAAGAATATCAATGCCAGTCAACTTTTTCAAAGTATCTCTAACAATATACTTTCTGGAGAGGTCGGTAAGACCTCGAACATTCCATGAGAGGTAATTCATGGATGAAGTGCGTCCATATCATCGGACTCCGCCTCCTCTCCATCCAGGGAAGAGAAACGGTTCTGCAAAAATTATGGCGAAACTGAGCCAATCTGGATAGAAGGAGAAGAAATCCTCTGCTTCTCCTGAACATATTCCCCTTCCTCCCTGGGCGGAGAGGGGCTATGAGAACGTCTTGCTCCTGAAACAGGAGCAAAGTTGAGCGGCTGGGCCATCATAATGGCAGCAGGTTGAGGCGTGGACTCAGGCCGAGGCTGAAGAGGCACGTTGTTAACCTTGCTCGGAGCCGTCGTCCCCTTCTGAGAAGGGTTTGAAACATTCTTGTCATTGGAAGCCGGCGCCGAGCCATAAGATTTCTTCCTACGACGTATGACCATAGTCCAGGCAGAGTCCTGTTTAGGAGCAGAAGAATCTGCTTGACGAGCATGAGCATTTTCCCGTGGTGGAGAAGGTGTACGAGGCACTGCCAAAGGGCGGTCCTTGATCTTGTGGTCTGCGGACTGGCAGCGATAGCACGTGTTGGGTAAGTTGAAATAAGTGACTTTCTGGGTATGCCGGAGAGATCCTATTTGAATGTCAATGGAGTCTTTCAGATCATGGGAAAGGTCAACTTCCACACAAACCCTTTTCTGGGGACAGGCTTGGAAGAACCTATCTGCCTCCACACAAACAACTTTCCCCAGGGAGGAAGCAATATGATTCAAAAAAGGCACACAAGGCAAAGGGAGACCAGGGAATTCAATCCAAACTGGGACCCAGAGCTTGGTCTCATCCGAGACAGCGAAGTCACGGGTCCATGCTTGGAAAACCAACAAAGAAGACCGGACATACCAGGGACCGTGACCCAGAATAGCCTCCACATGGTAACTTCTGAAAAGCGGAACAGGAAAAAACTCTTGGTCAGGTTTTGGACCATCTCAAGGCGGACCCCATGAGGGACCCAGGCCTTGTTGACCCAATCTTTGAGCACACTTTCAGGGGGGGTTCTCCCAACAAAATACCCAACAAGGGTGTGACTTTCAAGCCATTGACAAGCAGAATCAAATTCAGGTAACGGTAAAACCACATTTGCAAGGGAGTCAGAATGCATACCTCATGAAACACTTTCGAAACGAATTTCCGAGGTCGTTTGTTCGGAGGGGGAGCCATTGAGCAAAGCCGACGAACCGCCAACACCAGCAAGAACTGTTGAGTTAGGAATGGTTGAAGGCATAATAAGGCGCTTAGGGCTGCCCTAAATGCGGTCGTACGCGCAACAATAAAGAGGGAGTCCTGCGCAAAGATGCGCAGTATGACAGGTCGCGGAGAGAAACCCTAGCAGAGCTCATACACCAAAACCTCAATGCAGTAAAATTGCCACATCAAGTTATAATAATTTGATGTTGTGCTTAAAATTAAATCATGGAGTTTCTATATTTGTGTGCAAGGTCATTTCTTGATATTTATTCTTTTTTTTTTAAATGATTTATATTTTATATATAAGGGATTAAAGTGTACATCTGATGTTTTTTATATTTTTATTTTCTATTATTTGTATAGATGTTATAAATATATAATTGTAATGTTCAATTTGATCTAACTTCTGTCAAGAATTCATCAATCTAATGTTGTTTCAAATCATTTTGGTTCAAATTAATTTGCATCTCCACATCATTTTTCATCATATGCTAAGGTGTGTGATGTACCCTAGTATATGAACTAGACCAAACAATGTAGTCTAGTCCACCAAATTTTTGTGTGATTATGGATATGTATTTGCAATATTTGGCTTTGGAGATAACTGGCCAAATTAGTAAGGGCTAAAAGAAATCCTAAAGAAGATCGATATGATAGAATACATTGTGTAAACGTATAAAAATGACCATATTCCTAAATGAATATTTAATGTTCATTTCTCTATTTAATTAAATTCAATTTAATTAAATTTTCTACATCCGTCTGTTTAAATTAAGTAAATTACTCAATTTATTTAAATTAAATTCACTAGACTTCTTTTTACCCATTTAATAGAATAAATTCATTTTATTCAATTAAAGCCCCTATCCACTTTTAATTAAATTCAAATTTAATTAAATAGTTATCCTAAATTGAATAAATCTAATTTATTTAATTTCCCCAAATTGCAACCACATTGAATGAAATTCATTTTATTCAATTAAAATCCTATTATCCCTCCATCCACTTGCAAAATCCTACATCTCCCACTTACCTCCTAAACCCTATTCCTAACCCCCTTCTAGACTCTTCTAATTGCTTCCAATTACCCTAACCCATCTCCTAAACTTTGTCACATCCCTAAGCAAGGGGAGGTCACTTCTCAAATCCTCAAAGTCTTTGAAAACCTTTAAAGGCTTCAACCACTTAATTTTCCAAAGTCTTCCAAACCATTAATGGTTAACTCAACCCTTTAGCATGATTAAAGAATTTATTTTAACTCAACCTCCATGTAACCCAAGGGTCTCATCAAGCATTCATTCCTTTGACCATGGTTATCCCTTAATCATTTGCACAAAAGTTTATCCTTTGATAAAGGCTTAATCCAGTGGGTAATCCTAACTTAACCATAACCCTTACCCCTAAGATAATCATGAGGTCTTCTCAGGCATTTAATGTCTCCAACCCCTTCTCTCAAATAGTCTTATGTTGACATTTGTCACCATTTCATTGGTGCAAATTGCAAACATGGATTCCCAACTTTCAAACTCAACCCTTGATTAACTCTTTCAATCCTGGCCATCCATTGCCCTATTTTTGCTATAAATAGAGCTCTCATTCCTCCATTTTAAAGATCCAAGTTTGCAGTATCATACTTATGCTCAAATACATTCAAGCTTTCATATATCATTTATGCTCATCATTTAGCCTCTCTTTTAACTAGGAATTAGTCTAAATATGCATGTTTAGAATACTTTCTTTATCATTTAGCTTAAATCATTAACTAATATAATATGCTAGGATAGTTTGTTTACTAATCTTGTCATCTTATAGTTAGTTTATTGCATTCATAGCATCATGCATAGCCTAGGATGCATCTCATATTAAATCAACAAAAAGCATCCCTCGTTCTTGCATTTGCCATCCCTAAACCATTTTGCTCAGTGATCTGAGAGAAAAAACATTGGTTTGAGGGACCATGTAAGATAGAGAATCATGGGACCCACCTTGGGAAGCTGAGTGATACTTCATTACTCTATAGCTTGCACCAAGAAGTCCTGTGAGTGTGTGAGCAAGGCTCCCTAGAGCTCCACTTTTCACATATTGAGTTCTATCGACCCGTTTTTCCCGCATACATTTATGGCACCCACCATGGAGCATTACCCCATATATCAAATCATTTTTTTTATTTAACCCCTTTTGCAGGTACGCGGGAGAAATGAATTAGCGCGTTGAGTTAACCGTTTAGCGCATCTGGCTAACAGCCTAGCGCATCCAATTCCCTGTTCAGCACGTGGGGTCCATCACCTAGCGCGTAAAGTCCATTTATCAGCGCATAAGAATACTAATTTTTCCTGTAGGTTTCGGTGCGGGAGAAAAATAGAGCAGCGTCTTGAGTGCACAGAGTAGCGCATCCTGAAGACAGTATAGCGCATCACTAGCTTATTTTAGCGCATTACTGTGATTTTGTAGCAAGTATAGTTTGTTTTGTAGCGCATCACAGACCGAAATAAGAAAAACAAACATTGTAACCGAAAGTTAGAAATTAGACTTGTAAAAGTCCACCGAGGTATCTAACTGGTTATTTTGTAGGTTTCTAAGAACTTCATTGCAGATAGGAGCTTCATCTTAAGATTAAGATAGTTAGATTTTTACCAACTTACCTAGGTTAGTTTAAAATTTGATTTTTCTTTTCTTAAAATTGAACTCACCTTGTTTTTGGGCTATAAAAAGAATCACTATCAAAAAATTTCTTGCTTTCATAGGAGAAAACCTTTATTTTAAGCTCTAAAAAGAACAACACAAAAATTTCTTTTTGCAAACTTAGCTCTAAAAAGAACCTCACCATCCTTTGGTGCATAAAAGGATTCATTTTAAAATTTTGCAAACGAAAGAACCTCACTTACGAAGTTTTATTCAAAATCAAAAGAGGGAAGTGTTGACGTGTATTTTGTACACTATCAAACACAGAATAAAATACCCAAGGGTACCTTATCCTCTCTTGAGTAAAGCCTCTGAATGCTGAAGATATCGCGAAAAGGATCAATCAGGGTGAGGTTCTTTGCTGTAGGATCTCTACGTGTGGATAAGCTCTTTGTGGTATGATGTGATTTGCTAGAATCACAAGGGGACTTACACTTCAATGACCCGAACGTCTGATTTGTTGGAATCACAAGTCCTACTAACTAACTGGAAGACAAACAAATGGCAAAAGATGCAAGGTTCAGGAAGTCTACTCTACTACCTAAACTGCGAGAAGATGGATGAATGACTAGGTGGATTCCTACTGGGCTGGGTCTCACCATCAAGCTGAACAATTCAACACCAACTCAGTGCGATCTTCTAAGGGATGCTTCCAATATGTTTAAATCGTACACCATCTGACAATGATCACCATTCAAGAAAATGCATGAAACAATAGACGTGTAACAACTTATGATTAAGCTCATTTCATTCCAGTTGACCATGCAAGGCGCACTTACCATCAGCAAGAGGCTAGTGGTATGGATTAAACGGATTCCACACAGGTGCATTCAACAATTTCCTTCATTCGATCTAATAATCTACCATCTAGCATTGAAGATTCAACAAGAAACCATGCATATTGCAAGAAACAACACACTTCACCATTACTTCAATGAAAATGTAGTTTTTTTACAATCAATGGCAACAATTTCTTGCCTTGTCCTCCTATTCTACTCTAATTGCTATTCTATCAACTGACTATTCACCTTCTAACTACTAATGACTAACTATTCCTTAACTACCTTCTATTATCCTTTACAAAATGAAGAGTCGGGGCTTATATAGTGTCCACAATACAATTTGATGGCTCAGATGAATTTGAGATCAATGGCCAAGATTCAACAATGAAAACCCTAATTAGAGTTTGTTACAACCATTACATAACATTTAATGCTTGACCAATGATAAAATT
Organism: Cryptomeria japonica; assembly: GCF_030272615.1. NCBI lineage: Eukaryota > Viridiplantae > Streptophyta > Pinopsida > Cupressales > Cupressaceae > Cryptomeria > Cryptomeria japonica. Next base: position 564,898,047 of record NC_081408.1, read on the forward strand.
ACATTTTAAGGACACGTGTCTTCTCTGGAAAATTCAACCAATAGATAGTTGTGGTAGGTACATCAAAGTTTGTGCCACCTCCCATGAGTTAGGTACATTGAATCTGGACACGCTGAGGTGGATCATACTAACTGGAGAAGTGATGACTAGGATGCCACCTCGTCTGACACTTGTAACTTGGTAGAAATTCAACTTGATGTTGTTGAGAAGCTAGCTTTAATTAATTCATCTGGACCTGTCTGCTTCTTCAACGAACCCTTTGCTCTGACTTCTTTTGTCTCTGATGTGTAGGATGATGATGTACCTCGCCTTGTAATGCTGGATTGGAAGAGGTCGCCCTTGTTGATGTTTGATCGAAGAAAGCCATCCTTGTCGATGCTAGACTAGAGGAGGTCACCCTTGTCCTTGCTTGATCTTCTTGGAGGAGACTGTCCTTGATCTGGCTTGATTTTCCAACTCCGGGATCTCCATTTGATGCCTACACAAAATATTAAAGTTAGTCTTTTGAGCATCAAACCTTAAAGCATGAAATTTAAGACCTTTCAAAGGTAAAACTTAAGATTTTAATTTGAAAAAAGTCATGATAAATCAAGAATTACACATTTTCAAATTAATGATGAATGGAATTTGGATCTTCAAGACTTAGACTTTACAAAATTGCAATGGGATCACAATAAGTCTTGAATAAGAACTTCAAAAATGATTCTTCATACCTCCTCCTTTGAGTGCTTAACTACTAAACCTTGAAAAAAATGATGAGAGAAGACCGGATTTTGATGGACAAGGCTTAGTTTATATTACGCCTTCATTAGTCTTCAAAAGAATTTCGCCCTCCTTAGTCTTCAACACTTAGTAGAAATTCGCTCCAAACAAGCTATATTTCGCACCTCCAATTTGCTCTCCAATTTCGCACTTAAAGGAATGATTAAATGATTTGAAATGTGAAGCAACACTCCTCCAATATATAGAGCGCTCACCTTCCACTTACCCACGAGGTCGACCTTGATAGGGAAGAACTTTCCTTGTTTCACGTTATGAATATATCTTCATGTCCAACAAGTGATAAAATAATGTGCTTTTAAGAAAATCCCCCTGGGCCTTCAGTGAGGGTCAGGAGCGATTTTTTGTTTTTGGGTTGATTTCCTCTTTTGATGATCATCCAAATTATATTCAATGGGTAGAACATGCTTTCCTTGATCCCTTCCAATCATAAAATCACTTTGATCTTGCAAGAATAATGCAAATTTGAAAATCTAGCTCCGGACCTTCAGTGAGGGTCAGGAGCGATTTTTGCTACCTTGATCAAACTGCTTCATTTTTCATCTCGAAATTTCTTTGCTAAGGAAGATGTTATCTTTCTTCATGCTATGAATAAATTCTCATGTCCAAGAAAGGTCACAAGATGGTGCATATAAAGAAAATCGCTCTGGTCCTTCAGTGAGGGTTAGGAGCGCTTTTTTACCTTTTGGACAAAACACCTTCAATTCATCATCTTCAATCAAGTCTGGGTACTCTATCATGCTTATTCCACCGATCATCTTGCCTTTAATACCTCATCTTGATCACAACAATGCTAAAAATGACCTTCATGGAGAATTTCGCCCTGGACCCTCAGAGAGGGTCAGGAGCGATTTTTCAATTTCAAGCTTATCTACCTCTTGTTGGCCCTCCAAATTTTCTTCAATGGGTAAAACATACCTCTACGCATCCATTCCAACCATAAAAATTGCTTTGACTTTGCAAGAAAAATGTACTTTTGAGAATTTCGCTCTGGACCTTCAGAGAGGATCAGGAGCGATTTTCTCTTTGTTGCCCAAAATTCACCATTTTTCAAACTTTCAAACTTTCAAATGCATCCAGTAACGTCCAATCTTCTCTCCGGGAAACCCTGCACAAAACAAGTTAGCCAAAATTAGCGAGAAATAAACTTGAACAACATTTTCGCCTTGGACCCTCAGCAAGGGTCAGGAGCGAAATTTACAATCTAGGCTAAATTGCTCAATCTTTTAGTTTCAAACCACTTCACAGGGCAAGGTAAGATCATTTTCAAGGCCAGGAACAAGGTTTCAAATTCAAGCGTGTTGGCATATGATGTCTACAATGAATTTCGCTCTGGACCCTCAGCAAGGGTCAGGAGCGAAATTTATAATCTTGGCCAAAATTCATCATTTTCTTCAAGTTGTTCAATCAATCCCAAAGTCCAAACAAAATGCTTTGCAAATCAAAATTTGGTCAAATAAGGCAAGGAATGAGTCCTAGATTGATTTTCGCCTTGGACCCTCTGGAAGGGTCAGGGGTGAGATTCGCTTTGGACCTCCTGAGAGGGTCAGGAGCGAAATTTGACCTTTTGAACTCTCTATCAGGACAATTTTTATGGAATATAACATTTAAGTATAAGAAAGAAGAAAGATAGAAGGAAATGTCACTTATACTTATATTCCATATATACTTTCAGGATGTTTGAGAGTGGTTTCAGACCTCCAGGAGTTCTATTGCAAAATCTAGTTTTTGGAGGTTTTTCAGTTTCCAAACTTAGTCAAATTTCAGGATCAGGGCATTCCAGACTTAGCCAATTTTCGGGATCAGGACTTTCAGACTTAGCCAAATTTCAGGATCAGGACATCAGGACCTGCTATCCTATTGATCTCCCCGACAGCACTCAAAATGCAAAGGCTAACCGACAAAACCCTAAAAAAACCTAAAAACAAACCCTAGAAAGCAAAAAAGCAGGGGTCCCCATTTGCAATGGGGCGATGTGTGAAATGGTCACAACAGGAAGTTATTCCCCTTTTCCGATTTTCTTTTGTTGACCAGATTCTTTCACTAGATTAAATAATCATTGCTTTGAGGAACTAAAAGGAACACCATGCTTTTCTTGGAGCAACATCTCCAAGTAGAGGTTAGCAAATCACTGAATTGAAGGTTTAAAAAGAATTTTTGATTGCCTTGAATCGAAAGAGGAAGGTATATGCTCTCCCCTTAACTGGGTGATCAAAAAGTCAGACCTCTCTTAAAAAGTTTTCTTTCCTTCAAAGCATTTACATCATTTAGTAGGCCTACCTTCCCGAGGAGTTGAAATCAACTCTTAAAGCCGTTTATGGCCGGTGTGAAGGGAACGACCTAAGTGGGGAATAGCTTTGACGCCAAGTATTCCAACCCATTATAATCAAAAGTGAAAAGTGACGAAAGTCCTTTTCAACGGTTGCGTGCAGTGATTAGCCTTCCCCCAGTATCTTTACGATACGTAAAGTCTTTGTTCTAAAGGTTGGGAAGTCTCCTGAGGGAGTTTATCACTAACGGCCGAATAGGAAGCCTGATTATGAGCCATAGAAATAGAAACTTTGAACTGAGTCAGTAACCAAACATTTATAAACATCATAGTGCAAGGGTGGGGAAGAATCTACCCCCAAGATTGCTCACCATATATCTCCCAAGATAACTACTCAACTGTGAAGCGATTCACTTTGAGTTAATTTCTGGCAAAAAGCAAAAAAAATGGGCACCCTCTAGGGGGTGACACGACTGTTTGAGCTGACAGAGTATCAAGACTAGTGGGCTATGATGTTATTTATGACCTTTGAATAAAGAGTCTTTCTAAAGTGTATTATTCGTATCCAAACCTGTTGAAACATTAGGGATTTGAACACATCCTCACAGAATATACACTTTTTGTTAGATTAGGCAAAATGGTTGTACTTTTTGTGTTGTGCTTACATTTATTACTTCAAAAAATCATCCATCTAGACTGAAAAACTCGCAATCAAAACCAAAATTTACAGAAAAACCAACTGAAGGAAAAAACAGGGCAGATTAGCACGTGGGGACAACTCCTTAGCACGTAGAGTAATTCAGTTAGCGCATCAAACCATCCAGTTAGTGCGTCTGTTCCAGACAGTAGCATTTTATCCTAAGATCAAACCAGTGTTAAAACATTTAGCACATCACAAAAACAGTCTAGCGCGTGGAAGCATCAGCTTAGCATGTAGCAACCAAACATTAGCACATCAGGTTTAAAAGTTAGCACGTCACAAACCCAGGTTAGCGCGTAGCTTTTTAAACAGGTAGAAAACAAATTTTGAACAGTCGAATCTTTAGTGCGTGTCTGGGGGTAGCCTAGCGCGTGTGGTCATTCTTTTAGCACGTGGAGTAATTTTGGTAGCACATTTCGTCCCTATTTTAGCGCATGACCAAAAACATATAGACAGGGGGCAAAACAATGAGTAATTTTAAATTTTTTGAAAACATTTTCAGAAGCCTCTTTTCATCAACAACATTTTTCATCAAAGCGGAGTAGCGAAAACGAACCGTTAAAAGCTATTTCTTGAGCTAAGTTTGTGTCAAAAACAAACGTTGTAAAAATCCGAAACTGATCGCACAATAAAACATATCTATCTTATCATAATCTGGAAACCTCATCATAAGTATCAACAGAATCCTTTACCATCTCACGGATTTCATCTCAAAAACACTTGTTTAAACAATTTCAGGTTGTCAAATCAAGTCTCCATATCAGGAGGCTTTTTCCCATATCATTTGACACACTTTGCCGTGAAGGGGCATCTAAACCTTCATTTTGATAAAGTAAAACTTGAAATTTTCAAAACAAGATCAACTGAATCCAAACCAATCAAAGGAAACCATTGATCACTCATGCATGACTAATCTCCATATTCTGAGAAGAAAGAACCTTTATCGTAACATCACGTTGAAGAAACAACAACCTAGTTTTTCCAAATTCATCAAGAGAAATAAGTTTTTATACATCAATCGTCAACTCTTCAAATCTCATCAGGTATTCCTTCATCACGTCAAACGTTATATCCAAAACAAATCCAACGAATTTGACAAAGAACCTTTAAAAACAAGAGCATATTGTCAAAAGTCCACTTTTAATCAAATCATAAACCGCGAAGGAAAGATCAATCCGGCATTCTTGCTCGACGAGTGTGTCACTTATAACACACCTCGACCAAAACCACCCACTCCCGAGCAACATATCAACGAGGATTTTGTCCCCTTCGTCACTGAAAGTTTCTACTAAAATGTCTATTACTCGCTCTCAAAGAAACCAACAAAGCGAGACACACGCAGCGTCTAGTATGAATCGAAGGTTGTCAAATCCTTTTGAAGGTCCACACCTAGAAGAGACTGAAATTTCTGAAGCGCTTCTTCAAGAATGTCAGGAAAACCCTTCATTCCAAAATCTTGTAGAAAGGCTTATGGAAAATGACAGAAAAATATTTGTTCATGCTCACAAGTAAAGGAGTAAAACTCCCTGAAAACCTTGACGCAGATATGTTTAGGACACAACCTCAGCTTTATGAATATCAAGAACGACAGCGAGAAAGGGAAATCCGCGACCCTGAACAAAACATCCCAGATCAGAACATACCAGAACAAAATACACCACTGCAAAACATCTCGGATCAAAACATACCGGAGCAACATACACCAAGACAATACCTTCCCGAGCAAAATATACCATTCCAAACACCGTTTCAACCCAGGATCAATACAAGGGAAGAACTTTTCCCTCGACAAGACAATGTACCTTTGGCTACCCTTACTCAACAAATGCAAATGTTACAAAGACAAATGCAGGACATACAACAAGGGACACCAGTACGGTACTCTTTAAATGAAATCTGTCCTTATCCTTTTCATAGGAGATTGCACATGATCCCTTTTCCTCCAAACTCAGACGTGCCTAAATTTGACAAGTATGATGGAAAAAGTGATCCCCGTGATCATGTCAGAGAATTTTGTACCATGAGTCTTGAGTTTGCTCATGATGACACCTATCTGATGAGGTTATTTCCAAGAAGCTTGGGAGGGCAAACAATGGAATGGTTATCCAAATTTACACCACCTATCAGATCGTTTGATGAATTGGTTAACAAATTCATAATACAATACTCCTATAACATCCAACACACCATAACCATGCTAGATGTCTACAACACCAAACAAAAGAACAACAAAACATTCATGATTTTCCTTCAACACTGGCGGCGTATGGTATCACGATATCCTCGAGATATTCCTGAAAAGGAGAAAAAGGAGATCTTCATCGACAACTTGAATGGTGAAATGAGTTACAGGCTAAAACTCCAATGCATACTGTCTTTCTCTAAATTGATTGAAAATGGCATTCAAGTAGAGGAAGCGTGTGTCAAAAAGGGAACACTCAAATTCTACAAGGAAGGAACAAACTCATCAAACTACAATAACCAAAACAACAACAACTTAGACAAATCTCGATTTTGGACTCGAAACAAAAACGAAGGCAACAATGACTCACATGATCCCAAATCTAAGCAACTAGTGCTTGCATTATCCGGGAATCCTCAAAATACGAAAAAATCCTAAAAATGCTAATCCAAATGCTAACACATATGCACCAAACGCCAATCAAGGACAACTCAACGCAAACAACACCAATGATACTCAAAACAAAAACACTAATCCAGGACCTAACAACAATTCACGCGACAACACAAACAATTTCCAAAAGCGTGTCTTCACACCACTAGGGCAATCACTAGAATCGGCATTCAGAGAACTTCTGGCAAATAAAATTCTCTCCTTGCCGGCAATCAACAACTATGAACCCCAAATCAAACCACCTTGGTGGAATGATTCACACTATTGTGATTTCCATCGTAACAAGGGTCATCGGACGAACGATTGCATGAGATTGAAAAACATTGTGCAAGACATGATTGATCGAGGTGACTTAACGGTAGATGGTCTCAAAACAAATGGTGATCATGGAGCCTTTAAAAAATCCTCTTCCAAATTACAACAAAGATGGAGCTTCAACCTCGAATGATACACACGGAGCTCGTATCAACCATATCTACAACAACACCATAAATCACATATCAGCTGAAAATCATCAAGTAAATGTCATCACCATCCGAGATCAACATGATCATGAATCTGTCAATGTGACAACCCGAACTCAGAAATATGTCTTAAAACGACACACTGCGCCTACAACTACTACACCAAAGATCCAATATGACTTGGTTAGCCAACTACGCAAAACTCCCGCTCAGATATGTATACTAGAATTGCTGAAACTATCACCCAAGCACAAGAACATATTGGAACAAGCGCTATTGGAAACCAATGTACCTCAAAATTTGGATACAGACAGATTTCAAGCCATGGTCGTCCATATGACAGGACCTCATAACCTCACCTTCTTAGAGCATGACAATGCTTCCTTGAGTCATCCGCATAACACTCCTCTCCATATCAAAGTCATCGTTTGCAAACACAGAGTAAAAAGAGTCTTATCGATGGAGGAGTTGGACTTAATATATGTACTTTAAAGCTTATCCGTGCATTAGGCTTCTCAGAAGAGTCTATTGATCCCTGCAAGAAGATTACCATAAAGGCATATGATGATGAGGAAAGGTCCTTTTAAAGGAACCGTGATGTTACCTATTCAAGTGGGACCAGTGCAAAAGGATACTATGTGTCAGGTCTTAGACATAGATCTCACCTACAATATTTTGTTAGGGCGACCCTGGATACATGAAATGCAAGCAGTACCCTCTACATATCACCAATGTGTCAAATTTCCTTATGACGAACAGAAATCTCTATATCTGTTGATCACAATCCATTTCAACATTGTAACGCGATGGGGGCAGCCCAAGACAATTTGGTTCCTCATAATAGAGAAAAGTAGCGATCTTCAACATCAGATCTACAAACAGCAAAGCCCAACTCATTATCTGGAGATTTCAAGCAGCAAATGCAAATCAAAGACCAAGGTCTGGGAGAATACTCTTTGGAGCCCCTATGTTTGGCCAAATTACCAACATCGCCCAGATCTCATGGATTGCCTACTACATCAACACATCTGGTAACTCAGCCCATCACCAAATGTGATGGTACCTTCATCCAATTGGGCACTCTAGCGCATGAATCAGAAGACAAGGATATTCTTAGCTGGTTATACAAAGATGAGGAAGAAGATAACAGAGCAGTTGCGTTGGACATTGTTCTACCTACACACCTATATGGAAAATGATACTTAATCATGCAGCAAATGGGATATGACGGTAAAGGACCTATTGGGAAACGCAAAGAAAGAGTCACTGAACCCATAGATCTTCCTTCACAGCCCAGTAGAGACAAAATAAGATTGGGTTGTAAGCTCACTTTCCTATTAAGAAAGTCGCCCCGCATAACTGCGAAACCTCAATGGAAAGTAAAGAAAAAGTACAAAGAAGAATCCTGGCAGGAAGCACTCTTTGAGTCTGCAGAAACAATCCGCAAGGCACAGGAACGTCAAGAATAGAAGTTACATCAGGAGAAGCTTTTAAGCCACAAGAAGGCCATATCTGCAGCAGTAGCTCATATTCAAGATCCACTATTTCAAGAACAAATAAAATCATCTCAGGATACCATTATTTCTTCCCGAGGAGGCACAGTCTATGAACAAATACAGAAAGTAGAAGCAGGATCTGATACCGAGTCAACAAAAACTATCAAAATGGTATCCATCATCAAAAATTTGTTTTCACCATACAACATACTTGTTTACAACACTGATAGAATCTGGGATGATGCCTCAGAGACTGATTCCAATGAATATGAATGGGGTACCTGCTCAAATGCTACTACAAATATCCCTAATAACACTGACAACATACCCCTTTCTCAGGAGGAGCATAACGCAAAAGATAGACCTCTTGAATTTGGACCACAGAACATCTATGAAGCCAAGGAAAGTGAACAGAAACATTACGAACAAGTCTATACAAAAGATAATACCATCGAAGACCTCGATGAAATCCTGGACTTCTTTAAAACCAAGAACAATCACGATGAAACCTCTGTCTTGACACTTACAGTAGCAGAACTTGATCCACCTAACGATTCCTTACCACTTGTCTTTCCTGACCTCATAAACTGGGATGAACCTGAAATACATGATATACCAATTTTCCCAGATGATGAATCTATTATCCACTATCTATGTACCGTTACCCCGGACACAGGCTCTACCAGTGAACAAGGTAACGATGTCTGTCAATCAGGGAGTGCCAAGTCTCTCAGTCGCAAAAATAAACCAAATAAAAGATCTAATGCTGAAAACCAGTCAATGGCAGCTCTAGATCACAGAAAAGTAAAAGTAAAGGACGCATCTGAGGGTGAAAACCTTTTTAAGGCACCTAAAGATGGGAGACTTGACACTCTTCCTGAGCACTTTCATGAGCGATCACCCATATTGATTGAGCCCAATCAATCAATCAACATTGGTGCCACAAAAGCAGTCAAAAACATACACCTTGCAGAATCACTGACAGAGGAGGAAAGATCAGCATTCATTGTTTTCTTTAAAGAACAGCAAATTAACTTTGCTTGGTCATATGCTGATATGCCCGGAGTAGATCCACACTTAATCATGCATCACTTGTCCATCTCTCTAGGAGTTAAACCAGTCAAATAAAAGCTACGAAAGATGAATCCGCAGGTGACACTCATGGTCAAAGTTGAACTCAAGAAGTTATTAGATGTCGGATTCATCCGACCCATTGACTATGCAGAATGGATTTCCAATATAGTACCAGTATCAAAACCAGATGGCAGTATCAGAATCTGCACTGATTTTCAAGATGTCAACAAAGCTTGTCCAAAGGACGACTTTCCTCTACCCAGTATCGACATAACTGTAGATCTCACAACAGGCCATGCAATGCTCTCACTAATGGACGGTTTCTCAGGGTATAATCAAATCAAAATAGCCCTAGAAGATCAAGATAAAACCGTGTTCACCTGTCCTTGGGGAACGTACTGTTGGAATGTTATGCCTTTTGGCTTAAAGAATGCAGGGGCCACTTATCAAAGAGCAATGACAACAATCTTTCATGACATGATGCACACATTTATGGAAGATTATGTGGATGATTTACTAGCTAAATCCTTCACTAGAGCGGAACATCTCAGCATCCTAACAAAGATCTTTGATCGATTGGAGAAATTCCAAGTCAGACTCAACCCTAAGAAGTGTGTCTTCGGGGTTACATCAGGCAAGTTACTAGGCTACATAGTCTCAGCTAAAGGTACTGAAGTAGATCCAGCAAAAGTACAAACCATTATGGACATGCCACCACCAAAGAATATCAGTCAACTCAGATCTCTACAAGGACGACTTCAATCAATCAGGCGATTCATCGCTCAATTAGCTGATAAAAGTCTACCATTTAACCATTTACTACACAAAAATGTACCACTCAGATGGGAGACCAAGTGTACAGAATCTTTTTATCAAATCAAATAGTACCTGATGAATCCACCAGTTCTGGTACCACCAGTCACAGGAAAGCCACTTATCCTATATATCTCAACAACAGATATATCGCTGGGGGCACTATTGGCACAAGAAGATCAACAAGGAAAGGAACGAGCCATTTACTATATCAATAGGACATTGAATGGCTATGAACTCAACTATACATTCATTGAAAAGGCTTGCCTAATAGTGGTCTTTGCATCTCAGAAGTTCCGACATTATATGCTAGCACACACAATTAGGCTAGTGGAAAAAATTGATCCTCTCAAATATCTACTCAGCAAGGCAGCTCTTACAGGATGATTGGCCAAATGGGTCATGATTCTCAGTGAATTTGACATCCAATACACAGAAAGACGAGCCATCAAAGGACAAGCAATTGCAGATTAGCTAGCTGAAGCACCGCTACCAGGCAAACAAACTATGGAGATTGAATTTCCAGACAGGGACGTTCTTGCTCTTTCTACCAAACAATGGACTCTATACTTTGACGGATCCTACACACAACATGGTTCAGGTGCTGGCATTCTATTCATCACTCCTAAAGGACACACTATACCAAGATCATACAGGCTTATGTTCCCATGCACAAATAATGTGGCTGAATATGAGGCATTGGTTATAAGCATCAAAATGGCCATCGAATGGAAAATCACAGAGTTAAAGGTCTACGGCAACTCACAACCAGTCATCAATCAAATCAACAACGACTATCAGACAAAAGATGACAAGATGCTACCCTACAAACGAATGGTGGATGACTTCAAACAATATTTTGTACACATCACCTTCGCACAAATACCAAGGTTGAACAACAAAGCAGCTGATGCCATGGCTACTATCGCTTCATTACTACAAATTCCAAAGCAACAGAGTCGTTATGAGTTTCTGGTAGAGCAACTGTTCTCCCCAGCCTATGACCACTCTAAATCCCATGTCATCTATGCCTTGACTGATTCAGATTCTCCATTATATGGACCGATCTACGACTACCTTAAGAACAATATCTTACCCATTGACCAATCCCGTAACCAGAAATGTAATTTTATCTGACAAGCTGCCCGTCATACCCTTACCGCTGATACTTTGTACCGTCGAGGTCTAGATGGTACTCTTCTTCGTTGCCTTGATCGTAATGATTCTGATTCCGCTTTACACGAGCTTCACGAAGGTATTTGTGGCACACATTCAAGTGGTACTACTCTTGCTAAAAAGCTTCTAATGATGGGATACTACTGGCCTACAATGGAGCAAGATTTATATCACTTCGCCAAGAAATGTCCTAAATGCCAGATCCATGGCAATCTGATGCATGCACCGGCACAGGAACTACAACCATTTACAACATCCTGGCCCTTTTGTCAGTGGGGACTAGACTTAGTTGGCAAAATTCATCCTTCATCTTCAAATGGACACAAGTTCATTATAACTGCAACAGAATACTTTACCAAGTGGATAGAAGCAGTTCCCATGACCACAGTAACTAGGAAACAAATTGCCTCTTTTATCCTAAATTATCTGATCTACGGATATGGTATTCCAAGTTCAATCATCACAGATAATGGACAACCTTGTAATTCCCAAAAGGAATCACCCCACTGTGCTAGGAGATAGTTGAGGACCCTCAAACAAGCATAAACATGACATGGTCGACTAAACAATACGACTCCATGACAGCACAATAAGACTCCACAAGAATCCAGGTGACTTAACTTCGCAAACACCAGTGAACTGACATCACAAAACACAAGTGAACCAAATGAGAGAGTGTCATCGCATAGCTTAAGGTGGTTACCTTGGTACAGTCTCCATAGGTCCCGGCTCACTGTCCTAGTAACCTCTCCCGACCGTCCAGCTCCAACTAAGTCTTATGCGGACCCTACCAACCTTTCGTGAAGACAAGGTGGTTGGTTTGCCATTCCAGGCCTTCTCAGAACATTATGAGCCCTGTACTAGCACTCACCTATGCACGAGGTACAATTATCTTTATTAATGTTATGATACTACCCACCTAAACATTTCATTAGATTACCAGTTATTATTTGACTTTCGCTGGGTCGTAATGCCTACCACTTTGGGTGCAACCCCCAAATGAAAGCCACTCTCTCAAAGGACACTACACAAGCATGGTCACTCCCCGAGGACCCTATGGCGAAGCAGACAGCCATAACACCACTATCAAAAAACAAGTGGTCAAATAAGGACATACTGACTCTTGACTAACCATAAGGAAAAGACACTACATGGTTAAGACAACGGAGCCAACATATATCACTTGGTCAAAGGTACCAATTACACTACCCTAGGATGACTGAACCACAGACCAAAATATCACAATACACACTTGCAAGGACAGCTAAATACACCAAATCCGCACTCAAACAATCTTTGAGAATATCAGCATCATAAGCACTTGCAACATCATTGATTGAAATTAAATATAACACTCTTGCAACAGTCACATTATTCAATTCTCAAATCAATATTCCATCAGGAAAAGAAATCCACATTTAAACATTCAACCAGTTATAACATGAATTCCAATCAAGCATTTAAATCATTTTCAGAATATATCCAAATATACTAATTTGAATATCTAATTCATGCCTTGATTTTCATTGATAAAATTATTAACCACATAATAAAAAAATCACATGAAGATCACATTACGTCACACAAAACCACTTTAAACATTCCATTATAAAATTTAAGTTCTTTAACACAAACCGGTTTGGAGGCCGGTGAGACCTCAAAACCAAGTGGGGGTCAAACCAACCCACAGTTGTACTGTTGCCTGGACAATAGACACCACTTACCGGTTGTGCTGCTACCACTAGTAACACTGTCGCCACCAACCGATAATACTACCACTTCAAACCGGTAACACTTACCACTTCAAACCGGTAATGCTCACCATTGCAAACCGGTAAAGCTCACCATTGCAAACCAGTAAAGCTCACCACTTCAAACCGGTAAAGCTTACCACTTCAAACTGGTAAATCTTACCACTTCAAACATTCCACTTCCAGAATTATTTCACGGGCACACACATACAGTGTCAATTTCCAAAATTTCAAGGGAGAGTTTACCAACAAGGAAAAAGGTGAAATAAACATATTGGAAAGAATAGATAGACAAATAAAGACATAATAGAAACAAGGATGCACCCAGCAAGCCCAATCTAAAATTCTTTCTTTCAAAAGAAGAGGTAAATCAACAAATTGATTTCCAAGAACAAAACACACAGCAGATAGAGAAATGAACCATTTCTTTCCTGAATACAACCATATGATATAGATTTCACAAAACCAGCAGTAATAAACACTAATTCTTCCATTTCAATCATTCCACAAACATCTACAAGAAGATTGAACAAACTTCCATGCACAGGAAGCAAACTGAAAATTACAAAACAAATTCAAAACAAGAAGGAAACCTCCAACCTTGAAGCAATCAGCAAGCAAAAGGAATGAAGCAAATCCAGTCTTGCAACCAGGGCGAATTTCCAGCTCCTCCAGGAAGTTTTTCCAGAATTTTCTCTCCAAAAATCCTCTTCTTCCCCTGCTGTGAATCTCTTTGAATGGATGCCCCCCAAAAAATCTTTTTAACCCAAGCTTCTAGGTTAAAGTTTTTCATCCAATCAAATTTAAATATTTTAAAACTAAAAGGCAATTAGATTTATTTCTTTTCCAAAATAAAATAATAATTCTTTCCAACAATTAAAATGAAAAAGCAAAAGTCAAAAAGGAAAGCTTTTATTAATTTCTTTTTTCCAAATTACTTTCTTCCAACATAAGCATTTTACCTTTTTAAATGGCTAGGCAATTTATTTATTTCACAAAAATATCAATGCAACTTTACACAATAAATTGAGCCCTTTTAACCATTTAATCTAGCAATCATTAATTTAAATACACAATAATCACAAAGAATATTAATTAAATGATTATACCAACATAAGATAGCATCATCCATTTAAATTAAATAACGGAAACACACAAAACCAAGATAGATCAAATGACGACTCTCAAATGACCAAACTAAGGCACCATGACACGCATAACAACCAGACGGGGAAACACAACCGACTGACAACACTCACACGAGTGTAACTACGGTCAAGCTAGGGTACAACAACTATCTCCTCCCCTCCCATCGGATATATAAGGCATGATTAGACCTGTGAAACCAGGTGGAGTCAATACCCCGTACCTTCCCGGTACTAGTACCTGCAATGTCCTGCACCAAAGAACCACACGTGCATATAGACCAATATATATACAGACACGGCAAACACACCGATGAAGGAGAATCGTGATGTTCCCTATCTCACTAGAGTGAGTGAAGGAAAATCATCCCCTCGCATCTCAATACACTTGCAAACACGCAACGCATAAATAACACATCGCAATGGAAGGGAAAAGTGTCAGTCCATGGTAATGATCCATAAAATAACATTAATCATAAGCACTGAAATACTGCATAAAATCGTACACCATAGATCCAGATAAAGCATGAAATAATATCGCATAATATCTTAATCAAAATACAATAATGTTCCACAGAACAGTCACTGAAGTAACTCAAAACATACAAAAGAGGCTGATCGAGGAGGGGTACTACAAAACATCTTAGCACTAGCCTAAGAGAATGGCTTGCCCCTCCCTTATTTATTGAGGTTGAACTCCTAGAATTTTTAAATAAAGGTGTTTAACACCACTCAAACATAATTAATAAATAAATGTCTAATATAAAATAAAATAAAGAGAATTTCAAATGTTAATTATTGGTGCCCAATATAGAACCTTGAGTGAATTTCAAAAATTAAATATGGGTGCCCAATTTAGAGCCATGAGGTTTAAATTAATTATAGTATTTAAGATGGGGGTGCCATTTGGAGGGCACCATTGGAAAATTGTTATTTTGTCATTTGTAATTACACTTAGGTAAGGGCGAAAACCCTTGTTACGTGAGAATGAAATCCCTCCACCTATACTTATTGTTTTCATTCAAAAATCTAGATTTCAAGGTCAAAGGTTAACTTTCAATTCATCAAAGTACACACTGCTTTAATATGGATTCAAGAACATTCTCTAGTAGACCAATGAAAAGAAATTAGGTGCTTAATAGAGGGAGATCCAAAAGAGCATTGATTTGATTTCAAAGCTTAACCATGGAGTTCAATGAAAATCACTCTGAAAACCAAGCAACTAGTATTACCTAGTTCATGGCCAATTAGCATGTGTGTGGAGCTTCAACCACCCTACACTATGCACCCAAGAAACCCTAAATTAAATTAGATTTGAACCAATGCAGGAGAAGGATGTGACCAGGCAATCGACAAACCCACTCCAAACAATATTCCTCTATTGTGCAGTTTGTGTTTGAGGGTTTCATGCCTCAAATTGGCTAGGATGGTCTTATGACAAGGGGAATCGAGACTTTGGTTGAAAAAAGTATTTAAAATATTCAAGTGACCTACACCAAGCAAGTCACAGTTCAGTGCAAAGGATGGATTTGAGCAAATTGGAGCCTCCAAAATTTAAGACAAAAGGCATAATCATGATTTTTCTAATTGATAAGGCCTAACACAATGAAGGGTAATTGGCTTATACACTTAGTCACATGTAAGCAGTTTTTTTTTGTTTTTTTAATATGATTTATAACAAATCTAAACATTGTACAACTCATAAATCTAGATCAATTCCCTTTTAGAGATTTGTTGTCCTTTCATTTTGTTAATTTAAAAAAATGTTTGAATTATATAACCATGTTGTTGAACTAATTGACGGTAATATGAAATTTAAACTGAATTTAAATTTGAGATAAACCATTAAAACCTTGGGTATGTAACAAAGAAAGGCCAAATATTGCAACTCATCGAACATGTACAAATGTGATTAGATTTTTTTGAGTGACAAATGTGTAGAGATGATTGTCATAAGATTTTGAAACATGAACCCTCTAAAATTATATTTAGATGTAACTAGAGCTTCATGATTTTGCATTGAACAACACCCTTGAGTTTCATAGTAGAATTCATGACATTAATAAAAATAACAAAGACCAAAATTTATCACTTGAGGCTTGACAAATGTTGAAGCTCGTCATCAAGGTTTTAAGTAATTTCTACAGTAGTCAAGTACAAATTAGAGAATATTTACAAGCCTGCTTGCCTTCTCATGGCATATACCTTGGGATGAGAGTGTTTTTTGCTTCTAATTGTTAGAAAGAGCTAATATCTAGAATTGTTTAGAATTACTATAGTTAGAGAGCTAGTTTTCCTTGTAGTAGGGGTTGATAAAATATAGTAGAATATCTCTTACTTTGTATTTCATCTTCAAGTCTAGCTTAGAAGCCACTTACGATTTGCTAGGATGATGGTCATGTAATACTTTTAACCATTAGTAATGTCTACAAAGTGGAGATATGTGAGTACTTTCTTCAAGATTGTTATGGTATCATTAGATGTATATTACATTTTTCATCAATATTTCCCAATATGTCCTTGGGCTGGAGAACTAACATGCCTAAAAATTTGTAGTTTTGCAACAATCAAATGAAATAAATTTCTTAATTGTAATGGAAGGGCTAAGCATTATAGTATTGATTTGTCTACAAATGCTAATTATTATTCTTCAAATTGTGAAGAATAACTATAGTTGGAACATGAGATGATTTAATTTTTATATTTAATTAAATTATTGATATTGCACATTTGAGATTTTATTCAAGGACCTTAAATCTTATATCTCTATTGATGTCATCAACAATGCCTATAAATTGGCAACATTATTTCAATTATGATAAAAAAACCTAATTCAAGTTTCTTCCATCATATCTTAGATAACTCCATTTTATGTTTTGTGGCTTTTGTTGGCTTGTTGCATCCTAACCCAAGTCTCTAGCAAAAAGAAGGGATCAAATGTCTCCAAGTCTTGGGTGATAAATTGAATGTTTGAAGTTTTTATTGCTCTAGCATGAGCTAAATCTTATGTTGCACTAAGTAAAGATTCATCATAATAATATTATGGTGTTTGGGTGAAAGGAAAATTAGAAGATTAGTTTGTGTGCATTTAGTTTGTTAATGATGCATTTATGCATGTGACTTAGAGGGAAAAGGGTACCTCATAGAATGTTTAGAGGACACACATATAGAATGTCAATAATGTCATCTACAATGAACTTAACCTTATTTTCCTTGTTTGCCAAGATTGGGACCCTATTTTACATAAATTTATAAATCAATATGTGGCTTAGGAGTGGGATAAACAATTATGCTCCAGCCCCAAGATGTTGATGATGGTAGTAGAAGTTATTAATAGGCCACACGAAGGTAGCTACCTTGTAAAAATACATGTTCACAGTGGATTAGAGGAAGGTAATCTTACCTTTGTTGGAGCTTTCCCTTGATTAAAGTTTCTCCAATATAAATATTGCATTCTCTCATTTTATGTCTAAAATGTTCTATTACTTATTTTCATTTATTACATGCTATTGTATATATTTAGGTTTCTTTACTCCACTCAAGGAGTAGAAAGAAGCATTCAATTGGCTTCTAACAAGCAAAGCACAACATATTAGGGGCATGACTACAAAAAATGGTAGTAGTATGCAAAGTATTCATTATATTTTGTTAATGTAAAGGGTTGCATAATGTGCAAATACAATAGATTAAATTTGTTGAAGAGTTTGCAAAAACTTCTAAATATAGTTATTTGTGTTGTTTAATTGGCCATGGAATTTAGAAAATAAGTAACAGTTCATTTGTAATATATTGAACAATGGAATATCCATGCTAGTTTATAAATCAAGTTGATTTAAAGTAGTTTTCCTTATCGCTAAGAATTTGCTAACATAATATTGTGTATAATTTCTTCCATTAGTGATGTTCAAAGCATAGGATTTCTGGTTGCAAGAGCATAACCATGGGAAAAGCCTTAAGGAGGGAAAGACTTGAAGAGATCGAAGAGGATAATCAACTAATCCAAATAGAGAATAAAGAATTGAGTAATTTGTTGCAATATAAATAAGGAGATATTAAATAATTGCAGGTTTGTTTAGCATTTCATGGACACTTTCTCATGAGTACCATAGAAGAGTTGCAATAAGAAATGAAATTTAAAAGATGTGGAAAATTTCAAACATAATGGTGTAGGAGTAACGATAAGAGAAGAGTCCTTTACAAAATGTACAAACTCAAACCAAGGTATGAACAATGGTCAATCCACCATATTCTCTTTCTTCTCATCAACATATTTTTGGTAGTTTTGAAAAGAAGATTAAAAATTGGTCATAAGATATTAACAAAAAATGAAGTATAATGGAAAGGAGCTTGGAAAGAATGGCCAAGGCATGATCAATCCATTAGAGGTTGAGGGAAGATGTCAATATGTAGGCCTGGGTGGTTTATAAAAGGTTGGAGAATGATCCAAAATAGCAACGTAGTGGAAACATTGCAATAAAAAGGAGGCCAAGTAATATGTAGGCTTGGTTGGTTTACAAGAGGTTGGAGAATGATCCAAAATAGCAAGGTTATGGAAAGATTGCAATAAAAAGGAGGCAAAGTCAATGACTAGAAAAATAGCCCATGCAAGGTAATGGTAGCATTTTTTTTTTAATGATAAACATGATTGAAGATTTAAATTGTTGGTCTAGTTGATAAAAAAATGAGAGGGTACTGTGGTACTACCTCAAAAGGTCAAATATGAGACTCTATAAGAGTTGGCTATAGAGATAGCCACCCAATATCAAAGTACTTAATGAAAGCACATGAGAGAACCAAAATGAGAAAATGATTTGATTCCATTAGATGAAAACATACAATGAGAAATCATTAAATATAGGAAAGGGTGTGACATGGGACAACATAATATTATGACATGTTCCTTAATCTCATTACTCGATATACAAATTAAATGCCCTAAGTAAACTTATGTAGACAAGTGTGAAAAAGACTCAATAGAACAACTAAGTAGGTAATATAACTAGTTCATACCAACACCCCACTTAAGTGCAACTTAAGGAGAGTGAGAAGACATGAAAAGATTCAAAGATGGGTCCTAGCAAAAAAATCTTGATGAGTTACTCATATAAAAACAAATCACAAATTAAAAAAAGGAGAAAAATACAAAACAAATTCCCCCTCCAAAAAAGTGAAAACACAAGATGCTCTCTAAAGAGACCATGTGTAATCTCCTACACCAATGCTTGATGTTCAAGAATGAATGTTGAAGATGGTCTAAACCATCAAACAATATTTCTTTCCCTAGAAAAAAGAAAAGAAAGATGTATGTAGGATGTCTTCCCATTCCTAAAAGGAATACAAAGGAAGAAATATCAAAATTTTTTGCCAATGAATTGGATTCTTCCTTACAGGATATACCGTTCAGATTATAAGTTCAATCTGCCTTAATGATGTTCTTCTGGTACACAGATTAATCACAGCACAAGAGAAGGAATTCAATTTGATTGATTAATGTGTATAACAGACTAGAAGATGATACAATTCAAACTGAATGATGATTGTGAAAACAATGACAGAAAACCCGAATTGTTGTTGATGCTAGACAATTCGAATATGTAGATGAGGGACTGAAATGTTATTTAGTTATCTTCCGCACTTATCAACCTTCGAATGGAGAGAGATAGATCGAACTGATATAAGAGCATGATATCTAAACCAATCAGCACAACCTTCTTAATCATCACGTCTCCCAACCATCATGTCTCTCCATAAGATCGGTTAGACATAACACATCTAAAGGCAAGAAGATAATACGGTTTAATAAAGCATCAAACAAGGTGTTTTATCGATTCATAGAATCAAACTAACACAACAATATGTTAATCGATTCATAAACTAATCGATAGATATATATATTTAAACATTTCCTAAATCGTATTATATGTAAATATTATTTAACATATAACATTCATTTGTAAACTAAGTTGTCTAAAGTCGATTAGGCCAATTAGACAACTTAGTTTACACTGTCAAATCATATTACTGATTGACACTAATCTTCAACACTCCCTCTTAGCTAGGGAGGTAATCTACTCAAGATCTGAGTCCTAAAGGTATTACCAAACTATGATAACAACCAGCATGGAATATCCGTAGGCATTACCTTATGTGATGTCCAACATTATGGCTTATCCACGGATATCACCTCACGTGATATCTACCATAAATATCTCCTCAAGTAATATCCACCAATATGGCCTATCCATAGATATCACTTCACATGATATCCACCATTATGGTATATCCAAAAATATCACCTTATGAGATATCAATCATTATGACATATCCATAGATATCACTTCACGTGATATCCACCATAATGATATATACAACCATTATTGTGAGATTGTCAGCTTACAATAATGGTGATTTGTACAAGTGTTCATCATTGTGAGATCGTCACCTCACAATGATATTCACCATGGCTCATCCAAAGGATAAACACACAAGTACAAGAAAATCATCACTCTCTCACGTGATGTTTGTCATGGAGTCACACACATGACATTCACCATGAACCATATCAGAGGGTGAGAAAAGGGCTTACACCTCAAGTCTCTCTCAAAAGAGAAATGCATTAATCAAGAGTTTACACTTTAAAATATCTTTTGAAAATAAGAAGACATTAGTATATATATATGAACAAAATATAAACAAATCAATGTTGCTGAGACTCAATCTCAACTAGGGCTTTATTCTCTACCATACCAAGCTTACCTCAAAAGTACACAAACTTTATCCTGGAGAGAGGCTTGGTGAGAATGTTTGTCGTTTGCATCAATACTAATGTACTTCAACTGAATAGCATTCCTTTCCACCATGTCTCAAACATAGTGATACTTGATTTCTACATGCTTTGATCTATCATGGAATACAAGATTGACTGAAAGCTTTACACAACTTTGATTATCACAATGGATAATTGTAGGTTCTAAGGATTGTCCAAACAATCCTGAAAGTAGCTTCTAAAGCCACACTGCTTCTCGTGCTCCAACACATGCTGCAATATACTCGGCTTTTATGGAGCTTAGTGCTACTAAAGACTGTTTCCTCCTGCACCAAGAAATCATAGTTGAACCCAAACTGAAACAACAACCAGAGACGCTTTTGTGATCAGTGACACATTCGGCCCAATCGGAATTAGTAAATCCATGTAGCTTCAAGTTCATATCAGAAGAATATCTTAGGCCATAACCAACTATGCCTCGCAAGTATCTTAGAATATGTTTTGTTGCAACTAGGTGTATTTGCTTTGGTTCGCACATGAATTGGCTAAGTGCACTTACTGCATAGCAAATATCTGGTCTAGTGTTGACTAGATACATTAAAGATCTGATCATCTATATGTATAGTGTAGGGTCCACCAGATCTGAAATAGCTGCAGCTTCTCTTAGCTTATGTAAGTTGGTCTCCATAGGTGTGGCCATGGATTTACAATCTATCATACCGAATCTTTTTAAGATGTCTATGGTGTACTTCCCTTGACTCAAAATGATCTCATCATATTTCTGTCAAACTTCTAAACCAAGGAAGTAGTGCAATAAACCAAGATCCTTCATCTCAAATTCAAAAGCTAGCTCCTTCTTGCATTTGATAATAAGATGATCTTCTCCACTGATAAGTAAGTCATCAACATAAAGAATCAAAATTAATTCTTCCCCATTAATTACCTTAAAGTACAAGTTTAAATCTGCATCATTCTTGAAGAAACCTAAGCCCATCAGGTAACGATCAATTCTTTCGTACCAAGCACATGGGGCTTGCTTGAGGCCATACAATGCCTTCTTCAACTTGCAAACATGAGATTCCTTTCCATGTACCACAAATCCTTTTGGTTGTTCAATATACACTTCCTCCTCGATTATACCATTTAGGAATGTTGTCTTTACATCCATTTGATGAATCTTCCATCCTTTAGATGTTGCAATAGTTATAATGGTTCTGATTGAAGTTTATTGAGCAACTGGAGCAAAGGTTTCCTCATAGTCAATTCCCTCTCTTTGAGAGAATCCTCTAGCCACAAACCTAGCCTTGTATTTTTCAATACTACCATCAGCAGCATGTTTGATCTTAAAGAGCCATTTAGAAGAAACGACTATTTACCTTCCAGTCTAGGTACTATGTCCCAAACATCATTCTTTAGAATAGACTGATACTCTTCGGTCATGGCATATTTCCAAACTTGTTGACTAGTGGCTTCCTCAACACTAGAAGGTTTTGACTCAATGATTTGACTCATCAATGCAACATAGCTAGAGAACTTATGAGGTCTCTTACTTTCTCTAACTGTACCTTTTGGGGTTGCAAAACCTTCAGCTTCTTGCATCATTTTCCTTTCCCAAAGAGGTCTTTTCTTACCAATCACAATTTCAGTATGCCAATCAGTAGGATTCAAGGGCTCATTTGGATCATCATCTTCTACAGGTTCATGAGTCTCCCTCTAAATCTCAGGAGTATGGTCTTCTTCCATATTTTGAGGAGGCTCTTGATCTTCATTGTCCACTTCAAGGATGCCCTTCGACTTTCTGAATGCAACATCTTCTTCAAATATCACTTCCCTACTCAACTCAATCAATTTATGTCCTGGAATGTAGATTTTGTAGGCTTTTGATGTTTCGTTATAGCCTACAAATATCCCCTTCTTGATAGAAGGCTCCAACTTTGTCCTTTTATGTTTGGGTATATGTATGTATACTGGACAACCAAAGATCCTCAAACGGCTTACATCTAACTTCACCCCTGTGAATGCTTCTTTGGGAGTCTTATTTTCCAAAATGCGGTGAGGACATCTATTTTGAACATAGACAGCAATTCTAGAAGCCTCAGCCCAAAAGAAGGTTTGAAGATTTTGATCATGGATCATGGCTTTGGCTGCTTCCACAATAGTTCTATTTTTCCTTTCTACCACACCATTATGTTGAGGGTTATAGGGAAGACAAAACTCCCTCTTAATCCCAGCTTCAATACAAAAATTACAGAAGTTTCCGGAGGTATACTCTACTCCATTATCAGATCTCAAGACTTTGATCTTCTTTCCTTATATGTTTTCTACTAGAGCTTTGAATTTCTTAAATCTCATAAGTACTTCATCAGATTCTTTACTTTTTTTTAAAATAGATCCATATTTTCTTAGAGTAGTCATCAATAAAAATAACATAGTACAAGAAACCACTCAAGGAAGCAACAGATATGGGACCACATAAATCTGAATGAATAAGTTCTAGAATATATTTGGATCTACTTTCACTACTATGAAATGTACCTTTAGTGTTCTTACCCAATGCGCAACCTTTGCAAGTTCCTTCATGCTCCTGGTTGAGTTTTGGAAGGCCTGTAACCATCTTCTCCATAGTAGGTAGTGCACGAAAGTGAAGGTGATCCAATCTTCTATGCCAAATCTCACAAGTACTTGATGAATCATGAAGTAAGGGTTGAGGAGGAAGAGTGCAAAGTCTATAAAGACATCCATGACGAACTCCTATGACTTGAGTTGTCTTGATATTTGATTTATTTGGCCATGCAAGGACTTTGCTATCCATGAATGTGATTCAATAACCTTTGTCTTCCAAGACTAATATGGAGACAAGGTTTCGCTTAATTCCTAGAACAAATAGTACATCATTCAATTCCAAGGAAATGCCTAAATCTAGTTGAACAGAAGAGGTCCCAACTCCTTTCACAGAGTAACTAGTGTCATCTCCAATAGTCACTTGTTCATTTGAAGTTCTCTCCACTAAATTGTTTAGACGTTCTTTGAATCCAATAATGTGGCGAGATGCACCACTGTCAATTATCCAAGTGTTGTGGTCGGCAGGCACATTACTTGAAAGAGATGAGTAGAATATAAATCCATCTGAATTCTTATGTGAAGGAGTCTCACTAATATCTGCAATGGAAGCTTGAGGCATAGTCCTAGTTGGACACTTCATTGCATAGTGACCATATTTGTCACATCTAATGCATTCTATTATAATATATATATAGTATTTTTTGTGGTTTTAATTATGTTATTTTGGAAATGAAAGATATTTCAAAATTAAATCTTCTTTTTAATATATATTTTAATGTGATATAATTATATAATATTATATTCGTAGAATATATATATATTTATGTAATTATATTATATTATTATATATAATTTGGAATTTGGAATTTAATTTAGATTATTGATATAATCTAATCGAGTTTATTTGTAAATTAATCATCAACATATAATGAGGGGGTTAATTTTTATGTGAATTTATTTAACTTTATTGGACAAATGACAAGATTGATTTCTTTGTATTAAAATAGTTGTAATTTCTTATTATCTAGAAAATCTTTCTTTGCAAGTTATTTATGCTTTTGGTTGTTGTAAGAAAAGATTGTCTATATTAGGATCTTGTGTAAATGGTGTTTGCAGTCAAGCTTAATTTCATTGCAATTCTGGTTGAGTTGTCATTATGTCATATGTTGTTATATCTCCTTGATCAGGTGTTGTTGTATAACCCCATTGATGTGAGCCATTATGTGTTTTGTCCAAATGGTCAATCTCTTGGGTTAGTGATTGTGTATCCTTCACCTGTGGTTTGTCAGGATTAGTTATGGCTATCTGTTTCACCATAGAGTTCTCGTAGAGAGACATTTCCTGTTAGTGTCCTAAGAGAGAGAGTGGCTTTCGAGCGAGGGTCATGCCCGAAGTGGATGACAGGATAACTCGTCGGAAGTCAGTTAAAAAGTGATAACCTAATAATATATTGGGGGGAGTGAGATAAATATTAATTAAGATAATGTACCTCATGCATAGGTGTAGTGCTAGTACAGGGCTCATAATGCTACGAGAAGGCCTGGAATGGCAAACTTACCACCTTGTCTTCACGAAAGGATTGGTAGGGTCCGCATGAGACTTAGTTAGAGCCGGAAGTCGGGAGAGGTTACCAGGACAGAGAGTCGGGACCTAGGAGGCTTACCATGGTAACCATCAAGCTATGCGATGACACTCTCTCCTTAGAGTCACTAGTGTTTGTGAGTTGAGTCACATGGATGTTTGCAGAGTCATGTAGTTCTTTTGTACTTGTCTTAATTTGCTTGCTTGAGGGTTTTCTACTATCTCCTAGCATGGTGGGGTGGTTCCATTTTGGGATCACATGGTTGGGTGGTAGTGCCACTTCCCATCAGTTGTTCTGGATTGTATCTTCAGACGAGGAAAGGCTTTGCTGGTGTTTCTTGGTTTGTGGTTCATGTACCAGCTCATGTCCATGATCAATGTTTAGTTGAGACCTTGTGGTCATTGTATCAAACTTTTATGTAACCTTGATATTGTAACTTTGTAATCTGTGGTATTATTGGAAGCCATGTATTTATGGATATTGTAATGTTATGTCAATGGAAAGTATGTTAATTCAGTTGCTTTGATCTTATGTATAAATGTTTTATGGGAAATTGGATGCATTGGAATACTTTGATTTCTCCATTATGGAATTTAGATGTATGTGTAGTTTTGAACTTAAGCATTTACTTTATCTAATT
Source organism: Cryptomeria japonica (assembly GCF_030272615.1). NCBI lineage: Eukaryota > Viridiplantae > Streptophyta > Pinopsida > Cupressales > Cupressaceae > Cryptomeria > Cryptomeria japonica. The sequence continues at coordinate 564,923,900 of NC_081408.1, forward strand.
AAATGGACAATTGGATTAACCATGGTGTTAATATAATCTATGATTAATCTTCGTTGGTAACCCTTAGGAAATCATGTGTTAGACTTCTATTGTGTTATTAGATGTGCAATGGTTATAATTAATGCACTTAATCTTAAAAAAAAAAAAATTCACCCTTTAGTTGCCTAGTTGTGTTGTTTTCCTTTAGGGTTCCTGGCGGGGCATTACACATTCTCCCTTTTATAAATTGCGTAAGGGTCAAAAGTAAATTTAATCATCAAAGGAACTATGCTCATAGCCAACATATACCATCAAAAACACCATGTGATCCATCAAGATACCTATAGCAACAACCAAGGTGACCACTATCTCAAACAAGAACCTTTTCATCCTTCATCTTACCAACATGTCAAAGATAAGATACAATTCAAAGGAGATTCCACACTATGTGTCACATAGAAGTATGAACCCTACCTCAACTAGATATCCAAGCACATGCAACAAATCCAATGGTAAAAAATAGGCCTAATAAGTTGTCAAGAACTTGGCATCAACTGAAATAGTAACCATAGCTAGTTGCTAACACATCCAACTAACCATCCCTCAAAACTAAGGTATACTCAACATCAAATATATGTTATGCCATCAACATATGCAACCCAATCCATTATCACAAGGCTTTATATATAATGCCCTACACAAATAATTCCTCCATAGTAACAACACAAACATTTGATAAAAACACGAAGACTTTCAACACTATAGTATAATCAACAAAGAACACATGTATACTAGAACTCTCACAATGTGGGTAATGTCAAATAAGAAAAATAATCAAATCATCCAAAATATACCAATAACACTCACAACAAGGGTTTGTCAAATGTCATCAATATCATGTAGCACTAAATAAAATAAACAACAATATGCAAAGATGCAAACTCAACTATTTCAAAATACCTCTCACTAGTAGTCTCCCTAGCTCTCCCAAGTTCTCCACATCATAAAATAAACATATTAAAGAGACCCCGTAGTGACCATTATAGATCCACATGGGCACAAACCTTTAGGAAGAAATAATACATCATAGAGAACACTTACAAATCAAAACCATATAGCATGTCCTACCAACACCAATGTGCTAGAGATGTGCTAAATAAGAAATCCTTCTCAAAACCTCAAATTAAAAAGTCCCCCTCAATATCCAACCATTCAATCCTAAATGAAATATCTATAAGCTAATAAGGTCATAAGCCTCTCAAACAAAAGGAAGATCAACAATCATTCATCTAGAATAATTCATCTAACAATCACATGGGAAATACCTTTCAAATCATTCATTATCGAGATTACCAAGAGTGGGGAATGAGATTGCTCCTTCTAAGATACACTTAACCACCATGATTATTTCCACGCACAATCTCCTCATTAGCTCTATGGTGAACTCACATCTAACTCCATGTGTGGGCTCGCCAATCTTCCTAATAAAACCTCATCAAGAGTAACTATATCAACACATAATCGCTAATCATCTTGTTGGGTTTTGGCCTTCTCTTCCAGACCTTCATTGTTGGGTGAGTGATTCCTGGAAGCCCTTAGTTTCTCATGGCATTGAGATTTTTCCTTGTGTTAAAGGCTTTTTCATTGCTTCCTTTACTTCTACTCTCGATCACGATTTGGTTCTAGGTAAGTTGTGGGCTTGGGGATATCACTCTCTCTCTCTATTAAGCCATAGACAACTTCCTTCAACCCCCTTACTGAACCTCTTATTGTTCATCCAATTTGGGTCCGTCTTCGTAATCTTCCCCTCCATTTTTGGGAGCCTTCTTGTTTCAAGGCCATCGGTAACTCCTTTGGCATCTTCTTGAAGGTCGATAATGCCATGACTTCCATGGGTCATTCTACCATTGCCCGCCTGTTAATTGATATTGACATATCTCAGCCCCTTCCTAGAGATGTGGTTCTAATGGTTGGGGATAGGCCCTAGACCCAACCGTTGGATTATGAAGGCCTCCCCTTTCGTTGTTGAAGATGCTTCTCAATGAGCCACTTAGCTTCAGACTGTTCTCTCTCCTGCCACAGAGGTGTTTCTACTTTGTGGAAGGATTCTACTGAAGATCACTTAACAGTTAATGTTGATTTTGTCGACTCCTCTCTAGACGGTCATGTCTCCTCCTGAGATGAGGTGCCCCTTTACTACTGATGAAGCCTTTGTTGACCCTCTTGTTACTATTGTTGTGGCCTCTTCTGCCCACGCGGCTCCTACTTTTGTTGCTCCTGCCCTGCAACTCTACTCTACTCCTCGTGATTATGCTCTTGTTGTTGTTCTGCACCAACAACCTATTGTTGATCTTCAGCACTAGTCTGGCAGTAACTCTGCATGGCCCTCCCTGCCTGATTGTTCTTTGAGTGTTCCTAATGACAATATTTCCTAGACAGTTGTTTGTTGCAAGTGGAAGGGAAGTTTGCCCCCCTTTTCCAAACCCCTCCTTCTCAAGTTTTGGGAATTTCTCCCCCCTCTTGAGTTGGGCTTTGGGTTGTTTGAGGTCTGACAGGTTTGTTTGGCTTGTCTAACCTTGTTTGTTTGGGGTTTGTACCCCTTCATAGTTTATCTCTCTTTGTCGTATATGGCCTATTATATGCTATTGATAGACTTTTGGCTATGTGAAGGGTTAGTGCCCTAATTAACACTACTTTTTTAATCAAAAACACATAATCTCTATAAACAAGAGATATCTAGGCTCACCCAAATTTGATATACACGTACAATAAATAATTTCATGACAACTAAACATTAATTACAACACTACAATAACTAGAAGCTGACAACAAAACTGATCACAACAGTCATCTTGTATATTACCACAAATCATCATCAAAACTTTAAATGCATAGAAAAAAACTCACCATGATGACTTGATCTACATCTCAAAATAAGATCATGTCTCCAATAAACAAATTTTCTCCAAATAGTTCCTATATTATGCCCAAACTCTAAGTAGTATTGAAGATTCCACTATCGCACAACTCCATCTTCTAAACCAAGGCCCACTTCTCAAACTAACAAATCATGATTGACAAACTCAACCAAAGACTCCAAGAATCCCCCATCACAACAAGATGTCATCTCCAAACCACATGAAGACAAGCATCTCCATTAATATAACTCAAAATGTAAATAAACTCTCACAAAAAAAGGTAGAATCCAAGAGATACTCATGATATTGAACACCACTATAGAAGATCATCCAATAAAAAGTGAGAAACCACATCAATACTAAAAACCCTCACTAAACTGTGGTACCAAACTACGTGTCGAATCATGATACACATCTCTTAATTCAATGTCTTATATGACCTTGGCACAATCAAAACACTTAATTGCAAAACCAGGAACTTTAAAGGATAAAGAAGTACCATGATTTCCAAACCAAGAAGACAAACCATGTTTATAATCAAAAACTTAATCTATCATCAACAACTGCGTATTTTCATAAACAACCATGTCATGCTAAATACCCATGCATACATGAACCTCCATGACACCATGTTCACTGTGTGTGTGAAAAGTGGACTTGTATCTGTATTTGTATCTGTATCTGTATCTGAATACACACCACTTCAATTAAGTCATTAGATGCATGGTTAGTAAATCAATAATCAATGAACAATGAAACCATTACAAAGCGACCTATTGCCTTCTAGTAGATGTGAGTTTAGTTTTGCTCTCAAATTTCTTTATGCAACACTAGTGACTAAACGACACCTAAACGAAGGATTTAATCAATATGAGTATGAAATTGAGCTAAATGGATGCAAGATATGCAAGATTAAGCTAACATGATTTAAGCAATTTATCCATCTATATGATTTTAATCAAACTAACATGATTCAAGCAATATGATTAACCTAATTCAATATTCTCAATGCACAAAAATCTCAATGGACCTAGAGCAAAAAGAGCATAATAACAATAATCTCCAAGGTTTTTTTTTTTTGAATGAGAGATGAGAGCCTGAATTTATAGAAAATCCAGAGAGAGACCAACAGTCAAGATCGATCAATGATGAGCGGCAGAGATTCTCCAAGAGGAAGCACAATCCAGGTGAATTGATGTGATTGGCTACTTTTCTAAGCTTTAAAGGAAATTGAAATAATTTTAAGATAAAATCAAAAAAACTGATTTATTTCATATTTTTATTCAATTTTGATATTTAATTGATTTAATTGTTTTTCTGAGATTTTTTCAATTTAAATCCTTTTTTATTTCTTTTCTCAATTTTAATTCTTTTTTCAAATTAATTCCTTTTCTTCATGATTTCATGGCAAATTGATTTATTAATTAAATATGCTAGGATATTTAATTAAATAAATAGGATAATTGATTAAAATGATTTTCTTGGAATGATTAGTTAATTAAATAAATATTTAATTAATATAGAATGATTTATTTGCCATGTGACATTGATGACTGAGAAGTAATTAATTAGGTGCTCATGATTGATTTAATTTTCCTTTGGTTAGGACCTTGGTGATGTAGTCAAGATTAGGGGCCCATGGTATATATGACCATTTTTAGGGTATTACATTCACCACCCTCATTGCATTTTTATCAAACTCCCACTAAATCAAGATCTAAATCTCTCACACATCATAGTCTACAATAATAGATCCCATAATAAAACTATCTCAAGTAACACCACCATCTTTGTATCTCACAATGACACACAAACCAACTTACCGAGTGGTCAAACAAGGCCGACCAAAACAATATACATAAATATTGAAAGATCTATGTGTACAAACAACCCACATTCAATTTATCAATGCAACCTATAAGTATAGATAACCTACAAAATTGCACAATTAATAGATCTCGTAATGCAATATGCAAGTTCAACAGTACATCAATAACCATGCCAAATAAAGATAACTAGAGATAAACATGTAGATTATCTATGACTCAAATACCAAGAAACCCATCACATAACTCTTTGGAAATGTAAGTGAACAAATCACATATCAACACTTTCAAACATGGTCTACTATGAAGTATTAAGAATATTTTGTGTCACCAATAAAAATTCTAAAATTGGACATTGTGGGCACTAGATATGTCCTATCAAATCAAAGAGAACAATTTAACTATATTCCAACTAACATTTTTTCATAAGAAGTAGAAAAATGTAGAAAAAAGAACCAATACCACTATGTAGTTCTTCGAAATACTTCTTCATCTATTACAAGAACACAAAAACCCTCAAACAAGAGTTAGACTAGCTAAGAATCATTAAAATGAGAAAAAATCAACATGATCATATAATAAATCACACTTGTTGATGTTTGGAACTCCCTTCAACACACATTATCATAATAGCAAATTAAAAGCTTTTGTAAAGGGTGTCCCTCCTCAAAAGCATACTTGCAAAACAATTTCACTCTTTATAAGTACACAAAATGAATGCAAACAACATTTCTTCATATTTTCATCAAATAAACATCTTCAAATCTGAAAATTACATCCATCAAGGGCCTCATGATCTCTATTACACCAATGTGGTTGTTAAAAATCTCTCATATAATCATATAAATCTAGATTCGGACAACAATCACCTAACTATGCAATAGGATTTCTATTTGGAGCCATTATTCTTGAACTTGAAATATCTTCATAAAGAATAACATTCTCCTCAACATGAACCTTCATAAACCTATAAACACATTACAAATCTGCAAATAATGAACTATTACATATGTCTTGTTGGTTGATTGTTTATTTTCTATGCTTCTTATAACTTCACTTCATCCTACAAAATTATAAACTTGTACAAAATTAAATTTTCTTCAAATTTTGATTAATAAATATGATTCCAATTTGAAATGGAAGTGTGACTCCCATTCGGGTTTCATCTCTAGATGCCTATAGAATATTTCTCCAAATCCTAGGCCTAATTTGAAATAATATTAAAATATGTTTGAAATTATCAAGTAACTCTTGTTTGGGTGCCTACATGATCATGGAGATATTTGTTTTATGTCTATCATACCTTTTTTTTGTCAATGTGCAATTAAAATATTGATGCAAGGTCATCACTCTCTCTCTCCAATTTTTGTTTTGTTCTTTTGTTTAGTTTGTTACTTTAGCAGATTTTGGTATGAGGAGGTGTCATGTTCTTCCAATTTCTTGAAATGTTATTTCCTTGTTGGCAACTTCCTGTCGCATTATGTTGAAGACGGTTAAATTTCCTATGGCTTCAAACGGACTTCCTATCATCTCACTAGCAGGAAGGTAGAACACGAGAAGCCAAACCAACGACAGTTGGACTCAAACCATTAGCAAATTTTGTTGGTCGACCGTTAGTATGCCTTCATCTTCCTTTTAAGTGTGGGAATCACCTCTGTGGAGGTTGGTTGGACCATCGCAATTAGACAAAAGATACAAATGAGAAGAGTTGGGTGAAAGAAGAAGTCAGCTATATTGAAGGCAATCTGAAAAGGGATCATTCAAGTCAACTTCGTTGGTGGAGCCTAAACCCTTCCTTTGTAAGGGAAGATTGTTATTTGTTTGTGTAAATAAACTTGAACGGAAGCAATAACAAGTGAATTTTTTTCCTCTGCATAGAGGATTGTTTCCTATCACACGTGAGTGTAGATGATTTGATGATAAAGTTTATGTTCTTAATCTGAGCTTCCTATCATTATTGTCCCATTGTGTTGTTGTTTTCGTTCCTATCTTGTTTGTTTGTATTGGTTGCCATCATATTGGTATCAGAGAATCAAGTAATTGGAGTATTGTGGTGTGGGAAGATGCCACTAAGAAGAATGGGGATAGGAGGCACCAAAGGAAGAGGCAGAAGAGGACATGATGACAAATTCCTTGATGAAGGATGCCTAAATGGATGCCATAGAGAGGGAACAATGAAGAGGAACACCAACAGATGATGTAAATGATGATGGACAATAAGAATAGTTACGGGATGAAGAGGAAGCTTGAGAAGAACCTGAAGGATTTGAGGAAATATTGTTGGAGATAGTCATGAATGCAGGAGCTAAAACCAAGATTGAAGTTCTTACTTATGCAAGAAGTTTTAATGGCGAAGAACTCATTGATTGGATCAATGATTTGGACAAATATTTTGAATATGAAGGGGTTGCAGAGGAGAGAAAAATTATTTTTCTTGTACAAGGTTGAAAGACCACGCTTGCTATGTGGTGGGATTATGTTCAAACTGAGAGACGGAGGAAGATTAAGGAAAAGATAACCTCATGGGATTGTATGGTAGAAAAGTTGAAGGCTAAGTTCCTTTTGAGAGATTATCAAATTAACCTTTTTAAAAGGTTGTATAGCCTAAAACAAAAAGATATGTTGGTGAAAGATTATACCGACGAGTTTAATAAGCTGGTGATCCAATCAGGTTATAGTGAGGAAGACATGGATAAAATAACAAGGTAATTGAATGGGTTGAAGTACAGTTTACAAGATGAGCTGAGCTTGGTCTCCCCTAGAACCCTTGAAGAGGCTTATCAATTGGCCCTTAAGGTAGAAGAGAAGTTGTTAAGAGAAAAAAGTTAGCAAGAAAGGAAGAGGGGAAAAGGATTTAGAGGAAGAGGATAGCAGGTTGGGAGAGGACAACATCAACATCAAGAAGAAGGGGTTGGAAGCTCCAGTGGAAAAGAAAATAATGAAAGAGGAGGCTATCAAAGTGAGGTTGGTAGATCATATGGGAGAGGGGGCTTCCAAGGAAGAGGTAGAGGATTTACTGGAAAATGTTATAAATGCAATCAATATGCTAGTCACAAAAGTTGAGAGTGTCTGAAACATTCACAAGGAGGCCATAAATAGTTTTAAAGAAGCAATCAAATTGCTCAAGTAGATCAAGAGAGTGTGGGTCACCTGCTCTGCACGGAGATGAACCAGAATTAGGAGAATCCTTGTTGTTCAAGAGGGTATTGTTGAAACCACCAAAAGAGAGCCAAGAAATAGTTCAAAGAAGAGCCTTATCTGAAACCAAATGTAAGTCAAAAGGTAAGTGCTGCAAATTAATTATTGATAGTGGTAGTACAGATATTCTTGTGGCAACAAAGATGGTAGACAAGTTAGGCCTTAAGAAAACTAAGCATCCTTCTCTGTATAAAGTCTCTTGGTTACAAAAATGGCATCAATTGTTAGTAGATGAGAAATCTCTTATTGAATTTTATATTGGTAGTTATAAGGATAATGTGTTATGTGACATTATGCCCATAGATGTGTACCCTATATTGCTTGGTAGACATTGGCAATTTGATAGGAAGATGGTGCATGATGGAAGAGACAATACTTATACCTTTGTGAAGGATAGTATTAAGAATACCTTGATATCTATCACTTGCTATATATGTTTTAGTTTAGCCTGTCACCCCCAAATAGATGGTCGAACTAAGGTGGTTAATAGTAGTCTTGGTGATATGTTGAGGTGCCTTGTTGGGAAAACACCTAGAATGTGGGATATAGCCTTAGCACAAGGTGGGTTTGGTTACAATGATTCCCCAAATAGGAGTACAAGGCTTAACTCATTCTATATTGTATATGGTATGCATCCATGAGGTGTGTTTGAACTTCAAAATTTTGGTGATATGAAAAAGAGAAGTACATATGGAGAAGACTTTGCTAAATTCATCCATAACCTTTATGAAGAAGTGAAGATGAATATAGAAACAAAAAATTTGTAGTGTCCACCCTTGATTTGACTTATTTTGACTAGAGTTGACTTTTATATTATGCTTGATAAACTTATCTAGACTATATTTGATGATTTGGATGATGATTACTCATGTTCTTCAGTTACTTATTATTGATGTTAGACACTATTGGACATATGCTATTTTGATGATCTATATGGATGTTGGTAATATCATGATTGAACATGTGATTTGATGATATATGTACTCGATGGATTTTATATGCTCACTTTGTGATGGATTATTGATAGATTAGATTTATCAAGGTTTTGATGATGATTATGATTACGCTAACCCTACGTCATGATTACATTTGATCAGATATTTATGAGATGTGTTTGACTATTGTTTAACTGTCTTCCTGATATAGATGATTCCACATCACTCATTGCGAGCGGGATGTGTCGTCACGATTCTCTATCACTTGCTTGTTCTATATATGTATATGTATATGTTGTATTATCGTTTTGTGGTTGCAGGATTTTGCAGGTACCAGACAGCGACTCCACCTGCTTTCACACGTCTGAGTGTGTCTTTAGTTCCAATGGCTTATGTCGGAGATGGCATGAGTTTCCCCTCACATACTCTAGGTCTAAGTTGTTTGCCGTGAGTAGTCAACGTCTTGGCATAATTCGCCTTGTCAGTTAGTAAGCTTGGTCTTTTGGTATTGTGAGTTCGGTTTATGTCGGTTGATTTACTTGATTATGTTAGAGTAATTGTGTGGCTCTTGATGTGTGGTTTTATATTTAGTAATGTCTATTTTAATGTATTTAATTTATGTTTTGAATATTTAATTATTTGGTATTTATACTTATTTGATTATTTAATATTTTATAAGCTTTATTGTTGTTTAATATTTATTTTACACTTGTGATTTAATCTTTAATGGTATTTGATTATTTAATTATTTATTTGACTTTCTATGGTTTAATTTTTATTTGATATCTTATATTTATTTGGTTCTTTAAATTATTTTATTAGCTTTTGGTTTATTTAATTTTAAATCCCATTTGGATTATTTGTTTACAGCTTATGTTTATTTAATAGTTTGACTTTATTTCCTAAGTGGGGTGTATGAACACATTAAATTAAATAAAAATAAAACATTCCCACTTAGCTAGATAAGTATATTTTATATTTACTTTACCTACCCTTTACTCTCATTGGTTAAATTCAAAATGGGAGAATAAATTATAAAATATGGTGGATTGGTAAAATATAATCCAAAATGGAATATTTTGATTGGCCGAGATTGGGGCTAGGGTTTTTTGGATTATTGTTGCTTTTTATTTTCATTCCCGTGAGGTTTTTCGGGTTGGCTCTCTCTCTTGGTTTTGGCTAGAACTTGGTTGGATTTTGGTTTGGCTTTGTGGGAGCTCTTCTTCAGCTTCATTCCATTACTTCAGGTTGCGGGTTGGAGTTCTTTACCTTTGCATTTTGGTTTTAATGGTTTCTCTGTGTATGCTTTGTGTCTACAAGTGTTTGGGCTTGGGTTGAAGTATTATGTTATTCTATAGTTTTATTATTGTTGAAGATTAATATTTGGGGAGGAAACCTTATATTATTTGGTTTTTTATATAGTTGTTGGAGATATATATATTTCATTTTTCCTGTGTATGTCGTTTCTGGGCTCTATGAAATTCTTGTGAAAATCTTTGGTGATAAATCTTTGTTTTGATATGGGAGTTTGAATGAATGGTTTTCCCCTTTCAGTTTGTGGGTGTTTGATTTTGGTTCCATTGGATTCTCTGTGAGTTTTGCAGTGGTTTTGTATGTTTTATGCCATGAAGACATTTGATTGAATCTTGGCTTACAGTATGAGTTGTTTTATTTTGTCTTCACTTATGTATTCCTTGTTTCTGGGTGTCTCTTTTCATGTATTTTTTGAGCCCTTTGTGAAGTTTGGATTTTATTATTTTACCCGAAAGTTTTCTAAGTTTTCCTTGAGATTTGTGTAAATGTGTTGTTTTAATGCGTACAAGCGTTGTTCTATTTTGCATTTGCGCTGCTCTGCGCAGCATAAGCACTGTTTCAGAAGGCATAAGCACAAATCTGGGTATAAAAGCGTTGTCTCAGGATACGTATGTGCAATTATGGAAATGAAAGCGCTATTCTACAGAATGAAAGAGTTGTTCTTTTTTACAGAAGCATTGTTCTATGGGACAAAAGCGTTAAATTGTCTGTGTTCTGTGTTTTCTCAGTTTTGGTCATTTTTGAGGTATTTTCTCAAATTGATTTTTGTACTAGAGGCTTTCTTTGAGATCTGTTAATATTTTCTAGTTTTGAGTTTGATCAGTTTTGATGTATTTTGATGGTTTAAGTATTTTTACTTCTCTACGCCATTGTGGATATTTTAGACTCTCTTCCATGTGGATAGGCCATGGATGTTGAGATGATTATTATGTCGTTTTGGACCAACAAATGGGTAGGCCTTGCTGTGATGTTATCTTTTATTTTGATGGCAACATTTGATGGCTTGATGTGTCTTTGTTTATTGCTATCCAAGAGGCTCATTTGCTATATTGGTGTTGTTGTAGCCTTGCATATGTTGTGAGAGTATGTGTGGAAGTTTGGGCTGCATTGAGTATTATTTTCATGTATTTATGTTGGTAGAGCCTCTTGTGATTTATTGTTGGGCCATGTTAGGAGGAGTGAGCTTCCTTGTGATAACCAGGGTCACGAGAGATAGGTTTGAATGAGGTTCCTTGTAAAGATGTATGAAGTCTAGACCACCAGGGCACATTGGAGTTTTCCATGATTGTAAATAAGTGATAACCTAATAATTGATGGGTTGGGTAGCTAAATTAATTAATAAGATGATAAATTGATTTGAGCCTCATGACTTAGTTCTAGGGAGGATTTTTTAGGATAAGCATGAGAAGGCCATGAAGACGGTAAGCTAATCACCCTTAGTCTCTCATAGGTTGAGATGGCTCCACATGTCCATCAAGCTAGTGTCTTATGTTATTATGTTATGAGGATGGCATGTGATGACACTCCGCTCCTACATGTGTTTCCCCTTTATGATTTATGATTATGCTTATTGGATGCATTTATGTCTTGATGAGTTTTATGCCTTTGGGAGTTCATTCTTGTTGTATTGTGTGAGTTCTTGCTTGAGAGTCCTTGTGTGGTTAGTCTCTTTGGTTAGAGTGTCAGCTTAGGTTAAGAGCGTGTGTTGGGATCTTGTGTCATCTCCTAGCACGAGGGGTGGTTCCTTTGGTTCCACATGGTCGGGAGGTTGGTGTTTTTTAGCCATTGGGATGTTCTCTTGGATTCTTCTTGCGTGGATGTGGATTCTTCTTCATGATGGATTATGGATGTACCTTGTAGCAGATTTATGTAATGAATAAGATGGAATGCATGTAATGTAATATTCTTGTATATAGTAGATGGATTCTTGTAGTAGAAAGAGCTATACTCATGATGTATTTAATGTACTCGTATATGTAAGATGAATTGTAGTTGGAATTAGAATTAAGACATATTTGTAATTGTACTATTGTAGAGATGTGATCTTATGAATCATGGATATAAATGGATTATGGTTGGAATAGAATAGATTTGCATTATGGTACAATTGTATTATCTCATGGAATGTTTAGAGGCAAGTTAGAATGTCAGATAATCTTGAAAGAGGAATAATCGCCGGTTAATAAATGAATATGTTAGAAGGTGTTAATTGGATCTAGTAAAGATGAATGATTCATATAGATGCATTGGTAGAAAGGAAATTATGCATATCTTGAGGAATAAGTAATGTTGTAGCTTGCATGTCTCAAGGTTAGGAAATTAGAATATGGTGCATTAATGAAGATGAAATATACCTATCATGTGTGTAGTATGTTATTGTGGTAATGAATTAAGTAATGAAGTTGAAGTACCCTAGAGAAAGGTTAATGATGTTGTGTATTTCCACTTGCATTATTTGATAAAATGAGCAAATGATGTATGTTCATATTGGTTAAATGGTTAATGAATGTAAATAGATGGAGATGTTATGTGTTACATTAGTTGTTATTAGATATTAATTAAAAAAAAATTATCTCCATTTGCATATTCTTGTTTAGTTTCTTTAGGGTATTTTGGCGGGCATTACATAATCAGCAATACAAATAGTATGCTAATTAGAAGCAAAGAGATATACATTTTCAGGTGGGTGATCTTGTATTATCTCATCTTAGGAAGGAGAGATTTCCTAAGGGGGAATACAACAAATTGATAATGAAAAAGTTTGGTCCTTGCCAAATTCTCAAAAGATTTTCAAACAATGCCTATGAAATAGCACTTCCTTTGGACCTTGGCATTTCACCTATCTTTAACATAGCTGATTTATATCCTTACAAGGGGAGTGTTGAGGAGGGCACAATAGAGACGGAATTACCATTTACTAGTGATCAACAAGGAACCAAATCTACTCAAGATATAGAATGCATTCTAGATATAAAGTTGTTGAAGAAGACCCGCAAGCATAAAAACTTCAAGCATTTGGCGAAGTGGAGAGATCATCCTTTGGAGGATGGTTCTTGGTTGACCAAACCTGAACTCATTAAGCTGGGTAATTCTATTGCAGACCTCATGAGTAGGAGCTCGTGATTTCTTTTATGTCCTAGAGCCTAATGCAGGGGCATTACTCTCCCTCTCCGATTTTGGTTTTGTTCTTTTGTTTAGTTTATTATTTTAGTAGATTTTATTTTGAGGAGGTGTCTGGTTTTTCCAATTTCTCGACATGTTCTTTTCTTGTTGCCAACTTCCTATTGCATTGTGTTGAAGACAATTAAACTTCAAGTATGGCTTCAAACAGACTTCCTATCATCTCACGAACAGGAAGGCAAAACATGGAAGCAAAATCAACAACATTTGGAGTCAAAGCGTTGGTAGCGGTTGTTGGTCTACAGTTGTTGTACCTTCAGCTTCCTTTTAAGTGTGGTAATCGCCTCTATGGAGGTTAGTTGGACCATCACGAGTAGACAAGACACAGATGAGAAGAGTCGGGTAAAAGAAGAAGCCTACTGTATTGAAGGAAATCTGAAAAGAGATCATTCAAGTTGATTCTATCATTGGAATCTAAACCCTTCCTTTGTAAGGGAAGATTATTGTTTGTTTGTGTCAATAAACTTGAATAAAAGCAATAACAAGTAAATTTTGTTCCTCTACATAGAGGATTTTTTCCTATCACACGAGTGTAGATGATTTGATAATAAAGTATATGTTCTTAATCTGAACATCCTATCATTATTGTCCCATTGTTCATTCATGTCTTGTTTGTTTGTATCGGTTGCCATCAAATATTCCCTAGGACCACTATTCACATATGTGCATGGAGAGGATTTGTAACTCTAAATTGTCAGTGTCATAACAATCAAAATACACAACTTGAAGATTGAATGCTTTTTCATAACCTCCAAAACATGCCAAGCAAGTTTCCAACATTAAATTCCAAGGTGATCTACGAATTCCAACACCACATGTGAATTGGAAAATAAAAAAATAAATATGAATAATATATAAATTTAATAATTGTAACTCTAGGTTATCAATGGTAACATTAAAATTGAATTATTGGTCCCCTGTGATAATAAAATTTGTTTACTAGACCTATAAAACATCAAAAATTAAATAAAACAACTAAACATAAGGAAGTTTATTTTTGGTGATTCAAGATTTCATGTGGACCTAGATGCTCTTAAATCACTTTTGGATTAAACAAGCTAAATTGAACAAGACACAAACAAGTCAAGAGTGGATATGAGATAATTATTATGGAAGAGTGATGTTTGAACCTCCAATAATTATATTAGAACAATGAGAAAAAGTAAAATAAAGGCTTAAAAGAGAAACCCACACAAAAAAACTACTACAAAAGTTAAAAATAAGTGTATGCTTCATTAACCAAACTAAACTAAGTATTAAAGTAAATATCGTGAGGAAAATAAGCTTATTGTAGGAAAATAAAGATGTTGGGAAAGAAAAATGGAGTAACAATAACACATGTAACCTTTCATCTTTGACAACTTCCACTTTACTTTCTTCTAACAACACTTATCAATTACATCAAGACAACTATCACGGTAATGTGTAACCAATGTATTTGGTTTATAAATATCTAGTCATTATGTCCTTTATAGTGAAGGAAAGTGTAAACAATATGGATGAACACAAAGATCCAATTCAACAACACAAAAATTGAAAGTCAAAGGGGACTTGAGTCAATTGAATTCTAGCATAAGACAAGAAGCAATTGGCTACAAGCAACAACTAAGTAATCTTTCGTTACATAAAGAGGTCATAAAGTAAAACATTGACACAAATCCAACATTGCAATAGTCATGGGTGTGATAAGGTTTGTTGTATTAAGCTAAGCATACAAATCCACCTTTATAATATACACTAGTTAGAATCATCATATCAACATAGTTCTCTATTTAAAGATTTTTCTATGATGTTCTAGCCATATAATCCATTAAATGAATGTGTGATATAATTCAATTTTTAATCCAAAAACAATATCTATAAATCATTGATTGGTTTTTATTTCCCATGGAATGAATCAAGATTTTTCTCCTTTTTTGGTTACCAAGAGTGTAAGAAGAGAAGCATTTGGTTGATTCTTCATACCTAATATTTTACACACATGGAAGTTCCTACCATTTCAATTAAAAAACTATGTCCATCACTAGTATTTTCTCATGGAATGCAGACATGGATAATTTGATCATTGGTTAGAATCAATTTCTCTAGAGATTGTGAAATATATTTGCTCTCTTCATCATAACATTATAATAATTTGTACACAATGTGTTACATGTGTAAGTTTTGACACAATATATGTTTTCACCTTTTAAAAAAACCTTGGGATCCATTTAATAATTTGTGTTCTCTTTTAAAGATTTGTACTTGTATGCATGCATAACATTGAAGAATTTCATCTTCCCTTAATGCCTAAAGAGTTATCTTGAATTCAGCATCTAACTAAAATAAATCCTTACCCCTGAATTCATTTCTATAGATATTGTAGGGATTGGTTTATAGTTCAATATGTGTTTTTGTTCTATTTATCATTCCAAATGTGCATTTATCCTTGCATATATTGACTAGTTCATTCACAAACCTACCAAGTAAATTTTTACCATATCAAAGTTACTTTATATCACCTATAAAAGTAACATAATAACTTGACATGTGTGAATTATTTTGTACAATATTGTAATCTCAAAATCCAATCAAGAAAAAAAAATGTACATAAAAAATATAGAAGATTGTTCAATAAGGTCATAAGAAACTATAATATATGTATTGATCATAAAAAACATTTGTAAGACAACATAAAGGGTTTAAAAGGGAGAAATTTCCAACAATCTTGATAGTTGCAAAAATTTTGAAATAGATTGGTTGAGAATGAAAAGAAAATTGGCAGTCATACCATGCAACTTGATCCAAGTTGTTATAATGTGGTGTCCAAGAAAAATCTACTCTACAATGAATTAGAACAGAGGCTTTGTAAAACCACATTATTGATTTAATTGAATTAGATTCTAATATACACAATATTAATCAAGTAGATACAATCTTGGTGTAAAAACTAAGCTTTTAAAAGATTAACCTTGATTGATAAATTGGTCAATTTTCACCCTATCAAAGAAGGTAATGAAATACGGATGAAACAATCATGGGGCACTATTTTTTGTGTCATATTCTTATCCAAAGGTTTCTTAAAAATATTTGTATAGGTAAAATCCTAAGCAAAAATATTGTCTAGAAAATCTTGGTTGATGGATGAGGTAAGTTTGTAGTTGTAGGAATAGAAACCAAACATCCAACCACCTTAAAAAATTCAACTCCTATGTGGTTGTTATCATTTTTCATTTCAATCTTAATGATTAATGTCTAAATGATCATATTAGTAGTGGTTAGGTTTTGAGATATTAAATTGTATGATGAACTTCAAAGACCATGAAAGGGAGGGAAATCTTTGTCTTGGAAAAAGTGGAGTTCTATCAATTTTCACATTTTGAGGCTTCCTAATCTACATAGCAAGAGAGAGGTAGGGTTTTCTTGTTGCAAGGATCTATTTTAATGCCATAAGAATAGAAAATGGAGGACTGTTTCAAACCCACAGAGCAGAAAGAAAGAAATATGTTGCAAAGAGTAAGAAGTTTGGACACACAAGGGTACCACGTTGCTGAAAATAGGAGGTTTTCTCATGATCCAGGGCATTTTGCAGACAAAGGGAGAAAAGAATAAGGCAAACTTATGTTTGAAGACACAAATGATAGTCTAGAAAAGCATAAGGCAAATTTGTGTTTGAGGACAACATTTAAGTGTCCAAGGCTGTGACAATTCAATTCACTAATAGCAGAGATCAAAGGGTAAGATGGATGATGGACAACCATGAAACAAGTTTTAGAAGACAATCTTGTATCATCAAAACAAGACATGGATGCACTTTTTTCTTGAAAAGGATGGGGTTTATGACAGCTCAACATACAAAGAGCAGTCTAAAGCCTTGATGGCAATTGAAGGCAACAAAGAGAGAAAGACCATCCATTAGTGTGTGAAATAAAGTTACAATGTAATGCCTCATTACCTTGTGCCTATATCATTCAAAAGTGTACAAACATTGAGCAATCCATTAGTCACATAAAGGAGTGTAATAATGATGGAGATAAAATACAACCGCAAAGGCAATGTGTGCAACCAAATAAGCAATCATAAGAATGAGTTTGCAGCAGTCATGAAAAGCAAATTGCAGAGATCAGACCTTTGGAGTAGCATATAACATAGTTCAAAATTATACCTTTAAGGTTATGTGATAGTGAAAGTAATAAGAAATGGCAGATCGCAGTCACACAAAGGAGATGTCAAGGCAAAGTGGTGATGCATCACAAAAAGTTAACCCCAAGAGCAATCAATGAAAATACAATCCAAAGGTAAATGTAAAGAGTGGCAGTCATCAATAAGTGAAGTTAGTGAAGAATGCTTCAAGAGCAGTAACACACAGCTTCACCTTAAAGTTCATCTCATTACAATGTGTAGATACTGCCACAAAGATACAAAGATATGAAGGCCAGGACAGGGTAAACTTCTCAAGCTGAAATAAGGTATGTACTCAGGTGGAAATGACTATTAACAGTTATGTATATGGCTATCACAACAATGAATTCCTTAAAAAAAAAAGACATACTCATAGGACAAGGAATACACTTTGAAAGGTCAAATGAAGTATGATACTCAAGGAAAATCAAAAACAGAATCTTACAGGAGTAGTAATGGAGGAACGGTCAAAAGGGACTATAATGATAAAAAGGGATTCTCAAGTTCAATTCCAAGAAATATAGTCTTATCATAACAAACTGTTTGTTATTGTTACAAAGAGCACCTCCACTGCCACTCCATAGAGTGCAATGAATCTTGAGAGTTTGATTGAAAAATCAATCGTAATGTGCCAAATGATTAGAAAAAAATAATAAAGGGGAAGAGCAGTAGCAACCAAGGGAAAAACATAGTGACTTTCATTAAAAGTTGTGTAAGGCAGTCATAGGGGCAAATGTAAGGTGCTAAATGGAGATGGATTACAAGGGGTCTAAGGTAAAGATGTAACTAGGTGTAATGCAATAGATGTCAAAAGACGAGGGTGACGTAACTTTACCAGAATGCTTATCTAACCAACGAGAAGCTTCGAAAAGAATTTCGCACCATTTCGTGCCCAAACATAAAACTTATTATAAATAGTAACCTCATGTAAATGCAAGGTTGAGACGCCATTTCCCCAACAGGTTGTTGGTTGTGTAGTATGGAAAGTCATTCATTAGCTACGAAAAACTCTCTTTTCCTTCTTTTGGACTTTGTATAATCAAATCTTCTTACAAAATGTTGATGTATGGATGTATGGAATATTTAAAGTTGTGCAAAAAGGTCACTTGAATAGCTGAGAATTGTGTGTCAAATCAGTGACTAGGTTTTAAATATCAAATTGGGTGCATCACCAATATAGTCATAGGTTCATTTTCAAGTATCCTTTTCTCTTTTCCTTGAAAAAGTCAATAGTTTAGGAGTAGTTTTTAGAGTAATTTTTAAAGGGGGCCAGCCCTTTAACATGGAGATTTGATCTCACATAATGTACCAACACCTTGAGACCATTCCCATGTTTCAGTAGATTGTTCAACAGGGTGCAAATCTAATTGATAATAGTTTTTGGCATGCCCAGTGGGATAAAGAACTTATTTTCAGTCTATTTTCGGAATTTGTCTATTGTTGTTTGGTGTGTATAGCAATAGTGTCAGCCTTCAAGAGGCAACCAAAGTACATACCTAGCGACTTTGAGATCTAGTGGAGAAGATTTAGTGAAGAACAATGTATGAGAAGAGTGCAAACAAGAAGCAACTCGGTTCCTTTAGAATATTTATAGTTGTCCCTACCTAGAAGGAAAGAAAGGGAAACACAAAGGCCTCAAAAGACTATTGTTTACTCTAGAAGAACTAAGTCTACCCCTCCTGTTGTAAGATTTTATCTTGTTGTCCCAAGAATTCAAGTCCCTTTGATTCTTATGATTACACCTAGGAATCAACATTTTGTACCATTCAATCAGGGTAGTCCTCTAAACTTAACTCAACATGATGATATCTCAGTGGCTGCCTTGAAGAGTATTCCTTTCTTCACTAGTGAAGATCAAACAACTCCTATTGAGAACATAAAAGATGTGGCTAATATTTATGTTGTCCACAATATTACAGAAGAGAATGTTGCACTCAATTTACTTGCAACATCATTCAAAGGGAAAGACTTACAATGGTTCATAGGCTTACCAGTGAATTCAATAGATACAGAGACCAATTGGGAGACTGTCTCTGCAAGTATTTTGAGGAAAAATCAAATTATTTTTCTTTGGTAGAACAAGGGCTCCTCAAGAGCACATGGTTGATTTCAATTTCCATTTTCAAAAGACATGGGAGAGAATTCCACAAACGATGAGGCCTTCAGCTAATTATGCTTTTATTTACTACTTAAGAACTTTGAATAGTGACATATCAGTAATGATTTGATCCATGGGTGGAATAACCCTTCCTAATGCCTATTGCATAGCCATTAGAGCTGAAAATGGCCTTATACAAGTAGGGAAGATTGCTCCAAGGCCACCCACACCCTTTTTCCCAGAATTCCAGTCAACAACATATTTGCAAATCTTAGTTCTAGTTATTGTCCCTACATTACCAGCGACAAATACTCAGTCCAATAGCCAATAAAATACCCTTCCAACTCAATATTTTGAGCTACAAGAGATTAAGGGCTTGTTGCAAACTTTTGGTAATGAGATTGTCAACCTTAAGAGGAAGCAAAATCAAACTTTTAGACGTTATCAACCTCCATACTAGCCCTAATACCAACAAAATCAATCTAATAGTTCTTCCTACCAACCATATAGTTAGGATCAAAGATAGACTCTTAATTCAAGGCCTTACAAGGTTTATAATCTCAATGCTACAAGAACTTCAAAAGAACTAATACCTATTCAAAATAATTTGGCTTCAAAGTATGAGTGGTGTTTCCCCTGTAATCAATCTCATAACCAAAGTACCTACACAAATGGGGTGATCAATCAGGCATTGATGGTCCAAAATAGGTCTAATGTGCAACCTAACATGCCTCTTGAAGCTCCTATGTAGCAACAAGAAGAGCAACAAAGTGAAACAACTCTCCTAAACTGGCAGAGAGGAGTTTTGTGGTGTTAACCAAGCTAGTTCACCTATTTCAGAAAATACTAGAAGCAATAAAAGAGCTATGGATTGTGGACAGTAGTTTGATAATGGTCATTTACAATCTCACCAAGTGCCAAGTGAAAATCCAAGTATTGTTGGTCCCTCTAGTAGTGTTGGTCCTCCAAATGGTAGTGCTAATTCTTCAAATGATCCTATTATGCATATCCTAAATTGTAAGGAGCAACCCAGAATCCAGTACGATCAGCCCCTACACAAGCTTAAATTGTTTTTTGGAATGGCCAAACTGATGAATACTAAGAGGGGGGGGTGAATTAGTATGCCAAAAATCTCTGTACTTAAACACTTAAACGGTCTGAAGATAAACCGGTAAAACAGTCTAACAGACAGACCGGTTATCACACATGCAAACCAAAAAGCGAATAAAGCATTCACCCACAAAAGAAATACAACCATAACACAAGATATTTGACGTGGAAACCCAACTGGGAAGAACCACGGTGAGATGGAACTCACAAGTCACTATCTGCATAATAGAAACCAGACCGGTTAAGGTCTTACAATGTTCTTCACCAGAACAGATCCTGTTAGGAATCTCAATCTCTGTTAGGAGATAAGTCCGATTAAAGACTACCTTGTTAGAGGATTTTAGATTTACAAAAGTGAACCATCTTGTTAGAAGATTTTACAAAGGCTTTTGGGCCTACCCGGTTAAGGGCTACAAACTTGTCAAAGATGTGAGTAATCAACAAGTGTTTGATCTATCTAATAGCACAAACTGCTTGGTTAGATCCAGTATAGCTCACTGCTAATGCGTTTCAGCATTACTTCAGTCTTCTCTATCTCTCTCTGTTACAACTTGATCTTCTCAAATAAGATCGCTCTCACAACAACTCAACAACCACCTTAAACCCTAGCCACAACATAAACCCTTTCAGCAACAACAACTTAAAACCCTAGACATGATGTCCTTTTAAAGGAATCTGATTTCATGTCGGTCCAATAGGATTACATTACAATTTCTTAGGTTCAATGAATCTAGACATACTCAGTAACACGACACAAAAAGCATCGTCAATGTGTCGGCACCATCAATCAATCGGTGGATTGGTAACTCATCACAAAATGTCGGTTGGTAACTCATCACAGAGTATTACCGGTTTATACAAAATACCGGTTGCCGGTTTGACAAAAATGAAGACTAGTAAGAATGTGTTTTGCCGCTTTGCTCCCTCGTACCGCTTAAGATCTACGAACCGCTTGGGGTCGACATGCCGCTTCAGACCGGGAAACACATTCTGCAAAATCACCAATAGTCTAAAGACTAGAATACAACATACCGGTTGGAACAAATACCGGTTGAGCTCTGTCCATCAATGACAATCACAACATAAACATCAAAAATGCCAAGAATCTCCCCCTTTGGCATTGATGGCAACACTTAGGAAAATAAAATTTTGACATCTAAGTGTTTTACAACCAAAACATGCCATTAACAAAATTGCTCCCCCTAAGCATATACACTATCCCTTAATCAACACAATGTATAGCAATTTTGCATACAGAGCATAAACATTGAGATATCAGAGCATATAGCATATATCAGAACATATATCAAAATTTTAAAATCAGATACTTCTCCCTATTTGTCTCCAAAATAGATAGAGTACTTCTCCCCCTTTGCCAACAATGACAAAGTATCGTTGAACAACCATGTTTCCATGTGATATATATATATAAAAAGTTTATGACAACAATGAATAATACTTGTCAAAAACCGATTTATAGTCCTGCAAAAATTGTTTCATGGATAGAGACCAGGACTCAAGTAGGGAGGTGGCCACTTCTTTTTCTATTTGTATCTGGTATACCTGTTCCTCCATGGCATCAACTGTGTTCAGCTCCTGCATAACTGTCAAGGCATCCAGATTCAGATAACACTTCTGAAGAATTTGTAGACGTGGAAGTAAAACCAGTTGGAGCTCCTGCAAATCTCTAGATCGTGTACTGATCTCTTGCTCCATTTTGGCTGACTGGATCTAGAACCAGTGGACGGTTTGCCCATAAGTTGCAAAGGAATCATAAGGAGGCTTAAATGTGCTCAAGTAGGACTGTAAGTCCGTTTGAAGCTTTTGCTTCTGAGCTTGCACATCATCGCAGAACAGATGAGGTTGACAGATTTTGCTTAGTAGCAAGTTTCCCTCATCCAAAGCATTCCTTATATCCTTTTGGTCTTTCAGCAGTTCAGACCGGAGCTCATTCAACTTTTTTACCAGAGCAATGTTAAGAGCCTTTTGATGCTCTTTCTTGACATTTACCTCAGCTAATTCTTCCAGGCTCTACACCTGATCATCCACTACAGTACATAGTAGTTTGAGTTGTACTAGTGATGATTCAGTGTTAGGAAGATTGGTACCGGGGATTAAACCGGTAAGGGTGTCTACAGCCGCCTGAATTATGTCCTACTCCTTTTTCCTGCGAATGATCTCAAGGCGCTCTTGAGCAACCTTGATGCTTTGCATAAGCTCCGACTCACTTGCAGACTGGAGATCGATAGGACTGGAGATATCAACTGGTTTCGCTTGACTCCCGGTTGCCTTCGGAGTCTCCATCTATGTGCTCTTCATCGCTTCCGCTGCCTTGTCTGCTTCTTCCTTCTTCTTTTGCTCTGCTTCCTTCTTCTTCTCCTATTCTTTCTTTTCTTCCTCTTCCATCTTCTTCTTTTCTTCCTCTTCCTTCTTCTTCTTCTTTTCCTTATCCTCTTCTTCTTTCTTCTTCCTATCATCTTCTTGCTTCTTCTTCTCTTCATCTTTTCATTTCTCCTCTTCCTCTTTCCTCTTCTCTTCCTCTTTCTGCTTTTTCTCATCTTCATCTCTCTTCTTCTTCTCTTCCTGTTCCTTAGCCATTGTCTGTCTGTCATCGGCTTCCCCAGTGCCCTATTCTGCCTGTTGCCCCTGTTCTGTTCCCTCAGACGGTATGTCCTGAGTGACATCTTCTACGTCCAGGGCATCGACATCAATAGTGTCGATTGGTTCTTCAACCAGGTTTCCTTCTTCATCAAAAACTTCATCCGGTTTGGAGATAACCGGTTCTTTTTCTGCTTGCAGATTGGCCATATGTGCTTTGTGAACTAAGATAGCATGATGCATATGCTGATGAGTGTCTTTTTCAACATCATCAACTCTTCCTTCTAACAGCCAGAGTCTTCTTCTCCTTGTGAAGAAGAGTCCTTTATTTTGATCCAAAACATCAAACAATTCTGAGTTTGAGAGGTCAGGAAAGTACTGTGCAAAGACTTTCTCCCTTATCTCCTGTTCTTTTTCAATGGCAATGCGCCATTTATTGTCTAATGCCTTATATAATGAATCTGGTGTCTGAGATTTAATCTCTGATGGTGACCAATCATTTTTACACAAATAAAGAATAATTTCCTGTAGCACTTCATCTTTCTCCTCACTATTAAAATCATCATAATAATCTACTAAATCATGAAGTAATTTTCTCCTAATATTCTTTACTGTTTTTTGACAATGTGTCAAAGGTTTGTATGAGGAGATATCAATATTTACCGATGCGGATGCTGCCGATTCATTCTTCTTCATCTTCTTTGTCTGTCTGGCCTTCTTTGGCTTTTCATCTGACTCAGTCTCTTCAGAGTTCGGTTCATTTGACTTAGTCTTTCTTTTTCTTTCG
This sequence comes from Cryptomeria japonica, assembly GCF_030272615.1. Lineage (NCBI taxonomy): Eukaryota > Viridiplantae > Streptophyta > Pinopsida > Cupressales > Cupressaceae > Cryptomeria > Cryptomeria japonica. The sequence goes on from NC_081408.1 coordinate 564,948,004, forward strand.
AAAACTTTTATCGGTGCCACTTCCGATTTCTTCTTTGCAGGTGACCGCTTGGTCACTCTTGGAGTTGCAGTAGTAGTCGGTGCCGATGCTGCAGGCACTGCCTTTGCTTTCTTTGTTGCCGGTTCTTTTCCTTTCTTAACAGAGGGTTCCTCGGCCGATGCAATCCTCTCCAAATAGGTTCCGGTCCTCTTAGCCTTGGGATCAAGAGGCGATGCAATAAGGGTTGAGGCATACCCTTCCTGCATATCATACATAACCTCGTAGCCCATTGGCTCCACTTCCTCCATTCTAGGCTCAACAGCCTCCATTAAGCATTTGTCCACCTGAATGGTGAAACAGATGTCATCTTCGTATTTCTTAACGATATCACCTGAGATCCTTACCCTTTGACTCATCTTCCTTCTGAACTCATCAAAATATTTGTTCAGCACTTCAGGGTAACCAGTTCCAATGGCTTGTATGCTTTCCTTGATCTGCTTGGTTACCGGTTGGTCAGGAGACCACTAGACATCTCCTACTCCAGGAAAGTAGCCTTGGAAATAGAAAAACAACCCAACCAATAGTTGTCCGAATTTGAATCTCAGTGCATTATCTTGTTTAATCGACTTCAGATTAGGCAGGAGTTGCCTCTGCATACCGGTGCATAGGTCAAATGATGTGTCTTCTTTAATCATCCGATAAGCGGCATTTACCGTTGCAGCAGATACAGAATTAATCCTGCTGGCTGAGAATGTTCTGTAGCCTATCACCATGCAGGCGTATTTCACCAGATCATCCTTGATAGGATTAACTATCATACCTCGTGAGTCACTTGTTGAACTGATGAGCTTGGCCATTTTCGTTTTGCTTACCGTTCTTAGGGCTGGCACTTCCCCTGTATTACAGAAACCAGTGACTGCATGAATTGCCTGAGGCATGATATCATGCGTCCTTTCCAAGTACATTTTGTCACCATGGACTCTACTCAAAATGATCCTGATATGATCCTCCGTAAAATCTTCCAGAAAGTATACTGCATTATGGAGTTTCTTCTTCTCTAGGATACTAAACTCTGGTTTGATCTTCTTGTCCTTGCTACAAAATAAACCTAACTGGGTGTGAATAGCTAAAGACCCTAGGTCTTCAATTTTGCAATCAATATAATCTGAAATTCCCTCTTCAACTATGACTCCAGCCGGAACTTGTGATAAGGCATTATATTTGGACTTCCTTTGGATAAAACTTTCTGACTCAATGGATGTACTAGAACTAGTATGAGATGCGGAAGCCATTGTTGAGTATTTCAAGAACACGATAAATACCTTTACAACACGAATTTAGGGATTCCTGATTCTGTTTCACTCCACTCTCCGTCAGTTGCCAGATCACCGCTTTGTGTTCTCCATGACCGCTTGCAAACTGGATTTGAATCTCCTTCAAGATTTATCAATTTCTTGAAATCTTAGCTCAAATCGCCTTTTCTTCGCTCTGCACTTCGAAAACTTTTCTTCGCTCGAAAATAGATAGTGAGAAATGATTTGAAATATGCTTTTATACATGTCTCTCATCTACCACCATTAATGCTCCTCTATTAGGGCATAAACCCTAATTTTGCCTTTTTACCGTTTCCGGTCTTCTGCCAAGCGATAGGTATCACATACCGGTTAAGGTCTTTTATCGATGTAACCGGGGGTTCACAATCATTTCGTCGTTTGCTCCCCCTAAGCCTCTTTGGAGCTTAGTTTGCCGGTTCCGATATTTCCACACTAGGTGCAGAAACCGGTTCCTCTTCCAACATTGTTGGTTTCTTCCTCCAAGTTTTGTTCATGTCCGCTTGAACTTTTTCAACATCAACCTCTCCTTTCTGAGTGATCGGTATATCATCAGATATACTCTTTCTGCTTCTGCAGAATCTGGCAATGTGACCCAGTTTGTTGTAGTGATAGCAAACCAATCCAGGTGCTCTCCAAGGTCCATTGTTCATATTTCCATTCTTCCTTCTGCATGTAGTAGCAGTGTGACCATGTCCATGACAAATCCAACAATTTGCTCTCCATCCGGTTGCCGGTTGATAACCATTGTTGCCTGACTGATAATTGTAGGCATTAAACTGGTTAGGGTTCCGGTTTACAAAAGATTCCAGACCAGCTCCTTGTGTCCTCTGAGGATATCTTCCGGTATTGTTCATGACAAACCTGCATTCAGATGCTCTATGCCCAAACTTGTTGCATGCATAACAATGATCATTGAACTTACTAGATCTAGGTACATTGTTGATAAAATAAGGAAAATTATTGTAGGCTTTGCTCCTACACACACTGGCAATGTGTCCTTCTTTAAGACAGTTAAAGCAAACAGGTTTAAATTTTTGCTTACCTTTTCCTTTGAGTGTTGGTTGCTTCTTTGATGCTTTAGTATTTGTTCCTGAGGATTATCCTTCCTCATGTCCAGAGAAACCAAGTCCATTGGTATTCTTTACCGGTCTAGATGACTCAAGCTTTTGCTCTAGCTTAACAGTACTTTTGCTAAACTTAGCAAGTATTTCCTTTGACTCAGAGAGTTCTTTGGAAATAGCAGTATTTGTTTCCATTAGGCTTGCATTTTCAGAGATGGCTATGTTCAATTCTCCTTGCATGTCTTCCTTTTCCATCCTGCTCTCATGAAGGCGAGCAGTTAGTGCACTAATCTCTTGTTTCAACTTGGAGATCTCATGATCTATGTCCTTTACTCGATCTTCAGCTTTCCTCCGGTTCTCAAGCTCTTGACTAAACCAGATAGTTAGTCCTTCCAATTCCTTTCTCAGATTGGAGTTTGAATCATTCAGCTTATTTACTTCTGCAATCATGGCTTCCATATTTGCTTCATCTTCAGAATTACTTTCAGATAGCTCCATCAGCTTCTCTGCATGTTCTCTCCTTTTTGCTTGAGATGCCTTGTATTTGACCATAAGATCGTCATAGGCTTGCTCAGACTGAGTGACTCATTGAGTAAGTTCCCTCAAGGTGTATTCCTCCATATCTCTTTCCAAGTGGTTAAACTTATAGAAAGGTTGGCTCTGATGCCAATTGATGAATACTAAGAGGGGGGGGTGAATTAGTATGCCAAAAATCTCTGTACTTAAACACTTAAACAGTCTGAAGATAAACCGGTAAAACAGTCTAACAGACAGACCGGTTATCATACATGCAAGCCAAAAAGCGAATAAAGCATTCACCCACAAAAGCAATACAACCATAACACAAGATATTTGACGGGGAAACCCAACTGGGAAAAACCACGGTGAGATGAAACTCACAAGTCACTATCTGCAAAATAGAAACCAGACCGGTTAAGGTCTTACAATGTTCTTCACCAGAACAGATCATGTTAGGAATCTCAATCTCTGTTAGGAGATAAGTCTGATTAAAGACTACCTTGTTAGAGGATTTTAGATTCACAGAAGTGAACCACCTTGTTAGAGGATTTTACAAAGGCTTTTGGGCCTACCCGGTTAAGGGCTACAGACTTGTCAAAGATGTGAGTAATCAACAAGTGTTTGATCTATCTAATAGCACAAACTGCTTGGTTAGATCCAGTATAGCTCACTGCTAATGCGTTTCAGCATTACTTCAGTCTTCTCTATCTCTCTCTGTTACAACTTGATCTTCTCAGATAAGATCGCTCTTACAACAACTCAACAACCACCTTAAACCCTAGCCACAACATAAACCCTTTCAGCAACAACAACTTAAAACCCTAGACATGATGTTCTTTTTAAGGAATCTGATTTCATGTTGGTCCAATAGGATTACATTACAATTTCCTAGGTTCAATGAATCTAGACATACTCAGTAACATGACACAAAAAGAACCATCAGTGTGTCGGCACCGTCAATCAATCGATGGATTGGTAACTCATCACAAAATGCCGGTTGGTAACTCATCATAGAGTATTACCGGTTTATACAAAATACCGGTTGCCGGTTTGACAAAAATGAAGACTGGTAAGAATGTGTTATGCCGCTTTGCTCCCTCGTACCACTTGAGATCTACGAACCGCTTGGGGTTGACATGTTGCTTCAAACCGGGAAACACATTCTGCAAAATCACCAATAGTCTAAAGACTAGAATACAACATACCGGTTGGAACAAATACCGGTTGAGCTCTAGCTCATACATATAAAGGGGATCTCAATACAAGTGTGTGCCCATCAATGACAATCACAACATAAACATCAAAAATGCCAACACAAACAAAGGTTAGTGTTACTCCCTTTCATATTTTAGAGCATATGAAGAAGGTCAATTTATCTATGTCCATGTGGGATTCATAGAGTAATTCTGATCAAAAAGACCTTCTCCAATCAGCCTTGTCAAACTTGAGTATATCCAATGAGTCTAACCCAGATAAATCCAAAGTAGTGATTAAAAACAATACTGAAAATGGTAAAGAACAACAAGTTACAAAAGTTAAACCCCCACCATTTTATGTTACCTTGATTATTGATGATCACTTAGAGTAGGATGGTATGATTGACTCGGGTGCTAGCACCTCAGTAATGCTAAAACAATTTGTTGATAGGTTGGGTATTGAATATGAGCCACATGAAAAAGGGGTCGTACAACTAGATGGTATTGTTGTTAACATAGTAGGGGTCATTAAAGGTTTGAGTTTAACTCTTCATGCTTGTCCAAATTTCTCAATTCCACAAGATATCTATGTGATAGAGTTGCCTCCATATTTTTCCATATGCTTGTCGAGGGATTTTACAACTAAGGTAGGTGGTTACTTGTCTTCAGATTGGTCTCACATGTTTTTTAGGACTATATATGGCACAAAAGTTACTATAAAATCATAACCAATTCCCAAGGACTATATTGAACTCTATATCCCTGCTACAATTAATGCAAATTGCAGTATTTTTTATAATGAAGACATCTATAGCCAAAAAATTGGAAACTCAAATTGAGGGTATCCCTGACATATTTCTAGATGAATGGGCAGCTAAAGATAGTCAAAATGATCCAAGCAAGCAGCTAGAAGAGGTTGGTTTTCGATTTTATTTAATAGGTGAATCTGATTCATTTGTGCCTAACCTTGAGAAAAGTGATGAGCAACAGTCTAAACAATGAGAGAACGTGATTTGGAAACTATATTTAAGGAGTAAAAATGGTGTTGGTGGTGGTTGCATGTTTGTTTTTCCTAGTGGTGACAAGTATTACTCTTCATTCAAGTTTACCTTCAAATCCATAAATAATATTATAGAAAAGTATGAGGCCTTAATTTAGGGTCTACCATGGGCCAAGAAGAGAGGTATCAACTTCTTACAAGTGTTTGGTGACACTGAGCTCATTGTTAATTAGGTGAGAGGCCTTCATACTACCAAGAATGATGTTTTGAAGTGTTATAAACATAGGGTAAGGAATATGATTGAATATTTTGAAGCTTTTAATTTGTTGTCCATACCTAGAAGTGAAAGCAAGCATGCTAATAGATTAGCTACAATAGGATCACAATATAACATTCCTAATGAAATCAACAAGGATAGAAAACAATAGTATGCTAAAGTTATTGTTAGGTCTTCTATACCTAATAATAATTTGCATTGGCAAGTGTTTGATAGTGATCAACAAATAGTGAATTTCTTGAGGGAATTAGTAGAGTTCTCAGCTTAAAATCAAGAAAATTAAAACAACAATATGAAGATCAGATTAATCAGTTGAAAAAAAAAACAAGTTGCCTCAGGAGCTAGTGACCTTGGAGTCCATATTCAATTCAGATGATCAAATGAGAAAAGAAAAGGTTAGTATGCAAATCAAACAGGAGCGCTATGAAGAGGTGGAATTCCTTAAAGGTGAGAACCTTAAACTTGGCAAGATATGTACCAATGAAGAAAATGAGTCTTTTTATCAAGATTTGTCAATATTTTAGTAATGTCTCTTTGTGGGAGTATTCTGATTTAAAGGGTTTTGATCCTAAGATTGCCTAACATACCATTGAGTATGAGCCTAATGCCAAACCTGTAAGACAAAAACAAAGGCCTCTCAATCCCAAACTTGAGCCCCTTATGGTAAAAAAATTAAATAAACTCACTAAGAGAAACATTATATTTCCAATCAAACATACATCTTGGGTGTCCGATCTTGTGGCCATAAGGAAAAAGAAAGGGGAAATCAAACTTTTTGTGGACTTTAGAGACCTTAACCGAGCCTCCCTAAAAGACCATTACTTGTTGCCCTCTATGGAGCAAATTCTTCAAGTTGGTTCAAGTTCAAAGAAATTTTCATTACTTGATGGGTATTCAGGGTATAATCATATTTTAGTCAAGGAAGGGGACCAATATAAGATGACATTTACAGCTAAATGGGGTACCACGACCTACAAATATATTCCCTTTGGTTTGTCCAATACTGGGGAAACTTTTTAGAGAGCCATGGATATGACTTTTCAAGGTTTGATGTATAAGATAGTGTTGGTTTATCTTGATGATATCACTATTTTTTCTAAGGATGCTAAAGAACATCTAACCCACTTGAAAGAAATCTTTGAAATATGTAGAGTTAGTATTTCTCTCAAACCAAATAAGTGTTTGTTTTTTGTCCATGAAGGTAAGTTAGCATTACCATTGATCTTGAAAGAGTAAGTGTCATTCTTGCCCTTCCTTTACCAGCACATAAGAAAGGTTAGCAAAGTTTCTTGGGAAGAAATATTTTTGTTAGGAGGTTCATACCTGATGTTGTTGATTTGTTGAGTCCACTAACATCTATGTTGAGAAAGAATGTGCCTTTTAACTGGACCAAAGATGGAAAACAAAGCTTTGAAGCCATTAAGGAAGCCTTAGTAGCAACACCTACACTCCTAAATCCTGATAGCATGCTTATGAAAACATTGATAGTATATCAGCCATGTTGGTAAAACAGAATGGTGAAGTTTTGGAGCAGCCTTTAGCCTTTTTTAGTCAAGCACTCAAGGACTATGAATTGAGGTATATATTTGTTGAAAAGCATGCTCTTGATGTTATAAGAACTTTGAAAAAGTTTAGACATGTGCTCTCAAATAACAAGATTATGCTAATGATTGCTTACCCAAGTGTGAAGGAATTTTTGTTAAGCAAATACTTGAGAGATAAAAGAGTTGGTTGGGTGACCAAAGTGATGGAGTATGGCGTGGAGATTAAGGTCACCAAGCTGGTTAGAGGTAAATCTCTATCTGAACAGCTAGCTAATGCTTCAAACAACAGTGAAAAAAATTAAGAGGAGGTTGTCCTAGCCCTCCAAGATGAAGAACAAACAGCTCTATCTCCTCCTACAAGTTGGGTGAGAAATATGACTTAGTTCTTGCTAACTAGTAAGTGTAGACAAGATATGGATAGAGCTAAAAGAAAGTATTATAGGCTACAATCCATTGCTTATGTCCTTTTGAATGGAATTATTTTTAGAAAGGATTTCAATGGTGTGTTACTAAGATGTATTGGATTTGATCAAGTTGATAAAGTTTTACATGAGTTCCATGAAGGGTTAGCAAGAGGTCACTTTTCACTAAGAGCAGTAGTTCTTAAAATCAAGAAAGGTGGATATTATTGGCCCCATTTGTTTAAGGATTCACACTCATGGGGAAGGAAATGTAAAGAGTGTGCCATATTTGCAAGAATAGAGAAGTTAACAGCACTTCCTTTGCAGCCTATTCAAGTTGAGCTGCCCTTCATGAAGTGGGTTTGGACTTCATTGGAGTCATAAATCCACCTTCAAGTGTTGGTCACAAGTGGATACTTAGAGCCACTAATTTTTTTACCAAATGTAAAGAAGAAATAGCACTTAAGGATGCAAATGAAATTGTCGTTCTAAACTTTTATGAAGAGTTGATTACAAGGTTTGGTGTTCTTGAGTCTATTGTTTTAGATAATGCTCTTGATTATATAGGAACAAAGATAATTGATTGGGATATTAAGAATAGACTTTATTTGAATTCTTCTTCCAACTATTACCCTCAATCTAATGGACAAGCAGAGTCCACAAATAAGAATCTTCTCAAGATCGGGAGGAGGACTATTTAAGGCAATCAAAGAGCTCGACAGACCAAGTTAAAATCGGCCTTGTAGGCTGATAGGATAAGTCGAAAAAGGTCTAATGGACAGTCACCTTACATGTTCGTTTATGGAAAAGAGGCAAAGCTACCTATTTCTCTTGAGCTTCCTGCACTTGATTTAGTCAATCAGTTGGATATGATGGAAGAAGAACCCATGGTAATAAGGTTGGCTCAATTGGTTGACCTAGAGGAGAAGAGAAATGAATCCATGAAGAAGATGGAGATACATCAAGCACAAGTAAAGAGATCTTTTGACAAAAGAGAAGCTCCCAAGAGTTTCAAAGGTGGTGACATTGTACTCCAATGGGATGAATTAAAAAGAAGAACAAGTAAACACAATAAGTTTGATGCTTTTGGAGTGGAGCATATATTATCTTTGAGTACAAACAGCATAATGTCTTCCAGGTGTCCAAGTTGGATAGAGAGATGGAACCAATCCCAGTCAATGGGATTCACCTCAAGCATTGCTTTTGAGGTATGATCAAAACTTTGTGCATATTAGAGTAGGCCATTAGGTGTCTAATAAGTGTTGTAGCACACTAGTTTTCTTAAGTTCAATTCCTCCAAGTGTTGGTGTACATTCATTTTCCGTTTAGGTTAGTCGTAGAGTTAGTTTTAGTCGGTCTTTTGCTAGTTACGTGCTTTAACAAAAGTGTCAAGTTTGTACTGAGTTATTTCAGGTCTTTCATGGTTCTCATGCCCAATGGATAGTCTAAGGCTACTGGTTTTCTTAGTTTTAGTAGCCAAAACATCCACACAAGTAGCCAAGATTGTTGTCATTTTTCATTTCAATCTTAATGATTAATGTCAAAATGATCATATTAGTAGTGGTTGGGTTTTGATGTATTTTATTTTAAATTTCCTACCTTAACTTTTGTTAACCATTTAAATTTTGGCATTCACTTTATTTAATTCTTGAGTTGCCTACATTGCATTCTTTCCCTATGGAGATATTAAATTTTCTAATGAACTTTTCAAATTCCACGTTATTATGGTATTAGAGCTTGAATAAAGAATTTGTGAATTCTTTTCCGAGATTTTTCGGGCCTCTTAGTTTTGCTGCAGATTTTCGAAAATTACCTTATTCTAATACACGTAAGGGAGGGAAATCTTTGTCTTCGAAAAAGTCAAGTTTTATCAATTTTCGCATTTTGAGGGCTCCTCGTCCATGTAGAAAGAGTGAGGTAGGGTTTTCTTGTTGCAAGGAGTTCTTTTCATGCCATAAGAATAGCAAATAGAGGATTGTTTAAAACCCACATAGTATAAAGGAAGCAAAGTGTTGCAAAGAGTAGGAATTTTAGACAAACAAGGACACCACATTCCTGAAAATAGGAGGTTTTCCCACATTTTAGGGCATGTTGCATACAAAGAGAGAAAAGCATAAGGCAAACTTGTGTTTGAGGACACAGATGATAGTTTAGAAAAGCATAAGGCAAACTTGTGTTTTAGAACACATATGATAGTCTAGAAAACTATAAGGTTGACTTGTGTATGAGGACAACATTTAAGTGTCTAAGGCTATGACAGTTCAATTCACTAATAGCAAAGATCAAGGGTTAAGATGGATGATGAACAACCATGAAACTAGTCCTAGAAGACAGACTTGTATCATCAAAACAAGACATGAATGCAGTTTTTTCTTGAAAAGGATGAGGTTTATGACAACTCAACATACAAAGAGTAGTCTAAAGCCTTGATGCCAATTGAAGGCAACAAGGAGAACAAAGTGTTTGTTATAGTGACAAAGAGCACCTTCAATGCCACTCCATAGAGTGACAATAAAGCTTGAGAGTTTGATTCAAAAATAATTGCAATGTGCCAAATTCTTAGCAAAAAATAATAAAAGAGAAGGATTTCATTACAAGTTGTGTAAGGCAATCATAGGGGCAATTGTAAGGTGCTAAATGGAGATGGATTACAAGGGGTCTATGGTAAAGATGTGACTAGGTGTAATGCAATAGATGTCAAAAGAAGATGGTCTTTTATTCATGAGGTTAGTCATTGCAACATATCAAGCAAAAGAAGGGTCTACTATTCTAAAGTAGTTTCATATTACTAAACAAACACATCAAGCCAGTGGTACTCATCACAGTTTGGAAATGATCAAGAAGTAAAAGGCATTGACAAGATGAATGCCACAGCCACATACAACAGTCGTAGTGAATAATTATAGGTACCTTTTTCAATTATAAAGAAGACATCATACCAAACAAATTATCCAAGCTTACTGTTAGAAGGCTTTAAGGGTAATGACTGTTATAATACAATCATAGTAGAGCAACAAGAAATTGTATGACAATCATGAGTTAAAAAAGAGTGACTGTTACAAAGGCAAATTAATGTCAGGTCTCTTTAGAGTGCGTTGCATGGGAAGGGAGTGGTTTTTTTGTCTATTTCAAAGCCTAGTGAAAGGATCACCAACGTAAGAGTGGTATATTTGAAGAGTTGAAGGTGGCCTTCTCTTGTCAATAAAAACACTGTGCATTGGTAAATAACAAGTGAATAGTAAGAAGGCTTGGCTAGACTACTTTATAGATGGCAGTGTTTCATAACATCAGATAATAGTACAGAAGTCTGTTCAAAGCAGTGAGGAAGCATTCATGGACAGATCAAAGCTACAACAGATTTCTGAAGGGGACAAGGTGAACCATTCACAATTTCTTCAATAATAGAAGAGTGTAGCATTCTTAAGATGGAAATGAGGTGACATAAGACCAAGGGATTAAAAATTCAGTAATAAGAGGAACTTTAAGACTCACAATGGCCATTATGACATACAGTGTAAGATGTGCCTAATGGATAAAGAATCATTCAAGAAGCAGTTTGCAGTCATAATGATGCACTTTTTAGTAGTTATGACTGTTGTAAATGCCCCTTTTCAGTTATATCTGACCCATGATAGTTGGATGAGTTGGACAACAAGTAGAGAGCATCTAGGAGGTGGTTGATGAGTTGTCCAGGTGATGAAGAGAATATAGGGGCAGTTGAAGACTTTTTCCAGCTACTTCCAAGCATCTAGGGGCAAAAATTGATTGCCTAACTTATTTACTAGTCAAAGGGGCAGTTCGATCTTCATTATTAGTAGTTTGGAGCATTTTCAAGGGTCTTAAATGGCCATTTTCAACTATATCTGACCTAACAAGCGAAAGAAGACTTCTTCAACCATTCAAGGCAAGATCAAAGCCCGTGATGCAAGCATTTATAATGCTTTTGTACTTAAATAAGCAGACTTGGGCTTTCTTTTTTAAAAGTTTTGGCTTTCATCTTTGCAACTATTGTAGCTTATGAAGCTCTTTGAAGCAAAAAGGTTCTCGTGTAATTCATAATCAATCACCTTTTGACTAAAACAACATATGTAAGCTTTCATTTTCAAGAAACTTTGAATTAGAGCTTCTCATTGTAAAAGCACCTTTTCATCAATAAAGTTCAGTTTCATTGCCTTCAAAAGCTTGTTCCTTTGTGTGCTTTCTAGTAGTTGATGCATTTTTTTCTTGTGAGTTGTAAGAAATCCTCGAACAGATGTTTCAATTGCAACACGTTAGAACAATAAAACACATATATTCATGTAGGTTGTTAGTTGTGTAGTATGCAAAGTCAGTCATTAGGTATGAAAACTCCCTTTTTCTTCTTTTGGATTTGTATAATCAAACCTTGTTACAAAATGTTGACGTATGGATGTATGGAATGCTTAAAGTTGTGCAAAAAGGTCATTTGAATATCTAAGAATTGTGTGTCAAATCAGTGATTAGGTCTGAAATATCAAATTGGGTGCATCACCAATATAGTCACAACTTCAATTTCAAGTATCCTTTTCCCTTTTCCCTTTTCCTTAGAGAATTCAATAGTTTAGGAGTAGTTCTTTAACAAAAGTGTTGAAGAGAGTCAACCCTTTAACCTGGAGGTTTGATTTGACATAAGGTACCCACACCTTGAGATCATTCCCATGTTTTAGTAGATTGTTGAACTCTAAGTTCAACAGGGTGCAAATCTAATTGATAACAGTTGCAATTATACGATTTCTTATAAGAATACTATGACATCACTACTCTTTTCAATATTGAAAATTCTTTGTGAATATATTTTAAAGTTAATGAAACTATTTTGAAAGAGCACAGGCATTTATGATCAAATTTGTGTGAAACTTTAAATTTTAAAATTGTTTGCAAAAATGTTCTCATAGGATTTTAAAGCACGAACTTAGCAACAAAGCATCAAAATTGAACTCCCCCAGCCTAGTTGTTCCTTTTGGCTTTAGGAAAATTCATCAAAAATTCTATTGTCCTTTTAAAATACCTTCAAACACAAATCATCAAGCTTGCCATATTGAAAATTTTGGTTCTCCTCAAAAGGAAGAAAACTTGAACTACAATAAATAAGCCTCTAGTTCCTCTAACTCTCAAATGAAGGCTAAGGTTTTGCAATATTTCTCATACAATTGGGAGAAAATTTATCCTCAGATGCACTTGTTCCATCCTTTGGTAGAAAAATGAAAGAAATTGAGGAAGTTGTTCTAGATCATGTCTCTCTTATTATTGGTTTACAGGAGGATTTCCTTTGATCTAATGATATTTTGAGAGTAAATGAAATTGATTCCATAATTGTAAGAAAAGAATTTCTAAAAGATAAGTTTTTAGGATGATGGAAATATCGTCACTACTAAAATTCTTACCATCTTCAGGTTTACCTCTCAAAAGTTTAAAGCAAATTGAGGCTCTAAAGGTAAAATAGGTACAAAAATCTTGGAATGAAATCACACAAGAAGTCCTATAAGGTAAACCATAGTTGAAAAACTCGGATTCGGCAAGTCCAAAATTTTAAAAAAAATTGGGACTTGCAAAAACTCTGACAATTTTATCGAACATTTGAAAGTACATTTTTTTTAAATATTCTTCAAAAATGCACATTTGTATAAAACTAATGTCATCAAATTTTTTTTAAATTATATTAGAATAAACATATATTAATAGAAATTTAGAATACTATTTAAATCATACTAATATTAATTTTTAATATATTTAAAAAAAATTAATAATTATTGAAGTCTAATATGTATACTTTATAGTTTATTATCATTTTTAATTTTAATTTTAAAAAAGTCAATTATCAATTGATTTAATATTTTAATATATCATACGATGCTAACAATGCTACGGTGGCTGGGTATGGCCGTCGATATTTGCATAGGGGAAATAATAAAATATTATTGATGAACGAAACGAAGGTCATTTTGAACAAATGCAAGAATTATTAGAAATGAAGGAGTCGCACCATCATCGTGCCTTGGAGTCGCACTTGTCGTTGTGCCCTATATTTGCGCCATCGCCATGCCTTGGAATTGCCCCCAAAAACCCTAACTTAAAACATATGTTCTTTCGTTAGCATTCTGGACGAGTTTTTTTTGTTTGAACCACGTGATTTCGTGATTTTTAGGGCCAAAAATCGCAGCAAGTATTACCTGAAATTGTCGTGATTTTTAGGGCCAAAAATCGCAGCGAGTATTACCTAAAATTGTCTACAAATGACTTGCCTAAGAAAATGACCCGCGAGTACTCATGAGTCTTGCAAGTACTCACAGAGTTTTTCAACCATGAGGTAAACCACTAGAAATTCATTCCTTTTTCAAATTTGATATCAAGGAGAGTGAAATTCTCTCGTAGTTATTCAAAAATATTTTCCTACAATTTTAGTAGCATTAATGCCTCTAACAAGAGATATTTGGTAAAGCATCATTTAGATTTACAAAATTTTGGTCTTATTTTACTCCAAGAACCAAAGTTGACCAAAGAAAATACTTCCCTTATTTTGAAAAAACGTCAAAGGTGGCACAAAGATTTTTTTGAGGTTATAGGAGTCTTGGGAAGTCTAAGCATTATTTGAACTCCCTCAACAATTGAAATGGGGGTTCTAGGAACTAGAAAAATTGATAGGTGTGTAAAGTTAAAGTCACTCCAATTTTTAATTATTTATTCAATGTTTTTAACCTCACGAGGCACAATAAAAAAGAAATGTTTAGAAATAATGTATTGTTATTATTTCTTCAATCTTGGTAGAATTGTTGATTTTGGGGGCAACTTTAATGTTATTATTTCTTCTATTAATAAGACAACGTGTTACAAGCATCACTCTATCCCAGTTTAACTTTTTCGATATTGTGGCTCAATGGGGTCTCAAGAATGTGGTTCCTATTATTGAGGTTTTCACTTGGACCAACAAAAGATTTGGCATTAGTAACATTGTGAAAGATTAGATAGATTTATTTATAGTCCTCTATGGTTGAACACATTGGATGATGGAAAGTCAACTTCTCTCAAATTATGGTTTTTGTTACCATCCAATTTTCTTAAAGATTTTTAGGGACATCTATCCCTTGAAATGCCCTTTCAAGTTTCAAATAAGTAGTTTAAGGATCCATGTTTCATAAACAAGTTGCAAACTTAGTGAGAGGATGCTCGTAATATTAAAGAGATCAAAATATTTTTTCTCTCAAAGAAAGTAACTTACTGAAAATCCTATTTGAGAGAAATTTGAATTCCTTCAAAAAAAACTCTCAAAAAGTAGAGTATTGACCCAATTGTCCACTCCCAAGGAATGGATGAAGATGCTTTTCTAAAAGAAAAAACACCTTTGTTTGAACTTTTAGAAAGTCTTGCAAGGTAAGAAACATTTTAGAGATAAAAATAAACGAAAACTTGGCTTAAAGGAGATATAAATTCTAAGTTCATTCCCAATTATTAAAAACAAGAATAAATACTAACTGTATTTCTTCTAGTATGTCAAGGGATGCAAGTATTATAGAGGATCCCTCTTATATAAGCTACAATTTGTTTTTTTAAGATCTCCTAAGTTGTGGAGATGCCTGTATATTGAATGAACAAAATCTACTCTCTCAAAACACTCCTTGACCTGTTTCAAATAAATAGAATAAGGACCTCATTGCTCTTTTTTTTAAGAGAAATTTAAATTAGTTTTGTGTCAAATGCAGCCTCACAAAGCTCTAGGTCCAAATGTTTTACCTACTTTCTACTTTCAAATATGCTAGGCAATTTTGGTTAAAGATGTCTCAATGGCAAGGAAGAATTCAAAAAATTTAGAATATTTTGGAGGATATAAATTATACTTTCCTCTCAATCCCAAAGAAAGTTTATTTTTCCTCTTTTGGAATTCCCATCCTATTTTGCTTTGTAACTATATATAAGATCATTTCTAAAGCAGCAATGAAAAACTTATTTCCTTGCTAATTTCATAAGAACAAGGTGGTTTTATTCTAGGAAGAGCTATTACTAATGGAATTTTAACTTTTCATGAAATCGTGCATTAAGTAGAACATTCCAAATTCAAAAAAATGGTGATAAAATTGAATATGGGCAAGTCTTATGACCAAGTGGATTGGCATTTGCTAATTAAAGTAGTGTAGATTTGGCTTCAACCTTGAGCGGAGAATGGATATTTAGTTGCATATATAGTCTTTGATTTTATATTTTCCCAAATGGAATCCCCTCTAGATTTTTTTTCATTTACTAGGGTCTTCATCAAGGTGATCATTTGTCTCCTATTCTTTTTTTTAATGGTTGGGGATTTAGCAAAAGTTATTTAAATTGCTAAAGTAAGTGGAAGATGGAAGAGCATCCATATGATAGAGAGTATGGAGGCTTTAACACACCAACAATTCACATATAGCATTATCCATTTTGGAAAAGTCAAATATTGAAGTAACAAATGTTATGGAAGAGACTAGCTTATAGTGTTGCCACTGGGTAGTAATTAATGACACTATAGCATTCCTTCTAAACTTCAATCTCTCTCTCTCTCTTGTATTGCAAGGTGAAGTTGACAATTGACTTGGTTTAAACATTCGTTCACTTCCTAGAAAAAAATTTTGTGCCTCTATTTAAAATAGCTAGCAAGTCTTCTCTTTGAGACAACTTGATTCATGTTGATCAAAACTTAAATCCTTGAAAGCTAAGTAAAACTCCATTGCTTCATTGCAAACCTTTGATCATTAATTCTCACTTAGATATTTAGTATACTCTAAAAACATGTTTTGGGTAAGACTCTTGGAATGCTAGTTCCCCCTTTGTCTAAAAGAGAAATTTTTAATGAAACCAAATATGCTCTCTCAATTGCTTAGGGATCTAAGGTTAGAGATCATTTGAATATTTAAATGGTCAATGGCTTTGAGGAAGCAATGTGCAAAGATCTATTGTCTTAAAGTTTACCTAAGTCTCTAAAGTTCTTGTTGAGATAAGAATTATCAAAAAGGAAAATTCTCATTGGGGTGGATGATGATGAGATAAGATGGTTTGTCTTGAGTTAAGAGGTATTCTACAATTGGGATATATGGTTGTCACTATCCTACCTCCTATTGATTGGTTAGTGTCCAAATGCTAGAATAAAGCTTGCCTCCCTAAAGGTGGTGCATTTCCTTGGCTTGGTTTACATGGGAAAATTATTATAGTTGACCACTTCAAGAAAAATAATATTGTTGGTCCTTCCAAACATACTTTATTTTTGGGGGTGAAAGAATCAATGGCCTATCTTATGGGTTTCTCCTTTTGGAATTACTTGTTAGTCTTGGTTGCGTACAAATCTTTAGTCTAGAGAACTCCTAGCTAACTTGTACAATTTATTCAGGAACTGACCAATCATTCAAAATGTTTATTTTTTTCTCTTTTGTTGGAAAGCCCCTACCTCATTTGGCATATTTGAAAAAGAAAAAACATAGTACTTTTGAAGACAAGGCTATGTTGAAGGAATATTTTTTGCTAAAATTATAACTTGTCATTTCTAAAGTGGTACTAATGGATAGTATCTTAACGAAATATTAGGAGTGTTTCTTTCTCAAGAAAGAGATATCTTGATAAGTGGAATCAACCTCATCTCCCCCTTTAGTCTGTTGAGAATGGGTGTCTCAAACTTACAGGTTGAAATCTCGAACATATGGCACTTGGTATCTGAAATGAGCAGTTCAGTGTGGATAACCTTTGTGTTATTGATACAGTAGTTTGACAACCTACGTGTTATACACCAGCTTGGAGAAGCAAAACGTGTAGAGCGCTGCGAGACAGCGGGGAAAGGAAACTTATCCTTTCCCATTTTACCCCGCAGCTCAACAAAGGCTCGGTGGAAAAGGGTGTGGGATAGCAAGAAGGAAGGAGACTTAGTCTCCCCTCGCTACCCCGCATGACTCTAATGGTCAAGCAAGAGGGCTTGTGGGTAGCAGCCGGTGGACAACTTTAGTCTTTCCCCGTCACCCCGCATTGCGTTGAGAACCCGACAAGGAAGCCTGCAGGATAGCAAGAGAGAGACGATGTGCCTCTTTTTCGTTACCACGCGAGGATTGTCTAACGAACAAAGGTGGAGTGCAAGGTAAAGACAAGGGTGTAGCGAAGGTTCTCCCCACCACCCTGCACGATGAATAGCGGTCGAATGAAGATGTTGTGGGCTAACAGGGAAGCAAGGAGACTTGCTTTCCCCACCACCTTGTAGGTAGTCTGAGGGTTCACAAGGAGTTGTGCGGGGTAACTAGGGGAGCATGAGACATGCTCATCCCGCCATCCCGCAACTATGCCAGAAGAATTTTTGGTGGCAAGTTGAGCTGAGAGCAATAGAGGTGGGGACCACGACCAAATGTCAAGCGACTTGATGAGTTGTGTAGAGATGATTTGCGGAAACTAGAATGACTCGGAGGAAGCAATAGAGACGACATGGTGTGTTATTGACAATCTGAGGAAGTTCGACAGTTGGAGATGTGGTAACTGAATCAAACGGTATTTCGACAGAGACATATAAACATCTGAAAAATGGTTGAAGAGAAGGTTGGTTGGTCATGTTGGATGATTGGTAATTCTGTAATGTTGAATTGAAAATCCAATTGTGAACATAATCTTCTAAACAGTTGTTGCATGAACAAAGACCAGATTAAAGCTTGAGAATCTGTAAACTTATATGTAAATAGTTTTACTATAATACAAGTGATTGCTTTGGTGTGTGGGTTTTTCACCTATAAAGGTTTTCCCACATGAAATCTAGTGTACATCTTTGTGATTGTGTTTTTTATATTGCTTTGTTTATCTTGTATTGTGTATCTTAATTTGTTGTAATTCGAATTGAAACACTCATCTACTTTACTTCTCTAAGAAATTAACATTAGGAAGGCGTTTTCCGCACTATGCTTTCCTTACATAGTCATGAGGCTCAAATTTCTAATTCTAGGAATGATTCAAGGAAAAGTGTTAAATGCATTCCTCCTTTGACAAATTCTCTTAAGCTAATTTTTTATGGGGCTTCACAAGTTGATCATGGTGCTTTAAGACTTTGGGACTTTTTTAGGGTGTTGGTGTACATTGTTTTATAGAAAATAATTATTGGAACCAACAATGAGGCTTAGGCTCTTTTACTAGGCCATCAAGTGATTGAATAATCTAATATCTCTTGTTTTAATAGAAGAGGACTCTATGATCATTTTTAATGCTATTTAGAATAGGGGCTCATCAAATTGGATGTCTAGCCATTTTTGGATTATTTGTAGTCATTTCCTTTTAGCAATAACCTCAAAGAAGCAAATGGAGTGGTTGTTTTTCTAGCTAGCTATATGATAAATTTCAACTTCTTGATAATAGACAATAATCACAATAGATGGGAAATTTACCTAATAAATTAAAAAGTATTCAAGGTAGTTACAAATGATTGATGGCATGTGCCTTTTATTTCAATCTAGTAGTCATATAGAGCAACTATTTATTTAGCATGGGAACGTTGGTTTTCCCATTATGTTTGTCTTTTGAAAGATTTTGAAGTTTGGTTCAAATGTTTCTTTGCCAAAAATGGAACCTAAGTTTTACCTTTATTCAATGAAACACAATTCCTTGGTCCCATCTCAAACCAACATTTGGAGGTGTTTTTTCTAAGCTCGAGAACAATGGAAAATGCAATAGAAGAGGTCATCGAGCCAAATTATTTGTTGATCACTTTAATATTTTTGTCCAATTTGATTGATTTTGTGATGACAAATCCGATGCTCGAGGCTTTATCATTTTTTTTTTAATAACGAAAAAAGAGTTTGAGGTGGTTTAGATCCTACTCTGCAACTTGTGTTGGCTCACCTTGGTACACTTCTAGTAGTTACCTACGAGTTCCATGGTCTTGTTTCAATATCATCATTCAAGGAGTTAGAGGCATGCTTCTTAGCTACTACACAAGTAATCAAAGGTATTCAAAAATTAATGGTGAAAGAGGATGAGTGTTTATCCTCCCCCACATGTGATCTTTCTACCTTGACATGTCCAAGCAAATTCCACTCTCCTCTAGAGCATTAAGGGGTAGAACATGCTAAAAACAATTACTCAAATGGTTGGGCTTGTAGAAATTGACAAGGTTAAAGTTGGCAATCTTGCAAATAAAATGGAGACAAATTTTATCTAAGTGCACTAGATGCAACAATTTTCTATATATGTTATAGTAGTCTTTTCTAGTTGTCTTCTTTAGGCCTAATTTTTGAACATATGTCATGGTTTAAAAATTCTCTGATTAATGATTTGAAACTAGTACTTTTTATGTTGCAAGTTCAATATAAAAGGAAGTGCGTCGCTCACCCCACATTTATTATTAGAAAATAAGTTATTGTCAATCACACTATGTTGAGAGATAATATTTACACTAAGCCAAGAGCTTAGTTTATTCTCCTACTATTTGTTTCACTATATTGGGTTGTTTACACTAAACCAAGCTCTACTATTATTTGTTTCAATTAGACCCATGTTATCATCAAATTCTAAGTGTATGGTGTTTTGATTAATTAAGCAAGGAAGGGCCCTAAACCCAATACAAGAGAACATCAAAAAATAGAGATCAATAAAACAAGGGTGTCGACCCCAAACAGCCAAAGACCCTGAGGGCAAAGAAACACGGGCTAAGAAAGATCACTTACAGTAACCCAAATCATGATTGGGTAGTGTTTTCACCAACTACTCAAGGAACAATTTGGGAAGAGGAGGGAAAATAGCCTTTCCTCCCACACCAAACAACAGTACAGGCAATACAATCATCTAGAACATCATTACAATGGGAAACATAAGAGGAAATCCCCTTAGAGGATTTGTCAACATAAAGGGCAGTATTGACAAGGTGAAAACATCATCCACTAAAGGTTAGAGCTGAACAAGAGCAATACGCAGAGTAAGATCCACAAGGCCAAAGGAGGCCACACTAGTAACAAGAGATTCAACATCATCCTAGGAGTCATCAAAAGATCTGGAAGCTTGGACAATCAAGTGATCATGATTAGCATCCTTCCACTAAGTAGCAACGCCTTTATGATGTGAGAGAGTACAATCAGTGGCCAAATGACCAATTGAGAAGCAACAACATCAAAAAGGGATGCGCTCATAAATCCAGCAATTGATTCCATGGCCTATCCCCCACCATAAAAATCACTTCATGAAGGCGTCTGGAGGTGTCAACATCAACCAAACTGCACACAAAAGTAGAATGTTTGGCAATGGTCTTGTAACAAGAAACCTCCCAAAACTAGAGGGGAAGGTTAGAGAGGCGAACCCACATTGGACACACATTGAGTGGTTTGCTAAGGGGCTTAAATAAAGTTGTTCAAGGTTTAATTGAAATGGAATGAACACCCCAAGCTCACATCTTAATGAGCACAAAATCTCTATCATCAGAAGAAGCAAAGGAAGCAATAAAAATGCCTTTAGCACAAATAAAGAGCTCAATCTTACCCAACATTAAAGGCAACCAAGATTTCAAAACCCAGCCATGAAGATCTAGAAGGGGAGGCCAAAAACAAGAGAATCTACATACCAAACCATAATGCTAGTAGTAAACATCATTTTCCATCACATCCTAGCCACACACCATAGCTGGGGAGGTTTCGGCACGAGGTAACGAGGGAGGCTTCCCACAAAGAGGGAGAATAGAAACAACACTGGCCACACAAGCAAAACATTTATCACAAGCAACAAAGATGGGCATCCTAAGGGCACCACTAACCCTCACTAAACTAGAGATAGTATGCATATCAAAGGCATCGAGAACAGACCCACCCTTGACCATGGGATCCCAAGCACTCATAAACAGGGGAGGCAAAGGCACCCGCAAAGTAGATAGAGGCAGAGGCTCCAAGGAGCCCTATGGACATGGAGCCAGCAACCAATGGCACAGTAGGAGGAGGGGTGCCTAGAAGGGCTCCAACATTTGCATTCGAAACCATAGCACGCTACCACAGATTAGACAAAGACAGTGGAGGCTCCAACAGAGGCCCTATAGACGCAATGTCGCCCACCAATGGTGTCGCGGGACAATGGGCACCCAGAAGGGCATCCACATTCGCAAGAATTGAAACCTCAATGGATGGAAGCTTCATCATAATAAAAAATTTAATGTTCTACTAATCCCTCTTCTAAGTGTATGGTGTTAGCCTACTTCAAGTGTTTATTTTATTTCTACACATTGGATATGAATGCATCTTGGTACACAAACATCTCATGTATTGTGTGTGATATATCTTATCATGTGAGGATCTTATCATCTTATATAAAATTGAAAATTAGGCAATGGTAAGGATGAAATCCTATTTTTGAAATTCACGTATATCTTGTTGGTTGAAAATTTTGTACACTTGGGGAAATATACAAAATTGTGGTTTCAACCACAGCACACGAGTAAAAACTCTCCTAATTAAGGGAAGGCTCCCCCTATCTAACTAAAACTGAAATAAAAACAGGATGGTACAATAGTCTTCCTTCTTTCTTCAAGAAAGACAATATCCTTTTCTCTTCACAAAAAAGGATAGCGATTGAATATGAATAGCAGTAACTACTTTCAAGTGAAATGAGAGAAAGGAAATGAAGTTTCCTGAAAGCGCAAAGACTTCCGTCACTTCCTTCGGGACGAGACAACAATATCAAGCTCAAATACTTGACTATTAGAAGTCCTATCTACCCTTTGCTATACTAAATTTTACAACGAATAAAAGATAATAGCTCAAAGACTGGAATAATCTATTCTTTCAACACAAAAACAAGAACTAATGCAAGTTCAAAGACTTGCTGCTATTTCTTATCAAATAGTAATTTTTCCTCAAGAATAAACGCAAGCTCAAAGACTTGTTGCTCCTTCTAGAGATTTTCCTATTTTAATTAATCTTCTCTACTTGCAGCTCAAAGACTTCAAATCAGATTGGACTAAGCTCCTTTAGAAACACTTTGCATAGAAGAAATAAAAACATTCAAACTCAAACATGTAGCTCAAAGACTCAAAACTTGAGTAATCCTTCTTTATTATTCTTCAAAACCTTCAATTCACATACATAAGCTCAAAGACTTCTTGATGTAAATTTGGCAGAGTTTTTGCTTGCTTTCCAAAAGATGATAATTACAATGGACACCTAAAGTATTTATAGAAGAGGAGCCTTGAGAAAAAGGTGGGAGGATCCTAACTAACTTGAGAGATTCTCTCAACCACCAAGACTCATTCAATAACTAACTGAGACTTCATTAACTAACTAAGAGTTACTCCAACTAACTAAGACTTATTCCAACTACAGTCCTAATCGGACACAACTTGTAGTTGCCTTACATGTAATTACAAAAGTGCAAGTAATGTGTAACTTGCATTTTACAAAAAATACTTTTACATGTAACTTGTCAAAACTAAATTACAACTAAAGATTACAAAAGAGGGAAAATTCAACTAAGTATTGAAAAACACTTAAGTTGCATTTTGTGAAGACACAAATCCTTGAAATTTCCGGATGCTCGCTTGTAATTCCTCGAGATTCGGTTCATGGGTGTTCTTGGCAACAACCATAGTCTCCACAATAGTGTCGTGACAGCGGAGGAGTGCAAAATTGTTTTTATCCAAGATAGACTGGATTTCATGCAGAAAGGCTTGGTGTTTCATCAATGCTTGAATCGAAGCTGCCGAGAATTGTTCGCTCCTCCATTCATTATGAATCCTCATCTGTAAATCAGCAAGAACTTCTTCTTCTGGAATCAGCTCTCCATCCTGACTTACTATGTTGCAAGAGGCCCTTTCACAATGTGAGACAATATCTCAGTAAACTTCGCCCCAAAATCTCTTTGCATCACCGATTTCCTCAATGAGAGATTTAAGAACAAGGGTCTTGTTTTCCAGGAGTTCTTCAAATTCCAAGTACATGACCTTGGAAGAGATGATGGCGTGCTCCTGTAGAACACTCAGTTGTTGTCGGGGCATGGTACGCCAAATTGTCAAACTTTCTTCAACACTTTTCAAATTCTTTTTGAAAGTATTAGAAGTTTGATCTAGTTTCTCCTCAACAGTTTCCAACTTAGACATTATTTGAAAAATGTCTTTCATTACCTATACACATTGATCATGAAGTTGATCAACCCAGGAATCCAGTGCTTGTACTTTCTGAGCAGCCCTTTCCACTCCACGAATTGATTCTTGGGAACCAGAGGAACCTATAGAGTTACTCCCTTCAGCAGCAGGTTTTGTAATTTTATGAACGGCCGCCATAAGTTGTCGGTTTTCCTCTCCTAGCTTGTCTTTCTTTGCTAGAAGATCATCACACCTTTGCACCAGTGAAGCAACAGAAAATTGAGCATCATGTTTAATGACCTCATGCGTTTTCTTGCCCAACTCTATCCTTGTAACTTTATAATCAGTAGCTGACATTTCTTCAAGTGGCTTATCTGCAATAGATTCCACAATTTCAGCTACCTTCATCTTGTTGCTATCAATAGTTACCCTAGAGATAATCTTGGCCTTCTTAGCAACTTTGGATCTGGACTGTTTCAGTTGTTGATAGTCAAAGGCGTCAGGTGAGATTTCTTGCTTCTTCCTTTCCGGGGTGAAAGAATTAAGCCATGGAGGCAAAGTCATCAACTCCCCTCCAGTAACAGTCGTAGGCAAAGGAGAAGCAGTTTCTATTTGAATCACCATGGTCATCCTGGGAGGAATATCTATTTGGACAGTGACCACGGTTTGCTCAGTTACTAATGGGCATGAGGATTGCCTCATGAATTCTTCAAAACTAGAAGTGGAAGTATCAATTTCTGATAACTGAATGCAAGTAGGAATATTCTCAGGAACTTTCAACGCACTCTCTTGTTGATGATCAGGAGATGGCTCGTATGCTGAAATGGGAATTGCATTCTAAGGAGACTCATCCACAAGCAAATCGAGAGGAGAAAGAGGTGTCTCAATGGAAACTGGAGGAATGACCTCATGAGGCGAGTCTGAAACTGGAGACTTAGGAGCATCATCAGATTGTTGCCCCTCTTCTGGATTATCCAGATAGATCACCTAAACATGGAATTATGATTTTTCCTTTCCACGAACAGTCGTCTCCTCAAGAGGAAGCACTACTGCACGATTGACTCGTAACTTGATCCTTGTGCCTGAAGATGAAGCACCCTCCTTGTTGTCAATCTGAATCTCAGATTTCCGTCCAAGAGGCCTTGTAGAATCATTTTCTTTACCAACCTTGATTTTGATAAGTCTAACAGCATTACTTTTCAGCCATGAGTTGGTGTTGGCCAAGATAGGCTGAAATCTGTCAAGGATGGAGATGCACTCTTTGTGCAACCATTGGATCAAAGGAAGTGGAGCTTCCTCAACCCTTCGTGAAGTGTATTCAGGATCAAGTATATGCCCGTCATCAATCATCCCTTGTGGGATATCCACTAAGTTCAAATCAACAATTTGCTCAACAGTGAGCCTACAATAATCCATCTTGAGGACTTTGGCTTCTGTGCAGAGATCTACCCAGATGTCTTCAATGCGATGAACATGCACAAAGGATTTCTTGATCTTCTCCTTCATACCTCTATAATCAAAATCAACTCTAGGTTTAAACCTTTTGAGCTTGATTTCCTGCAATTCAGCCTCCATGGCCTTAGCCTTCACAGATGTGACAAGGGAGTATCGGCCAATTTTCAATGGGTTTGTGGTAGAGATCCCCATTCCAACCTTGTGCTTAGCAGGCTGAAAAGTGTGAACAGCCATGATCTGTCTTCCCAACTCCATAAGAATTATCTTATCGGTTGGGTATCTCGGAAGCATGTATGGCTGACCATCATAGCATCCTATCCTCATATAGGTGAAGGTGAGAAATTGCAGAAACAAACATCCATACTCAGACACCTTGACCCATGCCTCATCTGATACTCTTTTGTTCCTGAGATTTTTGTCAAACTGACACATGAAATATCCGAAGAATGCATCTTGGACCCTTCTGAAATGCAGTCTGTTGGGTCTCAACGACAACTGGTCATAATATTCCCAAACTGGTATAAGCGAGCGATCACCCTTGGTAGAAAGACCTAGAAAGTGTCTAAGTGATGCTGCTAAATATACCAAATAAGAATTCACGAAGAAGAACATGGTGGTAGGAACTGTTGCAAGTTGTTCGCACAAGGCATCACTGATGACTTCCCCCCATGAAATGTGATGTGACTGTCGTATGAACATAATGAACTGATACATCCATGGCTCAAAGACATTGGAATGCTCAAGGCCCATCATCCTGCTGAGAAGAGTGATGGTGTCTCCTATCTCCCATTTGAAATCACAACGGTACAACTTTGCCCACCTTGAGAAGGAAGGTCGTGGCTCTTGGATCCACCTATTGATGTGTCGCTTGCAATCTTTTTCCCTCTTCACGTAATATTTCGCTGCACTTTCTTTGGTGATTTCCATATAAACAAGTGCAGGAGGTATTCTGAAGACCTTCTCGATTGTATCTGCATCGAGACGAATTATAGCTTCACCATCATCATTTTTTATGACTCTTGATTCCTTGTCAAAATGATGGGCGCATGCAAGAACGAACTCAAGTTCTAGGGCAGCCACCAAGAAGGAAGATGCATGATGGATATGGCTGTCCAACAGCCGCTGCAAGTTATTATCTTGTGGATCTTCTACCCTGTCGATGAACTCTGCCATATCAACGTGCCTATCTCCGTGTCTCTGATACGATCCAAAGGAGAAGAAACCTGGGAAGGTGCAACCTCATTCTGATATTTGTCATATTTGTATTTCATTTTCTTTGGAGTTGGAGATGCTGGCAAATCTGACATTGATTGTGAACCTAGAATGCTGTGATGAAGACTTAAAAGAGTTAAGGCAACATCATAGTCAGCTGCAAATATCATTCTTCCTTCTCCAAATGGGTAAAACTTTGATTCTTGAATTTCACGATTTTGTGATAGGAAGAGGGGAAATATGTAGAAATGGGAAAATCTTGACTTTGACCAATTTATCTTGGGAGAATTTTCGCAAGTATACAAGTTGGAAAGGACGGACATTGCAATCGGGGTTTTAAAACCCAAATACAAGTACACTTGTAAATTCAAAAATGGAGAAATAGACGAAAAATGAGATTTTGACTTGCAGAAAATGACGGAAATGGGAAGTGCGAATATGGGGAACATGAATGGATAGAAATGGGAAAATCCGGGAAAGTCATTTGCGTGAAAATGGGAAGAACTCTTCAACATGTAATCCAGTTTTAAAAACCCGAATTTGCAAGGGAGGGGTATTTCACACTTTTCAACTTGGAATTTCAACCAAAAAATGATTAAATTCCTTAATCGTAGGGGAAGAACAAGAGTTTTCAGCGAACTTGTAATCGAGATTAAAAATCTCGAATACAAGTAAAGAGGGAATTTTGGGAAGAACAATGCAATTCGAAAATTGCATACCAAGGGGAAAATTTCTCTCACAAAAACCGATTTTTGGGGGAAGAAGAACACATGCCAAAAATGCAACTAAGAAAGAAAAATAAGAAAACAAGAAAATAATAAAATAAAGGAAAGAAAGAAAAGAAGCCATACCTTTCTTGAAAATGCAAAATGCTTCTCCAATAATGCAACAATCCTTGGAATGAAGAAGCAAAATCAATCAATAAACCCAAACCGTAATGCACAAACCCTTGCCACGTTTTTGAAAAACGTCTTTAGCAGAAAATCGTGGCACAAAATGCAAACTTGGAGGCACAAGAAGAGGTCAAATCTTCCTCAAACCCCAACGCCTTAGCATGGAAAGCAAAAACAATTCATCTTGTTAAAGATTCGTGGCATTAAAACCCTTCCAATTTGCAGCCAAAGGAATCACGTGAAAAAAAAACGTGGCTATCATTTGCATCTCCAATGGCATCATTGAATAGCTCAACACTCCTCCTAAACTCCACACCTAGATGAGAAAGGGCAAAACGATTTAGGAGAGTGAAGTTTGTAGAAAATTTAATCCCTCAAAAAGTAGCATTTATGAAAAACGTGGTTGTTGATTTAGGGCGAAAAACCAGTCAATGCAACCTCCAAATGTCAAGAAAGGTGTCCAAGAATGCATGAAAATGGGATGCAAACCAAAACGCCTCCTTCCTCCAACAATCTCTCCACAAAATTTGCCTTGAAATGGTCAAAAATCGTTTTTCCTTGCATTTCGGGTTTTTTTGGAACAAAAGACAAGTTCGATTTTGTATAAGGGAATGAAAATCGAGTTTTTGGGAGAGAATAACAAGTTTTAATTTCACTTTTTCCACTTACAAGGCAAAATCGGGATTTTTTAGACAAATAGCAAGTTTAAAAATTCACTTTTTCACTTACCAAGCCAAAATCGGGATTTTTTGGACAAATGACAAGTTTAAAAATTGTCAAAAATGCACTTGCAAGGCAAAATCGGGTTTTTTGGAGAAGAATACAAGTTTTAATTACTTGTAAAAGGGAAATAAAATCCCTACAACAAGTTAGAAATACTTGCACATATGTAATGGGGATTTAAAATCCCTATTACATGTGAAAACCATTAAAGTAGGGGTTTTTAGACCAAACTGCAAGTTTACTTGTAATTGAGCCAAAAAATCCCTATTTTAACCAAAAAAGACCAAAAACAATAAAAAAGATAAAAACAATAAAGGGGAAATTTAAAACAAATTACAAGTAACATCTTTTAAATAAAAGTGCACATGTAATAAGTCAAAAATTCTCATACAAAGACCAAAACAATGAATATCATTAAAACTTGCAGTTTGAAGAAAATTCTCCATCTGCAGTCGGGGTTTTAAAACCCGAAATTGAAGGAAAGACATAGCAAACGAACCCAGAATTTGACGAAATTTGAAATGTAGTTCGAGGATGGACTGAAGATTAAGCCAATCCAAGGATTAGTCGAAATTCTGCATCAGGAAGCATGCCATAGAGTAAAAAAAATTCATTTTTTCACAAAATTTTTATGTAGTGGTCCTTCATTTTTGGAAACAAAAATGAGGACAAGATATCTTCTAAATGCATGTGAATTTTTTTGCATAATTTTTATTGTAAGGGGTCATGGTCGTGGGCATGGCCATGGTTGAGGGCATCGCTGCGGACAGGATAGTCCTCACCCTGGGCCTACTGCCTAGGGTGAATTCGTCTGGAAAAAAAAATGAAAGATTTGAATCTTTTTTGCTTTTTTGCCTTCGAATTTTTTGAAGTCTTTACGGAAAATTTGTATAAATGGTATGATGATAATCTCCTACTATGGAAGAAGTTAAGTTGATATCTGTAAAGCTTTCGATGAACTTTCACGAATTTTTGTGGGATGAAAAATAGCTCTCATCAGGGACCAAGTTTTTATTTTGAATTTTCTAGTTTACATTTTTGGAAAGTGATAAAATTCATTAAAGGTCTTCCATTTTAATTTTTGGTTGAGGTTGACAGCTTTATAAAACAATTAGATCAAAGTTGGGTCAATAGTATGAATTGAAAGCTATTTATGCTACTAAAAACAACACCAAAGAAACAAAGGACAAGAGAAGAAAAATATAATATAAAAAAAGAAAGAAAAAAAAAATTGTTTCCCTTCCTAAGCCAATAAAAAAAGCAACAATAAAGAGTGAAGGATCAAATAAAACAAAAAGGGTGCAATATCTCCATCTTCATGAGAGGCAAGAATCAAGGAAAAAACCATCATGCAGTCGTAATTATACAAGTAATCAACAAACCAATCACTATGGATCTACATGGAGCCAAAAGTACAATTGCAACAATCAATGGCATCACAGAAGTAATGAATATTCATGGGAGAAAAGGACATGTCATTATAGAATCGAATAGGTGCATCAAAATGTGGATTAGGGATGGTGTCTAGTTATCATCAGGCTAAAACTACTACAAATATCACCTATAGAAGATTAGATGAAAAGACATGACATCATATTATAGTGACTTGCAACAAACTTAGTATTTAGCTTCTCGTATTTTAGGGATAAGAACATGCCAAAGAGGGATATGAGTAGTCAATGTGATATTAGATCTGTAACAAAAAGTGAATTTAATTTTGAAGTGTGAAGAGTATGATATTATATTTGAGATCTCTTTGAAATATAGTGTGGAATGGCTTCATACAATTTTACTCCCTTCTTTCATATTGGAGATATGATATTCATATAGACAATGATACCAAATGAATTGGTTTGGTTTCAAGTACAAGGATTGCCATTGCAACCTTTTCTAGTCCTAAAACATACAAAAGTTCAAACAAGTGCCTCATTTGGCAAAGCCAATTGGTTGTATCCTTGCCATCAAACTATCTTATATCCATCTTTAGTGCAAGTGCCTAGTTATAGAATTATATAGGTAGTACTCCATCTTTAGAACAAAATCAAACCCACAAGCATTATGTCCCTTAGAAGGCAAATTTTTACCCCACATCTTATTATGTGAAACTTCATGACCCAATAAACTCATGATAGGTTATTTCTTTAGAAACCTCTCTCATCTACTCCACCATCTTTTAATTTCCTCTATATTGTTGGTTTCTTCCTTAACATCTACAATGAATATAGCATCCATCTTCTCTACTTCTAGATCATTTTTTCCAAGAGTCTTTCCAAGTGACTATGATTCCTTCCTTTGCCTCTTGTTGAAACCCTCCAAAGATAAAAAAATCTCCAAAGATAATTTGTAACCTTGGGAGCAAAATTGGTGAAAAACCTTGCAATCTCTTTCAAATCTACTCCAAATTATCTCAAATTTGGGTCGTAACAATTTCAATGTATCTTTAATCAACCCTCCAAAAAAAAAAATTAAAAATTACAAAATTGAGAGAAATGTGCACTTCATAATTTGACCTCCTAACTTGAAAAAAATATCTTGTTCCTTGCATTCTAAATTCCAAGAACATGCTATGATACTACTTGTAATGAAATATCTTACACAAGTGAATATAATAAGAAATATGTTGCAAATGCTTAAAATTTCTTGTGAATAGTAAGCCACTTTGTGGAGGCAAATCTCCAAAAGACTCGAAGAACACAAGTCATAAAATTATGCTAATAAATGAACCACTACATCCTACATATACCACATGTATGCCATAGATGCCATCCAAGATAACTTATCTAAAGAAGACTACACTGATGATCATATAACAATTAAAAGATGATTGCTACAAGTCGAATATTCATATCCCTAGGCACATTGTAAAATTAACGACATGTCACTGGCAAGAACTCTGTAGTCATAAAGAGAACAAGGCAAAGGCATATAACGAAATGAAACAACATACTAAGCAATGCAAGAACTTAACATTGTCAATGCTACATTTGCTAAATGCAAAGGGAAGACCCATCTTGGAGACAAGTTTCCAAACATGTACAAAGAAATGAAGAACTAGGACAATCACAAAGTAGCTCATTAAATTTAAGTATTTACTTGTTGAAGTTGTTACGCCTTTAATCTTAAGTGTGCATAAAAACATGAGTAGTCGATCTGTGGCTACCACAACTTTTAATTAAATTATATGATCACTAATATAATCTTATAAAGATACTTAAGTTAGCCTATGTGGCATCCATGGCATAAGTAGAATATATAGGAGGCAGTGGTTAGTTTATCAGCATCCTATTGCAAATTGTGTTCCAAAAAATTCGGAGGTTTACCCCCTCAAAACTGAAAAATAATCAAGCATTCCCACCATATTTCCTATTGTAATCTCTCTTTGCAATTTATTTCATTACATGCACAGAGACAAAGGTAGGTCCAAAGGGATTACAAGGCACGTACTATAGCCTATATTAAAAGGAAGTACATACTTGTAAGCAATGTGACATAGCAAGTGCCTCCTACACCCCTAATCTACAATAAACTTAAAAAGGAATGAATAGTAAAGGGTCTACACACATAAACAATAAAGAATTGGTAAGTGTGGAAACCATCAACAACAAAAAAATTAGTGAATTGTCAATGTGAATATATAAACTATTTAATTAAAGATCAATATTTTTTGCATAAATTTGATAAGATTAAAATAAAGACTTAACTTGAAAAGGAATAGTTTATGGTGAGGTTAAGGAACTATTTAGATAAATTAAGGTGACTTGCTAAATGCAAATAATAAGTCATAAATTTGCTAGCATTTGTCAATTAAAAGATCATCAAAATCTCAAATCATACTTTCCCTGCTTACTCCCCAGTGAAAATATCCCCCAAGATACAATTCATTTGAGTTGTATTCTTGCATACAACTTGAAGAACCCAGCACGGCTTGCGTATAAAAATGTTGCTCAGCAACGAGCAACTTCATGCATAATTAATTTCAGGTATGATGTAACAACAAAGCTAATGAGATCTACCAAAAGGAACTGCTGGAGATAAGGAGGCTGAAGATACATGTACAAAGGGTTTTATACCCAGATAGCAGAAAAGGATGGGTTGATAATTTTCCCCCAGAAATAAATTATGTAGAAGACAATATATTATGCATAGGACCATGTGACTACTCCAGAACAATATTAATGTGAACTTCTGAGATAACTCGACAGCAACTGCTGAGAAAATTAAGGAAGCCCCTCTATGAGACCACTAGATCAGTGACACATTTATTCTTACTATTATCTATCAAAAGGACATCGGATTTTTGTTACTTGGTTTGCCTAGAACAAAGTTTTGATGATAGTGACCCAGTGTTCCACAGCCGTTGGGAACGGGGAGACAGGGACAGGCTTTGGGGACGGGGGGGCAAGGGGAAAAAGTTTCAGGGACGGGTTTCGGGGACGGGGGGACAAAGGGAAAAAGTTTCGGGGACGGGTTTTGGAGACGGGGGGACTTGGGCCTGGAGGGGGGAAACGTGTTTCCATGGAACACTGGATGATACTTATAAACTCTCTCTTTCTGAACAATGAAAATCATAAATCGACACAAATCACCTGCTAAATGAGCCCACGATATAATGAGAGCTACGAACTTTGTTGCTAGGAGATGAACAAAATATTTCAAAAAAATGTAGTAAACAACAGCATAAATGTTGTCTGGAATAAATAAAGCCCCGCTAAAAGAACTACTGCTTATTAATTGTGGCTGAAGGCTTTGCCAAATTGGATCAGTAAATTCTTTTGACTCATGCTTAAATCACTGTGGTGTAAGAAACTGTACCAAGAACTCCCAGTGTGAGGACAAATTAAAATTATCATTATTGGTTTTTGACTTCTTATAATAAATTTTCTGAATAACTACATGATTCTTAATACAGGAAGAATATCTGCAACAAATATTTTTATGAATGTAGAATATCTAACATAATTCCGATGACTTTGCATTGCTTTTGCAAACTCTTAAGCTTTGCCAAATTTATCTACCTTGATTTGGACTTGTATCATCTGACGATTGCACAGGCTTCATTGCCTTTCTAATGGGCCACATGCTTTCTAGAAGATAAGACAAACCTGTCAATACATGTAACCTACTAGCAGGAGTTCCTGTCTTCGCTAGTGCAGTTCCATATGTGTCCAGCAACACAAAACATGGAACATACTTGATGTCATATTGCAGAACCTGCAATAAAACATTCGAATTCTTATCCTACATGTGCAAGCTTTTCAAACAAGCACCCCAAAGAATATTAAAAAATATATACCATTGCCACAAAAGTACAGTAAAAATCCACACTAGCTGAAATGATGAACAAAATATTTAGTTTTAGATAATAAAACATTAAATTCTTAACAAAACATACATGGTCAGCAGAAATATTATTAGTTCTGATCAAACCGGAAATCATGAAACTAATGAAAATAAGTCACCCCAGCTCTGTAATGAAAAAAGTTGGGCTTAGCCTACAACTATAGCATATAAGAGAACTAACAATTAATGCTTAAACTATAAAATACCAACATTACCTTCCAATTTGTTTAGTTAAATTGGTTCAAACACTTTCGGTCACTCACCGAATTAAGTAGTAGAAAATCCAATCGGCTTTAAAGTTTTTAACTGATGCTGATTGGAAGAAAATGCTTATTGCCATGCGATGGCAAGTCATCTTAGAAATTATGGATATTATTTAGCATCAATTTAAAATCTAAAAATTAACGTCCTTACTAAAATCTAATAGCAAAATATTGTTTTGGACCAGTTCAAATGTTTCAAGTACATTTGAATTGGGAATTGGGATAAAAACGTACAAAAAAGTTTACATCCCATGACTGAATAAGATACAAGAAAAGCCAGGTCAACTCTTACACACTTTGAAAAAAAGGCCAGATATAAATACTCAAAATTGAAATTATGGGTAAGGTAAACAACTTTTCTTTAACATGATTAAAGACGAATCATAAAACGATTGACAGCATCTTAGAATATATGTAATAATGAATTTATAATTCGTTATTAAAATTATAAATTAATTGATATTTATGAATTACTTGAGAGCTAGGAGGTAGTTGACAGCTGAGAAACCCACAAATGTAATGCACACAGGCATAATAAAAAATGTATTGCTTCCTCTCTTCTCTGTCTATTTTATATTGTCTAGTACTATGATTATTCTTTCTTTATGAAATAATAACCCAAGGTAAGTCTCCCAATAATAAGGTTTAAGGTTTCAAATCCAAGCAAAAATATCTGGGAGAAAGAAGAAATTGGAGAGCCTAAGATTTAGGCATCTGTGAAGGAAAAAGAAAGACCCGAAACAAAAATAAGATTGAAATCATAAAAAGCAGACCATTACAACATAGGACATTGCAGGTCTTATTGAAACAGGGATGTATTGATCATAAACTCTGAACCTGCAAAGCTAAAAAGAGTGTTAAGTGTAAGTCCCCTTCTCACAGCAATTCTTATAGTGATAAGTTTCAGTACTTGAATCTGTTACATGACTGCCTATGCGCTACAAAGACAATTCACTGTGGACTCGAGCTCGAGCAAAATATTTCAAATGAAAACCACTAATGTAAAGGTGTCAATACTTTTGTGTAAACTCCGATAAGAAATGACTCACAGGGATGAGAAACCTCTGGACAATGACACACTGTAATGTCCCCTTTTCTGAAATAGGATAAAATAATAATAAAATATAATAATAAATTAAAATATGAAAATATAATAATAAATTAAAATATGAAATTAATATTAATAATAATAATAAAATATAAATTTAATTAAGTTTAATGAATGGTCAAAGGGCATGAAATAAAGAGTTATTACTATTGGAGTATTAAAGGTATAAAAGGAATGAATCAATCATCAACTTGGAAAGGAATGGAGGAAAACATAAGTGACTCGAGGAAATATAAAATAAATAATTATTTTCAAAAGACAGCATTTAAGGATGAATAATTGCGACTCTTTCAAAGGGTAAAAATAGTGAAAGGTGCGAGTCCCTCCCAATACAAAAAGGAGATCAAATCATTTTGAGGGGCATCAATTCAGAAAGCAGAAATTCAGAATGAAAGATTTGGAAAATAATTTATTATTCTGAAAGGCAACAATGAAGGGTGGTGACTCAATTCTTGTGAAAGGTGGTGACTCTTTCACCAAGAAAATATAAAGGAGAGATCATTCCGAGGATTCAATCATCACTCTATCAATTCAGCAATCACTCAATCATCAATCATCAATCACCACTACATCAAGTCAACAATTACTATATAATCACTCATGAATCCATCAAAGGAGATCATTTAATGATCCAACAACCATCAATGGAGATTCATCAATTCAGAAATTCATTATCAAATATCAATTTATTCAATTATATATACAAATACAAAAATCAATCAACAATCATTTTAAAATATCAATTTACAATCATCTACAAGCAATGAAATAATTCAATTCATCAATTCAAGGTAGAATTCCAGATATACACTCAGCAATACATATAATTTCAGAAATTCATTCAAGAATTATTCCTAGGAACATTCAAATATTATTCTAACGATTGATTGTCAATCCATAAAGAAATGTTATTCAGCAATAGTCTACCAAATATACCAAGTCATCAGTTTTGAATTCTAGTTAGTACTGGCAAACCGGACGGAGTCCGGGCCCATTGGGTGGGCTAAGGTTTGGAACAACAAGGTCTTAACCTACCCTTTGGCAAGCTAGGGGCAGAATCCTTGGTGTTGTCACCGGATGGGGTTCAAGCTCATGGGGTGGGCTAGGGTTTGAAGGCACGGGGTCTTTTTCTACCTTTGACAAACTAGGGACAGGGTCCTTAGTTTTGCCACTGTTGAGTTGGGGACAGGGTCTTTTAGCTCAACAGATTTGCACGGCATTTACGGAGAATTCAAGATTTGATAAACATGGGTGTTGTGCAATGATGTATTGACTTCAATACATTTATATAGATTGCAATCCATGACAAAACTATTATATCTTTAGTGAATTCTATTATTTTAAAGAATGTCCCAAAAAAGGGACATTACAATTGGTATTAGAGCATCAATCCTACCAACCTGCAGGACAAACCTACTTAACCACCATACAATGAGGGTTAACTATTCAACCCCTTCTTAAAAGTGAATCAAAGAATAGAATTAAAGACCAACATCGCACTTCTATATGGGTGAGCCTTTCAAATGTGTGCTTCATACCTTGCATGCATTTACATGTATTTATGCTTCATGCCTTATCTGTATTTATGTGTATTACTTCATGCCTTAGTGAATGCTTCATGCCTAACATGTATTTATGTGCATACTTCATTCCATATGTGTATGCTTCATGCCTTGCGTGTATTCATGTGTATGATTCATGCCTTACGTGTATTTATGTGCGGTTCATGTCTTACGTGCATTCATTCATTCCTTACATGTATTCATGCGTGTGATTCATGCCTTACGTGCATTCATGTGTATGATTGATGCCTTACGTATATTCATGTGCATGATTTGTGCCTTACATATATTCATGTGTATAGTTCATGTTATATGTGTATTCATGTGTAAGCTCTGTGCCTTACATGTATTTATGTGTATGCATTCTATCTCACATATAATTGTGTGCTTGCTTCATGCATAATATGTTTGTGGTATGTTTGCTCTATGCTTTATACAATCAATAAAGACAATCAATGTTACCCGGCAAGGATAGTCGTAGCTTGAGCTTGTGGTGAATCAATGGGTTTAATAATTTACCCTGAAACTGCTCACTTTGCTACTGATATACTGCCTCTCGAACCGAAAGAACTGGGACCGCATCAAATAGACTAGCAAGAGCAGAGGCAAAGCTAGTTTGAAAGCCACCCGGCAGACTCAAAACACCGCACAAACTCTTCTTTGCATCCGGTGCGGGCAAAGGTCAACAACCTCTCCATCCGCTCGACCATGGCAGCATCCTCCTGGAGTCTCGCAGAGGTCACAAGTCGCTGCGCTCCTAGAGTCATCTCGCCAATGAACTACTCAAAACTCTCTCACACCCTGCTGCACTCCCACAAGCACCCCCACCTCTCTGTAAGGACTGGTTACTACCTCCGTCGGCGGTGAAGTAGCCCTCTGCAGCGCCCTACTACTGGCAGAACTCCCTTCCTCGAGATCAATGATATCCAGAGAATACATCTCCCTGCCTGGAGATAGAGTGGCCTCCCCTACAGGTGCCACGGGGGTGAATTGGTAACGGCTCAACTAGGCACTGAGGTCAACCTGGAGAGCGCCTGCTTCCATCATTACCTCCTGCATATAACCTGGCACACCTGGCACATCCTGCTCCATGGAAGCCCCTGCACTCGCCAAGATACCCGGCCCATCCTGGGGACTAAGGCCACCCCAAAGTCGATCCCCGTTGTGGTCTCAACTCTCGGTGGTGTCATAGCGATCGTCACCCGAGGCTGCCCAAAGCTAGGTATTGGCACCGTGGTGACTACGCTAACTGTCCCGAATGACCGTGGCACCGCCAACTAACAAGTCTCCGATAAGCATGCTGGTGTAAACTAGACCTGAGCCTGGTGCGATGTTAGAATAGTGCTGGCTGGTGTGGATCCTTTTGTGCCTACCGATTCCATTACCTCCTCTTCAGGCAACCAGTCACCCCCTCTACCTGCCAACCGAAAACTCCCTCCGCTCACCTGGGAGGTGCCGGTGGATTCCTCCCTGCCGCTATCAGCATCCTCCTCCTCTGCGTCAGACTCTTCTGTGTCGGACTTCGTTTCTAACATGGCAGGCTTCTTCCTTTTAGTGCCCAGACGTGCCTCCGCGCCATGTGCCAAGACATCCAAATGCGACCAATAGAATATAGGCGGTTGGTCCGATGCAACACGACCCTGTGGCTCCAATGGCTGAGCCTGGGGTGATCTGCGTGCGGACTGCATCGAGAAATAACCCAATGTCGTGATATGGCATGTAAAATTTCTTGTACTGGAGGGTCATGAATTCGTCCATCCTATCCACCAGCAGTGATGCCCAATCATACACCACTCCATTGTGCAGCCCATTCATCAACACAATTTGTGCGATAGCTATATCAGACGCGCGGCTGGCACCTGTAAAGCGACTCTTTACTATGGACAATAAGCATCACCATACTCCCTTCGCCAAAAATGTTTTCTTGACCCCCCTACTCTTACCGGCACTTTTGAGGCTATCTTTCTCTCCCTGTGTGAAGTTATCCCGCAGCATCAACTGTAGCAAGGTGGCACGGTTTTCGGGAGTGATTTTCTGCTAAGTATCATTTTTTTTTTTCTTTCAACCCAGGTATGCCAAACACCCTGCTGAACTCGCTTGTCGTGAAAGAAACAGTTATCCGCTGGTGCTGATAGTCAAATGCAGACTGGTGGCGGTGTTTATCATAGGTGCCAATCATGGCAGGCAAAACTACCTCAAAATCTTTTATGCAGAAAACTGGCATTTGGACAGCCCAATGTACCTGTGCCTGGCGAAGATTTTTGCTTTATTGGATCGTCGTGAGGTGTCCTCGCCCACCAATTCCTGCAGTCTATTCCATTAAGACCCTCAAACACAATATTGTCCGTTGTTACCTCTTCCTTGTCCTTTGTCGACTAGGTTTTTGGACGATGCTTCCTGCTTTTCTAAGTGCTGCTCATCTCGAGGTTGCCTGCAATACGCACAATAGATGGCAAAACTCGCTTGCCTGTGTGCGTGCACTTGATTTTGAAGTTCTTCGCACTCCATGTAACTTGTCTTCCAATGGCTGCAACCGTTTTCTCCCATCCGCCTTATTCCTGTTTGTGTCCATTGATCCCCAATTAATTTCCTTAATCTGCTTTTATAGCTTTAACTTTCTTGCACCTGCCACTTTTTCCTTCCAACTGCCAACGTTTCCCTTTCAACTCTCACCGTACTGTGTATGGCTGATGGTGTCCGTGGTACGGTGTACGGCCTGCGGGTGTACGGTGTACAGCGTGCAATGGCAATTGCGGGCTCTCCTTCCTCCGCAATTTTTTTCCTTACGGTTGGCGGGGTATGCAATTTAATGTTTTTCTTTTTTTTCCCTTTTGGGCGTCGCGGGGTATATAACATGCAGGGGCAACTGCCTCACCGCACGATGGGCAAGCGGGCTCCACTGTACGATGGGCAAGCGGGCTCCACCGCACGGTGGGCACGTCGTGCCACCACACGCGTGGCCCCACCATACGACGAGTACCACCGTGCGGTGGAGCCCGCATGCCCACCATGCAGTGAGGCAGTTGCCCCCACACAATATATACCCTGTGGTGCCCAAAATAGAAAAAAAAAAGAAAAACATTAAATTGCATACCCCGCCAACCGTAAGGAAAAAAATTGCGGAGGAAGGAGAGCCCGCAATTGCCATTGCACGTCGTACACCGTATCACAGACAACATCAGCCATACACAGTACGGTGAGAGCTGAAAGGGAAATGCTAGCAATTGGAAGGAGAAAGTGGCAAGTGCAAGAAAGTTAAAGCTATAAAAGCAAATTAAGGAAATTAATCGGGGATCAATGGACACAAACAGGAATAAGGCGGATTGGAGAAAACTGTTGCAATCGTTGGAAGACAAGTTACAGGGAGGGTGAAGAACTTCAAAATCAAGTGCACACACAGGCAAGCGAGTTTTGCCATCTGGTGTGCGTATTGCAAGCAGCCTCGGGATGAGCAGCACTCAGAAAAACAGAAAGCATCATCCAAAAACCCAGTCGACAAAGGAAAAGGAAGAGGTAACAGCAGACAATATTGTGTTTAAGGGTCTTAATGGAATAAACTATAGGAATTGGTGGGCGAGGACACCTCACAATGACCCAATAAAGAAAAAATTTCGCCAGGCACAGGTACATTGGGCTGTCCAAATGCCAGTTTTCTGCATAAAAGATTTTGAGGTAGTTTTGCGTGCCATGATTAGCACCTATAATAGACACTGCCACCAGTCTGTATTTGACTATCAACACCAACTAATAACTGTTTCTTTCACGACAAGCGAGTTCAGCAGGGTGTTTGGCATACCTAGGTTGAAAGGAAAAAAAATCGGTACTTCGCAGAAAACCAGTCCCGAAAACCGTGCCACCTTGCTACAGTTGATGCTGCGAGATAACCTCACACAGGCAGAGAAAGATAGCCTCAAAAGTGTCGGTAAGAGTAGGGGGGTCAAGAAAACATTTTTGGCGAAGGGAGTATGGCGATGCTTGTTGTCCGTAGTAAAGAGTCGCCTTACAGGTGCCAGTCGCGCGTCTGATATAGTTATTGCACAAATTGTGTTGATGAATGGGTTGCACAATGGAATGGTGTATGATCGGGCATCACTGTTGGCGGATAGGATGGACGAATTCATGACCCTCCAGTACAAGAAATTTTACATGCCACATCACGCCATTGGGTTATTTCTCGATGCAGTCTGCACACAGATCACCCCAGGCTCACAGCCATTGGAGCCACAGGGTCGTGTTGCACCGGACCAGCCGCCTATATTCTACTGGTCGCATTTGGATGTCTTGGCACATGGCGCGGAGGCACATTAGGGCACTAAAAGGAAGAAGCCGGCCATGTCAGAAACGAAGTCCGACACAGAAGAGTCTGACGCAAAGGAGGAGGATGTTGATAGCGGCAGGGAGGAATTCATCGACACCTCCCAGGTGAGCGGAGGGAGTTTTCGGTTGGCAGGTAGACGGGGTGACCAATTGCCTGAAGAGGTAATGGAATCGGTAGGCACAGAAGGGTCCACACCAGCCAGTACTGTTCTAGCATCGCACCAAGCTCGGGTCCAGTTTACACGAGCACGCTTACTGCAGACTTGTCAGTTGGCGATGCCACGGTCATTCGGGATAGTCAGCGTAGTCACCACGATACCAGTACCTAGCTTTGGGCAGCCTCGGGTGACGATCGCTATGACACCACCGAGAGTCGAGACCACAGCAGGGATCGACTTTGGGGTGGCCTCAGTTCACCAGGATGGGTCGAGTATCTTGGCGAGTGCGGGGGCTTCCATGGAGCAGGATGTGTCGGGTGTGCCAGGTTATATGCAGGAGGTAATGATGGAAGCAGGCGCTCTCCAGGTTGACCTCAGTGCCTCATTGAGCCGTTACCAGCTCACCCCCGTGGCACCTGTAGGGGAGGCCACTCTATCTCCAGGCAGGGAGATGCATTCTCTGGATATCATTGATCTCGAGGAAGGGAGTTCTCCCAGTAGTAGGGCGCTCCAGAGGGCTGCTTCACCCTCGGCGAATGTAGTAACCAGTCCTTACAGAGAGGAGGGGTTGCCTGTGGGAGTGCGGCAGGGTGCGGGAGAGTTTGAGCAGTTCATTGCCGAGTTGAGTCTAGGAGCGCAGCGGCTTGTGACCTCTACGAGACTCCAAGAGGATGCCGCCATGGTCGAGCAGATGGAGAGGTTGTTGACCTTTGCCCGCACTGGATGTAGAGAAGAGTTTGTGCGGTGTTTTGAATCTGCTGGGTGGCCTGAGACGGAGAACCTGGGGATGCTGGAGGCTTGGCGCCTCACTGAGGGGGTTGGCGAGACCTGGATGCAGTCCTTGTTGAGAGAGGTGGAGCAGGCCTTCCGCGAAAGCTATCTTGAGCTCCGGAGGACACAACATATGGCATCCACAGCTGAGGCCTTGCGCGTAGCAACAGTGACGGCTCGGGAGGAGCTGACTACCAGGTTTCGGGAGGTTGAGGCTACTGTGGCACAGACTCAGACAACAATGGACATTCTGGTAGAAGATAAGTTTGCCTTGGTTATGCAGCTGGAAGAGGAAAGGGCATCCAGAGCTCGGTTAGAGACTCGATTGGTCAGTGCACTGGAGAGCGTGGACAAGAAGGATAAGGAGGTGTTAGAGGCAGCCTATATGGTTAAGACTGCAATGGAGAGGCAGATGGTGGCAAAACGGGATCTGAAGAGGAGAACTGAGCAGGTGTACGAGCTGTGTGGGCGATTGGCTTCCACCACTACACCACCACCAACGCCTTCTCAATCAGGGATGCCCTCTGCACCCCCTTAGTTTTTTATTTTGGGTTCTGTTGTAGCAATGTATTCCACATTTTGTTGTAAGTCGTCTGGAGACGACCTTTCTTTTTTGGGGGGGGATGATGTTGGCGGCAATATTGTAAGAGAATAAAACTAGTTAATTAAGTTGTATTTGTCTTTGTTAGTTCGGTAACCGAGGGATGGTAGTTACAGGTGCGACGGTTGGCCCTCGCACCCCCTTGGTACCTTTATATACCTTGGAAGGTAACTTGTACGAACATACAAGATTATGAATGGAATAGCATGTCTTATGTTTTATCTGATATCTCTTATGCTTCCCTTAGGAGATCACACTAAGCTTTGTGGAGTTGTTGCTTTGCATGGCAAAGCAAAGTCTAGTTGAATTTCACTATATCATTCATAATTTCTTACATTCCTAGGCTTAGATTAACTTTCTCAACCCTTCATCTCTTTTATTTTTTTTAAACTCAAGTTAATTTCCACGCTCCAGCAGCATTCAAGCATTCAAGATCCAACGTAAGTCCCCTTGTGATTCCAGCAAAATCACATAATAACGTCGTCTATTCAAGAGGACATCAAGACCTGACATCCAAAACCTTGGAGTCACCTCCTATGATCACGAAGTCCAGCATAAGAGGAGATTTTGTTCAAGAGAGGATAGGTATTTTATTTTGTGTTGCATAGTGCATAAAAAACACATCAATGGGTACGAAAAAGGATCAGGAAAAATTTAAATTGATTGGTGAGACGTTGGTTGAGTCTAATTTAGTGAAAACCATTAATTCCCATTTCTCTCCATCTCAAAAATGATAATTCTTTCGTGAAATGTAAGGGGTATGAACAGCATCCCTAGACAAAAGGCTATTTGACATCTGATCTGATTTCATTCTCCAGATATCATTTTTATCTAGGAGACTAAGATGTTTGTGGAAGGTATGTTGAGCTTGGTTCCCAAAATATGGGCTAGAGGCCAATACTAGTACATTGGGGCTCAAATTAGTTTAGGCAGTGGGGCTTGTCGATGGGACCCACGCAAATTTGTTCCTATGTGGTGGATTTCTAGTAGATTTTCGATGTCTATGGCTACTTCAAGTTTAGAATTTGGGGAAGTTAATCTTCTCACCAATGTCTATGCTCCGACTAATCACTCAAAAATGACTTTGCTCTGGTCTCATATTAGGATGGTTAGGTCCCTTGCTCCATATCTTCCTTGGATTCTTACAAGGGATTTCAATGTTGTTGCGTCTATGGAGGAAAAGAGTGAAGGCGCTGCTAGGCTTGAGCATTCTTCTAAGCTCTTGAGGGATAATAATAAATATTGATCTTTTGAACCTAGTTGACATAAAGCCATCTAATAGAATGATCACTTGGAATAATAGAAGGTGAGTTAAAAAAACTATCTTGGAGAGGTTAGACAAGTTCCTTGTGTCTAATTTTTGGGTTGGTGATAGTTGGACCACCAGCTCAGAGATCCTTGATTGGAAAGGCTCAAATCATTGGCCAATCAAAACTTTCAACTACTTTATTCAAAATCTCTAAAAATCCTTATTCCAACTTATGTGGCTTCATGATTCTTCTTCACAGGAGTTTATATCAAAATGGTGGTCTAAAGGGAAAACTGCATTTAGGACAAAAATGTTCTCTTTTGCCAAACAAATTCAATATGATAAGTGCATGCTGAAGAATCCTTTCACTTAGAAGCAGTTGCGGTGAAAGATTTGGAGGAATGGGAGTTGTGTGAAGAAATCTTTTGCAAGTAAGTCTTGTATTAATTGGTTACAAAAAGGAGATAGAAACACTACCTTTTTCCATAATTTTCTTAAGGATATGAGGCAAGGGAATCTCATTACCTCTCTCAAGTCCTCTAAAGGGAATCAGCCCTCTTCTCTCAAGATGATTTCAAGAGAGGTCGTTCATTATTACTCCACCCTATTTACTGAGGATACTCCTCCAGCGAGGGAGGAAGAGGATCTTTTTTTGGAGTGCATTCCCTTGTTGGTTTCTAATGAGATGTATGAGTCACTAAACAAACCCATCACTTTGGAGGAATTGGCGGGAATTGTGTTCTATATGAAAAAAGGGAAAGCCCCTAGACCTAACGGTTTTCCAATAGAGTTTTTCCAAGAGTTTTGGGATATTTGTAATGTCCCCTATTTGGAAATGCCCTAATTTAGCCCTAAATCTCAATTTCCAAAAAAAAACAAGAGCAGGGTTAGAGATATCTTTCTTCTGATTGAAGCCCTGCAAAACATGTTAGAAACAACTTACAACAATAATTCATTAAGTAGACCTTAATTAGAAATCATTAAGCATATAGCAGAAATATCAACTTAATCATAAGATATCTTCAATATGTTTGAGGAAGTTCACCCATAGAAGAGAT
Organism: Cryptomeria japonica; assembly: GCF_030272615.1. Lineage (NCBI taxonomy): Eukaryota > Viridiplantae > Streptophyta > Pinopsida > Cupressales > Cupressaceae > Cryptomeria > Cryptomeria japonica. The sequence goes on from NC_081408.1 coordinate 564,992,073, forward strand.
TGGATAAGGTGACTTGATAGGGTGTCCTAGAGATCCTCTAACCTAGGCCCAAGAGCAAATATACCATCACTCTTGGCCTCATGTGGCCCGTGCCATCCATATGAGGTGGTGTACCTAGTGAGGTGTCATGTACCCGTTCCCCCTCATCTTGCCATCCATTTCCCACTTCCTATGATTGGACTTTTCGGTGTATTAATCCACCATGATAGAGGGATGAGGTGTATTCACAATAGGGTGCCCAGGAAGCCCATCTCTTCTAAGCCCAAAGGCAGTACCCCTTGTACCCCCTTGGCCCCGTGGGACCATTTGGTCACTACCATGAGGTGACGTACCTAGAAGAGTACCCCATCGTCGTACCCCTCTTGTAATTCACAATTTCCTCTACCATGGCTGGCTTTAATAATCATTCAAAACATATAAAAATTCTACTATTATGCATGTAATCTATGTATAATAAATAGACATAAATCACAGCATATCATGAAACAATAATGAGCAAGTACAATTAATATTTACCATGTGTTAGCCCTCTTTTTAAAACTTGAAAATTTTTAAATTTTTGGCTTTTAAAATCTCGTGTTAGATAGTTCTTCATTTGAAAGGCCTCCAATCATCTTCAAGTGTTAAGTCTCTCTTCATCCTCAATTGTTTCAATCAAGACCCTTGAAAGTCGTAATGCATCTTGTCGAGTGTTGCAAAAAGTATTAAATATAGAAATTGGGAGGAGATGGTGCAAGATCCTTTCATGAGGATCTTTCTAATTATTTAAAATGTCAACAATTGATCATTTCTCTCATGTTGAGGAACGTTCATAAACTCATCTGTAGTTATGTGCAAGTCATTGATGAGCAAATCAATATTCATTGGCAATTTCCATGAGTTTCACAACTCCTCCAAAACACCAATGCAAAATTGGTAACGGACTCCAAACAAGCAATGGGGAAGATTATTGAATCTATCAACAATGTGACTATAATCGGCAATTGGTGCATATGCAAAAGAAGCCAATAATATGAAGTTTTTTTTCTCTATCGGTTATTTGACAACCAAGCTACACATTGGCAAAATCATCCACGGTTTCATTGATATCAGCAAGTTATCACTTTATTAAAAGACCAACAAAGTTATGGATTGCATTCTTGACATTGATGACAACATTCTCATCCTCCATTTCACAAAGTTTGTAAAGTTCTAAAATGGTAATAACGATCAAAGAAATATGGAGCTTTCGGCAATCAATGGTCTATCAACAAGTTTGAATGTGGTGAGAACTTACCAATTTGATAAGATTCTCCAAACATGATCAGTAGTTTAAGTTTAATCCGCAAGTTTATGTGTATTCACAAGTTACCGATTTTGGGAGAATCAACCTAATGAAGACAAGTTTATAACTGTGGCTTCAATTGTCATTCAAGTGTCAACAAAAAAACATAATTGGTAAGTTTATTTCTGAAGAAAAAAGCCGATATGTATCAACTTCTTGTTGGTGAATTGGCCAAGTCCCCAAAGTTACCAATATGGTCAATAAGTTGATATTATCAGTCAATTTGCAAAGTTTTGAAAGATGCCCATAACATCAAAAAGGGAAGAATGTTTTTATAACTAAAATTAGTTATAAAATTTGGCAAAATAGATCTCTTATCATAAACATATCACCATCAAACCTGGCTACCTTGAAACCTAGGATGGGTTCCCTCTTATCATATCTTTGTTTCCGCACCTACGGTCTTTGGGTAACAATTTTCTTGAGATAAGTTGGAGCAAGGTGGAAGATTTCAAAACTTCTCAGATTCTAGATCAAGTATAAGTGTGTAGATGGAAAGAACCTACAAGTGGCCTCCAGGGGGTTACAAGGAGGACCGACAAGAACTTGGAATGACTTTGCCTCGCAAAGCTTGTAACTCCTTAGAGAGGAGAGATATTCTTGCTTGGGGCCCCAATCCGAAAGGAGAATTCTCGATGGCTTCGAGATATTAGGAGCTGGATAGGCAGATTCATGGGAGTATGAGGGTTTCTTAGTGGAAACACGTGTGGAGTAAGTTTTCTTGGCCCAAATGCAACTTCATGTGGTTGGTTGTTTAGAATAGGTGCCTAGCCTAGGATAATTTGAGAAAGAGAGGATTTTAGGGCCCTTCTATGTGTTGAAATTAGCCTTTCAGATTAATATAAGAACCCAGAAATCAGAATTAGCTCCTAATTAGATTGTTTGCTGATAAATAGAGATAAGAAAAATGAACACAAAGACACAAATACCCTGGGAAAACCTCCCTCTAGGAGGAAAAACCCAGCAACAACAGATCCTCAGATCTGATTATGTTATATTGAATTGTAAGTACAATAACAACCCAGCTAGGGCACAATTATCAGCTGAAACCAAACTTATCTCATAACCGCCGATTTGTGTGTGATTCAAGGGCTTCAGCTTGTTCGCTATCTTTGCAGCAGACTGTAGTATTTCGCATCACCAACAGAAGTGTTTCGCAGCACCTTCCTTGCTGACCTTTGGAGGAAGAATTCGCACTATAAGGAGCAGAGATATTTCGCACCTCTCAAATCCGCATGAATGTGAATATGTCTTTAAGCCTTGCAAGTGGCTGGTATATATATGGGGTTCATCTTTTTACTTATCTCTAAGTCGGCCCATTTAACCTTGGGCGCTAAAACCATTTTTGCATATTACAATGATGTGGATAGGTCCACACGTTTGGAGTGTAGGCTTAACTTCGTACATTTCAATATAGGGTCGGCCCTATAATGGAAGCATGTGTTTCTTTTATGTTTGGCGTGTAGGAGATAAAGGGGCCAGCCCTATGCACATAGAGATTGGGCCCAGCCCTAGAAGGATTCGGATGATGCCTTTAAGGCAATCCGAATCCTATTTAGTTTCCTAACCTAGTTACAAAATCAACACTATGTGTTTTCTGTGCAATAACGGTGAGGAATGCTCTTCGCATATCTTCTTCATGTGCCCCTTTTCTAGGGGAATTTGGCATTGTTGTTGGGGAGTTTCGAATAAGGCTCGTCTCCATGTTTCCTCCTTGGTTGAGTTTTGGGGTCTTTTAGGGAACTCCCCAACTAAGACTCCTTTTCTGCGCATTGCTTGGAACATAGGCCTTACTTTTATTCTTTGGCAAATCTGGTTGGAAAGGAACAAAAGGAATTTTCAAGATAAGAAAATATTAAGTCATCAATTATTGATGTGGATTATGAGTGTTCTAACTGAAACCTTGTTAGCAAAATGTGACTTGTCTACCCATGTGGATCTGGGTAATTTGGTTGTCATTCAGAGGATGGGCTTGGTAGGATGCAATATGAAGCTCCCCTCTTCCAAGATGGGTCAACAGGCCAAGAGAAAGGTCTATCCGGATGGCTGTTGGTTGCCCCCTCCTCATGATGTGTTAAAGATAAATACTGATGGCTCCTCCAAGGGCAATCCTGGGCATGCAGGGATTGGTGGAATTGGTAGAGATAATTTTGGGGTTGTCCTTTTCTTCTTTTCTATGTATAAAGGTCAACATACTAACAACTTCATGGAGGCTCTTGCTATCCTTTATGCTTTGGAGAGAAGCTGTGCCCTAGGATGGAGAAAAATCGTATGTGAATCTGATTCACAAACTGTGATTGATATGCTGAATAAGCGGCAGGTGGAGGGAACGAGCTGGTAATTGGCCTTGGTGGTCAATCAGATTGTGAGATTTTGTAGATCTTTGGATTAGGTTACCTTTTGCCACATTCCTTGGGAATGGAACAAGGTAGCAAATTATTTGAAGAAATGGGCTTTTACACAAATGGGTATGTGAAGTGTCAAGGACTGGGGTCACTTGTCCACAGAGTATTCTCAGAAATTAGAAGAGATTATTTGGGGGTTTTGAGAGACACCTGTTTGTCTGGTTATTTCTTTGCTTGATGTTTACCCTGTTGCTAAGCCTGCTGGCAATTGCTGCTTTGTAGTGATCTTTGTTGATTAATGATTTTTACCCCGCTTTCAAAAAAAAGCTGCTGTCTAGTTAACATTGTCTATAGGTAGTAAGTATTGGAAGGTGTTAAATATAAACTATCCAAGGGACCCTCTCGTTGTAATTGTCAGCATTGATTACCTTACATCTTCATTATAATCGAGATTATCTATATTAGAGCCTCTTCTGTTATCCTATAAGTCATCTAGGCAATAAACCACAATGGGTGGCTCGAAGATCAATATTTTGAACCTTTGTTTTTGCAATAGATAACGAAGCTAGCTTCTTAATATTTATAAATTGTTACAAAGTAGATCTTCTCAATTTCAGAAAAGAGCAATTTGAAAATCCTCATCAAAACCCCTTACAACAAAAAACAGAAATGGCCTGACAAAATTGCAGTCCTTCCTGTTTCAGCGGAGCAGCTACTTCTAAACCTTAAACCCTGTAAGGATTTCACATTTCGAAAAGAAAAATTCACCCTCTCAATTTTACTAAAATCCCTCCGAGTGGAATGATATCGAGTGGTAAAAGGATTCTGGGGTTCAATTTCATTGTAAAGAGTTGCAATTGAATAAATTGTTATGTACAAAATTGAAACCGTTTAATTTCTTTTATTCCTGGACCAGGTAGAACTCCAATCCGTCGACATCTTATTGAGGAGAACCCCACCAGCATACTTCAACGGCCAGCAAGGTGCGAGTACGCTTGGGCAATTTAACGGTGTTAAAAACAAAACCCTAATCTATACTAATTATTAACCGAAACAATTTGAACAAAAACAAAATAAGCCCTAGAACTAAATAAAAGAAATGCGGGAGGACAGGATCACCTCAGGCAACCATGCCTTGTTCTCCACGTCGGCCATCACAATGTTGAGCCATTCACCATTTTTGGCCTCCACCTCGGCCACAGTATTTGCCAAAGAAGCGCAAAGTCTGCACCTGGGCGAGTAGAACTCTAAGAGAGTCGCCTCTTTCTTAGTGGCGAGTGCTAACGCCAGAGCTCGCTCCTCCGCCTCTCCCTGCTCTTCTGGAGACAATTTAGAAGGCGCTGCTGCTGCTTTCAGTTTTATCTGACTATTGTTGCTCGCTAAACTGGTGATGACTTTCCCTGCATTGAAGAGCGATTGGAAAAGCCAGGGCATACCCACCCTGCATCCCTCTCCATTACACTCCCACGGCCATTTCCCACGCGAAAATTTTTCCTTCCCGTCCATGGCAATCCAGCCATCTCACATTAAACCGCATTCTCCTGCTTTCAGAGCTTGATCTCCTGTTTTTATTCAAATTAAAATATAGTAAACCTGTATAAATATTATAAATTAAAATTTTATATAGTTTTAATGCGAAAATGAGTTTTTTAAAAAAGTATAACAAGTGTCATGTAGTGGTCATATTGTAATAATAAAAAATTTGTTTAGAGGTAGGTTAGATATATTCTTGCAAAATAGTATAATAGAATGCATATAATTATAAGATAGTTATAAAATTACAATAATGTCTATAACTAATTCAAATCTTAAATCTTAAATCTAACTCTAAATTTTTAACCTAATTCTAACTCTAAATCTAACATTAAATAGAACCTTAATCTTTTTTTCTTTTTTTTTTTAATTTAGTTCTAGTTATGAATCTAACTCTAAGCCTACACAATCAAATCCAAAAACAAATCACTGAATACTAAATTTAATCTTTTAAGTTAGAAATAATTTGCCTAAACCTTTATTCTAACATCGACTTTTATTATAAACCTAATTTTAATCCTAATTATTATAATTATTTTAGAATTATAATAATAAATAAGAATTAAGATTAAAGTTATAATATAATTAAGAAATATAAATTAAGTTATAATCATTTGTTAAAATTATAACTATAAAATTAATAATTCTTTAATGAAAATTTTAATATAATTATTAATAATAGAATTATTATTATTATATTTTGGGTAATGTTATTCTTAATAAATTATTTATAATTAATAAATTAATCTTTATATAAAATTTTATACTATATTATTGCATTATGTAGATTTAATAATATGATAAGGATATATAATATTATATTTCATATATTTTATAAATATAATTTAGATTATAATTAAATATGTTAATAATATTGGTCAATAATTTGTATAATATTAAATTATTTATTCACACCTTAATCTCAAACCTTAATCACAAATTTTCTTATATTTTAACAATTTATATATTTAACTTACTAATATATTATTATATATAATTTTATTATTCATTGATTATATATAATTAACATGTTTAATTTTGATTTTCTTTTATTATCAAAAATCTATTGAATCCTAATATATTAATTTTAATTATATTATTGTATATATAGAGATTTAAATATATTAATAATATTTATAATATTAAAAAAATTTATTCATCCTTTATCTAATATTTAATTTAATTATATATTATATAGAAAATATATATTAATATGTTTGTCAAAGATATATATTTATATTATCAAATTTTATGAGGATAACTAAAGCTTTAAACGATTTAAAGATTTAGATAAAAACTTTAAATAATTTGAAAAGAAAATTAAAACATACCAAACAATATTTTAATGACCTAAAAATTTGCCTAAAAAAATTCATGTAGAATGTGGATTAGGGAAATCTGGTAATAAGATGCAAATAATTTGAGCCAATTAGATTCAAGAAAAATAATTTTTGTAATTTGAAAACTTAAAAATATTGCATCTTAACTATTTAAAATTTTAAAAACAGAATCGAATGAAAAAATTCATAAATATGATTGGAAGAAAAACAATTGAATAATCATGAGTTAATGAAAATAGGGTGCAACCGATTGCAATAGTACTAGCCTAACGGCAAGTACTAATAATTCAGTAAACCAAAGCTTTTTTTTGGTTGTTATTTATACATATAGAAATAAAATATTTCTTAAGTAAATAAAGTCGCTCAAAATTATATTTTTTCACATTTTTTTAGATAGATGAATTTAAAAATTTATACTAATATGTCTACCATCAATACATTCTATATCATAACTCATCATTCTCTTCTTCATCTCACTTCTTATATATTTCATAATCAACCTTCTCTTGTGACTTATTTTGTAGCTTCTACATATACCTATCATAGTGGCACCCAACCCTCTATGTTTACTATTCTCTATGTTGTCTTAAATGCACTATTTCAAAAGATTGATAAAGTTGAAAAAAAATAGATATTATGGCTAAAAGGTGTGAAGTTCCGCTCATCAACAAAAAGTGAGTGATGATAGACCAATTGCTAAGAGAAAATAAACTCTCTTTCACTTTGGGCTCAGCTAAACCAAGGAGAGTGTTCCTGGAGGTAATAATTAAGAAGATTTAATCACGAGTGAAGATATGCAATATTAATAAACTATTGTAGGATTCATATGTACACTTTGATTTTGAATTCTATCACTAGGTCAAAGATTAACCTACTAATATGACCTTTATTAAGGTGGTGAAAACCTCCTTACAAGGCTACAATATGTGGCTATACACAACACAATTCACTTGAGGAGAAATCTTTTAATGCTCACTACAAATGTTTCTCTAGTAAACATGTTAAACCATGAATTGCATATAACTCTACTTCCTACTCATAACTATTGGTTGATGATAATTATTTTAAATGTATGGAGGGTCAAACATTTTCAAGATTGGTGCCTTATAATGGGTTACAAACTGATAATAGACCATAAGAGACAACACATAGAAATAACAAAAGAGATATGATATTTAACAATTGGACATGCTTAATAATCCCTCTTAACTTTTAAAAACTCATATGCAATATAGGAAAAAACATTACAAATAACGTTTACAATATATTAAAATATTGTGACACTTATCTAATCAATGTTATATTCACAACAAATGTGGTGAGGGAAAAACTCTAAGCTAAGCAGAACATGTCACTCTTCTTCACTCAAAAAACTTCATAAAGATCTAAAATTAGCCAAGGAATCTACTAAAAACTAGTTGCCTCTTCATGATTTACAAAATGAATTTCTTTGACGATGACTAAAAATGTTTAGGTATTGAAACCCTATATCTTGTTGATATTACAGTTGTGTAAAAATGGAGAAATGACCACCTTCTTTTTGAAAAATGAGCTGGCATAGATAGCACTATGTTGATTGCCTTGTTGCTTTGAAAATCAAAAAGGAACTGGTGGTCAATGGATGAGGCGTGCAAGCTAAGATTAGATCCCACAATATTCAATGAGATGGCACCCTAAAGCTTGTACAAAAGCCATCTATGTTAGAAACATAACCATCACATCAATGGTGGAATGGCATTCCATTGACTATCACTTGATGTACATTTGAATTTATGCCCTTTGGAATCCCCTTGAAGTAATTGTAATATTAAATTTGGTCATTATTAGTGAACTAGGTCATGTGGAGAGGAAGGTGAGTGAATTGTGAAAAACATGAGAGTTTCAAGCATCAAGGGTAGAAGTTACCTCATAACCCACACCACTTGTCAAGGATCAAGGATTGAGAGAGTATGACATGTTTCATGCTCAAAGTAAACATATTAATGATAAATATCACTAGTACATTTGGCCTAAAATTCCAACAGAGGTTTCTGACAGAGAAGGTATATTGTGACCAAATTTGATTTTTTTTTGAAAAAATGCTCGAATTTGTCGGAATTCCAACGACAATTTCACATTTGGTTTCGACAGAGAAGGCATTAGTAATGAAATTTGTTTTTTTGAAAAAAAGTGCCTGTGTTCGTCAAAATTCCAATGACTGCGGGCATTACTTTAAAAAAAAAAAAAAAAGAGCGCAAGTAATTTGCTCAATCAATCCTGCGCAAGCTTCATCAACCTTTGGCAACCCTACATGCAAGCTTCATCGACCTCGACAACCCTGCATGTGATCTCCTCAAAGGTTGGGCTCTTTTGCATATGAATTTTTATTTTAAATTTAATCTTCTTAAGCCTTAAGGTTTCTATCTTGAATATACCCTGGTGCCCAATTTCTCCTCGATCTAGCTACATCCACCTGCCATGGCTTCCTCTGATACACCCACCTTAATAGATGCCTCCACCAATATAGTGGATTGAAATCAATGAAAGAGGAGAAAAGTGGATAGAGATATTGTTGGAGGAGATCGAGTTATGCATGAACATTTAATGAAAGAGGGAAGAGGAGAAGAGGGCACACTTGATGGAGGAGGTCGACAAGTGTCCCAACTAAGTTTTGACCATGGAGGCCAATATCCTTTCTGCTAGTGCCAAAATGTGAGGTTTGTAACACGATGTGACATCCATCAAAGCATAATAGAGCGGTAATTCTAACAAGATGGCCGATCAAACAATGTAGGAAAGAATCGATTAAAAATAAATACAAGATTGCAGTTTATAATGGTAAAATTAAAAGGGCCAATGAACAAACATAACACTACTTTGGAAGGTTGCAAAGATGGTGTGTGGCACAATATAAAGACAAGCTATGCAAGAAACAAGAATAGAAAAGATGCAAGGTTGAGACATAGAGTAGGGTATGATATCCATCAAAGCGTAAAGGCTTTTGAAATTCTACCATAAATATAATTTCCATGTGTTTGATAAAATCAATAACTATCTAAAAAAATGAAATGCTAGGGAGAGACATTAAATGTGAAGACAAAAAGGAACTGAAAAGGCATCGAAGGTGAAATGAACCACTAGAGGAATTATTGTAATTCAAAACATGAAAGGGTATCAAATTGGAGAAGATACGATATAAGAAGTATCGACCAAGGATGTGGAGGTGTGTGGGCATCGGCCAAGATTGGCCAAGAGAGATAGAGGTCTTGTAGAGAGGATTGATGTGCATGGAGATTGTTAATTGCATATTTGAATAAATATTTTGTTGTAATCTTTATGTCAATTCAATTTGTGTGCAAAGAATCTATACATTTGTGCTAACTATTATTTAGTTTCTAAGTTAGGTAGAGGAATATTTATGTGCTTGAATCAAATGGTATAAGAGATTAGAAAGTACTATCTATAATTCAAATGCAAATGTATACTATCTATAATTCATAAGATGGCATACTTTAGTACTTATAAAATAGTCTTATCAGTTAGAAAGTATCATGGTTTTAGAGGGTAACATGTCTACCCAATTAACACTGAGGAGAGATCGATTTGCAGTAGCAATAGATCGATCTGCATAACTTTTGTGCTTCGGATCGATCTGCAGCAGAACGTCAGAGATTGATATGCAGATTTTTTGTGCTTCAGATCGATCTCTACCTTTCGCAGCCAATTCTCGATGAATAACAAGGTGGGGACTTAGGAGCAATATAACCCCCCAATGGCTATCTCCTAACTATGGTGCCCAGAACAATTCAATACAGTAACTAGAGTATAAGATTCTATCAAGCCAAATAAAAGAGTCATTAAAATAGGCTCATAAAATTGATCATGTGTTTCTCTATATGATTGTCATTGAAATGTGGTGTTATATTGCAGAGTCGATATGTCAAACAATGGTATGCTTGGGATAGACACACTAACTAAATTTGTTTGGCGAGATGTACTAAAATATATGAGATCTTGTTCCTTGTGGATAGGGAGAGTAAAACTAGAGGTAACTTGTCACCCTTGGTAAGTAGAGACTAAAGATAATAATTAGGATTTGAATCAAGGACCATTTTAATTACTTGCATCCCTTTAGTATATTGTACAAATTCATATATGTCTTCCAATATAGCAACTTGATGAAGATCTTTTATCATCACCTTTGAAGATGAAAACAAAATATTTTGAGATTCCTCTAGAGATAGTAAATGTGAAGGCATTCCACACTTAAATTCCTCTTGACTTACCTCCAAGTTTTTCTTATGTTTTAATTGTGTGGTTGTCAAGTATAAATTTCAAGTTTGCAAGTTTGAAGTTTGTTTCCAAGTGTCGTTTCAAGTCTAGTTTGTCCAAAAGTTTCCTATTTTATAGGTGTGAAGTCATGGTTGTGTGTCTGATTCGAAAGTTTTCTAAAAAAGAATGATATTGAACAAAAGCACAACTAGATTGTATAAAAGTGTAGAAAAATAGTGCAAAAGCATCATTCAAGGTTACAAATGCGTAAAATAATTGGACAAAGGGGTAATTCTAGGTTACATATGTGCTCCTTCCCTTGAGACATTGAGCTTAAAATGCAATTAACAGCCCTTTTAGATGTGCCATCAAATGTTAAAATTAAATCATCCATTGGAGAAGTAATTCACTTGACCATATTCTCGCTTTTGGACCACTAGTGTCTTATTCACCAAGCTCAACAGATTCAATCAATTGTTGAGAATATCATCTTAATGGCAGTTATAGACAAGAGTTATGGCCTTGGCAAATGGGGGTGCCAAATAAATAATTTTCCAACAAACATTTTCAGTTTTCCATTAGGTTTGTCCTTATTTGAATGCTCATTTCAACTTCCAAGGACACTAGTTGTATATGGTGAAAATGGATAACAATAATAACAAGATTGAAAGGCTAAATGAATTCAACCACAAAACCCTAGCCTAACAACAACAAAGATCCACCATAACATATGAAGATTACCTAAGACAATGCAAATCACAAGAAATCACAAAGATTATACCATCACATGTCCAATAGGGTTTTGATCTCCATTCTTCCTATCTCCATTGATCTTGCTTGATATATTTGCTCTCAGATTTTATGTGCACAAGAGCTCAACAAAGAACGGAATGTGGTTGCAAGTAGAATCGTAGTGTAGTCAAGTCCTTAAGATGATTCATTAGGATGTGTCATTAGGGTTTGATAATGAAGAAGGCATCTCCTTAAATAGAAGACACAATATGAAATGGAGGGATAAGATTGAGAGGTGTAAAAGGAGGTCGGCTATGATTAGAGGGTAGGTAGAAGAAATAATAGAATAATGAAAGTGGTAGGTAGTGTATGAATTAAGAGATGAATGACATGTGTCATGTGTAGAAAAGGCTAATGAATTAATTAAATAAATAAAGATTTATTTAATTAATAGAAGAAGTGGGATCAATTAAATAAATAAGATATTTATTTAATTTAGGAAAAGGATAATTTAAATAAATAAATGTCTTTATTTAAATGAGAAATAAGGCTAGAAGAGGATAAATGAATTAATTAAATAAATAAAGATTTATTTAATTAATAGAAGAATTAAGCTTAGATAATTAAATAAATAAAATATTTATTTAATTAGACTGGACAATTTTAGGTGTCTACACTAGTTAGTACTAGGTGTGATGATTCTTTGGTTCCACCAAGATCCCTAATATACTACTTTTAGTAAGTTTTCCTTTTTTTGAAAGCTATACAGTGGCTGAATTTGAATCATGTAACAAGAATAGAAGACATTCATCTCTACTACAAAGTTTACCCATTTTGTACACACACTCAATTAAAATAAAGATCATTTTGTTCAGCTATATTGTAATTATCAATCTTGCAAGTTTGGTCTTCTAGGTCAAATCGGCAGTTCTGTGATGAACATACGCTGTCGATTGGATAAGCTGCTAAGAGGATACACTCAAGCAGGTCCTCTAGGAAGACTAGGATAGATCAAGGCACTTTGTGATGAACAGTGAGTACCAAGATAGAGTACTTTGTGATGAACAGGGAGTACCCCAAAGTATGAGCAGCACTTTGTGATGAACAGGGAGTGCAAATGTGAGTAACACTTTGTGATGAACAGGGAGTGTCACACACGTAGTACTTTGTGATGAACAGGGAGTACTACTAGAATAGAAGTAACACTTTGTGATGAACAGTGAGTGTCACTAGGATAGAAGTAACCATATGCATTTAGATAAAAAGTAGCATTTTGTGATGAACAGTGAATGCCACCATGACTGACATGATTAATTTGCTTGACTGCAGGAGTACTTGCCTATGCTGGAGTCACAGGAGAGATTCCCGTCGACGCAGAGATTGCGACCTGAGCTGACCTTCAAGGACAGAGCTGCTATTGAGGCTATGGGTCTGAGACATATTCTGTATGTGCCTGAGTTTCGGGCAAACATGGGTTTGCTGACTGCGCTTGCTGAGAGATGGCACTCGGAGACGTGCACCTTCCATTTGCCGATGGGTGAGATGACAGTCACCCTTGAGGATGTCTACAGGATTCTGCACATACCGATTGATGGAGACTTGATTCCATATGATCGAGATGGTGACAGAGAGGCATTGAGACGGGTGTTTCAGGATCCTGGCCTAGAGATGAGGGTTGGTCATGTGGCATGGGACACCATGACAGCCACAGGGTTAGCATTGCCAGCTGTGATTGGAGGAGTGATTAGTGGGTTCTTGTGTCCGGATAGGGCGACACGGGGATTGGCAGTGGGCTGGGGCGGAGCATTGGAAACACTGGTGACGTAGCACACCAGATATGCTTAGGGACCATGTGTGTTGGCCCACTTATATTATGAGCTTCACCAGTTTGTATACCATGGGTCAGTTGGATTGGGCTGCGGGGTGACACTACTGCAGGTTTGGGCCTATGAGCATCTGCCAGTGACGAGGCCGATACACTTCTGAGGCAGGGGATATGGACGCAGCTTTGTTCATTTGTACAACATGATCACCTCACAGCTGCGGATTGGCAGGTTAGAGCATTGGCGACGAGTGCTGGATGATATTGATGTAGTCATCTGGAGACCGTATCTAGGATGCGAGGAGTGGGAGGATGACGCATTGGAGTTGCCATACACCTTCCGGAGTAGGTATCTGATTGGGCGGACGCCCTATGTGTTAGAGAGGCAGCTTGTGGACAGGGTTGGCCGATAGTTTGGCCGGATTCAGAGGATGCCACGAGGCTCGGGTATGTATACCCGTACAGTTAGGGATCAGGCGCAGTTTGGGCCTCTATTGTCATATGATCAGGCACTAACACAGCTGGCAGAGATGATACCTCTACCCTGGGACATGTGGCCAGAGGTCGACGATGCTGGGATGGATGCTGAGTATTCAGCATATTGGGCGAAGCATCCATTCCCACGACTGACAGATCCAGGGGAGCTATTGGATGGAGATGGAGGAGGAGATGATGATGATGATGATGGCGGAGGTGATGGGGGTAGAGGCCGACGGAGGTGGAGGAGAGTAGTGGGAGAGAGGCGAGTTGCACCTTGGAGAGAGGGTGGAGAGGAGCGGCAGGCTCGGGTGGTGAGGGGTCGCAGTGGATTACCCCTACAGGTACCAGCAGCACAGGATCCCAGGCAGAGACAGGGATAGGGACAGGTGCAGGGACAGAGGCATGCACAGAGACAGGTACCTGTACAGGCACCAGTATAGGTACCGATACAAGGGCAGGCACCTGCAGAGGGAGAGCCACAGGCCGAGGCAGAGGGTGGAGATCCAGAGGAGGATGAGCTGATTGAGCTCAAGGAGATCTGCCAGGGTCAGGCAGATGAGATACAGGAGTTGGAGAGGAAGAGAGACCGACTAAGGATGAGGCTCAGGGATACTGAGCGGGAGAGAGATCAGGCGATTCAGCGCTACACAAAGGCTGAGATAGCGCTGAGGGCAGGGAGGCAGGCGGCAGAGGACACAGGGGCAGGCTATGCATATGTCCTGCGGGCAGGAGAGGAGATAGGGTACTGGAGGGACCTCTACTACGGTGCAGTGCCAGCAGATCAGCGGGCAAGGAGCTTCCATAGACCATCGCGCACAGCGATAGCTACAGGAGGGAGTCGGAGGAGGCAGACATTTAGCGGTGGGGTTATGGGTCCTCCACCACCACCAGATAGAGGGGGCAAGTGGGATGATCCTGGGGTGGGTCCTTCAGGGGCTCAGATTCCATCGAGGCCAGGCGGCTCCGAGGGAGGGAGTTCATCATAGCCTTAGAGGGCTCCCATTGTATCAGTGTTGTACCATTCTTTTGTATTGTAGACACCTGCAGGTGATTGTAGCCATATGATTTTTTTGACATCATTGTATCATGACACTTTATATATATATATGAGATGATTCATTTTTTTGCGGCAGCTATATGCATGTGTACCTATGTGATGAGATGTTTAATGATGTATGTTTCTATGTGATGCTTATGATATGGATGCAAATATGTATGTAATGCAATATTTTTGTTCTTTTATGTTTTTAAAATGTTATGCCAATGCAAATGTAAATGTATGAAATGCAGATGAATATGATAATGCAAATGTAAATTGTGCTAACAGGTATTGTGTGCAGGATGTGATGCAGTTGTGATATCTATATGTATGTATGAAATGCTTATATGTGGAAATGTAGGTGCAACTACATGAAATGCAAATGTTTTTGGTGTGTCATTATACTCAGTCATGTGATAGCAGGCTATGCGGACTCGAGAAGGACGATGGAAGTCAATCAAGAAAGGGGGATGGAAGACAGAAGATATGAAAGTGAAAGAGCTTCTTGTGCGTTATCATCATTGAGCTTTATTATGGCAAAATAGGTTATGACAATCGAGGCATATGTTCGACCCAGAAAGTCATTGTACCTGTTTGCATGGAGATAAGACAGTCACAAACAAGGAATGCCCCAGTTCATACTAGACTCACAGTGTCCTCATATCCTTGGACAAGTCATAGCATTACTAAGAGACAATCCACAGACAGCAAATACCAATAGGTGACGATACCCCATCCTCGCCTTTCTAGTCAAAGACATCCTGGAGATAGAATCTCTAGTCAAAGACATTCCGGAAAAGCTAAAAGACATGTCACCAAAAGATAAAATCAAAAGAAAACCAAGACTCGACACCAACATCCACTGTAGTCCTCAAGTTTAGTGTCTCTTGTCACTTGTATAAGTCTTATTTGATTGTGGTCACAATGTTTACTTTCACAGAAAGGATAGATAGCACTGAACTATAATGTTGTCTGAGTCTATTGAAAGATTTGATTTGTTGAAGCCCATTGTTGTTGCTGTCTCATCTGAAACTGACTGAATCCATGAAACTGATACTTTATTGCGGAGAAGATGAAACTTTATTGCGGATCTATGATGCAAATGTTGCTTTATTGCGGATTGTGCGCGGATAGACTGAAGGAAGCTGGAAGAAACTGTACTCCTTGAAACATGTGATGTTCTCAGTTCCACACCCATTACTAGACGTAGGATTTGCCTTAGCCACAGATAGGGTCTGATTTGTTATGGATGGAAAAGGATGTGGAAAGGGAGGTTTATTATGAATGGCTAACCAATCTTAGGTAGATCAATAACAAGCCATGATGGGACTGGGTAAGTTTATTATGGATGAATAGGTTGTGAGTGTGTGCAAAGTGAAAGGATGAAAGTGAATCCTGAAGGAGGGAGGAGCAATGTCTCTACGCATGGCGCTGGTGACCTAGTTTTCACCATGGTACTTGCCCAGGGCGCCACCGAAGTGGTTTTCACTATTGGACGAAATTATTTCTCTTTACTTTTTTCGATTTTTCAATGTTTTTTTGTGTCACAAGGCGCCTGTTTGCTAGGTTTTCACCAAGTAACGATTTTTTTGTTTTATAATTTTTTTTGTATTTTTGAATTAGGATATTCCGATGAGCTATGTGTAGAACCTGCGAAGGTGCATGTTGTTGATAGGATCCTCCAAAGGTTCACCTTCTGTAGTTGAGAGCTGATATGCCCCAGAGCCATATACTGCTGTGATGATGTAAGGACCAAGCCAGTTTGGTTCGAACTTGCCCTTCTTCTCTCTGTCTTGCTGATTCTTGGGGTTTTCTCTGAGAACCAAGTCACCTACCTCAAATGTGCGAGGCTTGACCTTGTGATTGTAGCTGCGACTCATTCGTTGTTGGTAAGCCTTGAGATGATTAAAAGTAGTTTGTCTCCGTTCATCTAGCAGTTCCAGTTCTTGTAAGCGAGAGACCCTGTAATCTTCATCAATAATGATGTTTTGCAAAGAGACTCGTAAAGAGGGTAACTCGACCTCAATAGGCAAGATGGCTTCAGAACCATAGACTAGTGAATAGGGTGTAGTTCCCGTAGGTGTACGGACGCTTGTGCGGTAGGCCCAGAGTGCAGGATTAAGTTGGATATGCCAATTACGACCAGCATCGTCGACTGTCTTCTTGAGGATTTTAAGGATTGTTTTATTAGACGCCTCAGCTTGGCCATTACCTTGGGGGTAATATGGTGTGGAGAAATGATGGGAAATATGGAAGCGGTCACAGAGTTCACGAACATCCTAATTTTTGAAGGGACGCCCGTTATCAGTGATAATGGAAACAGGAATTCCGTATCGGCAAATGATATAGTTAAGGATGAATGTAGCAATTTGCTTTCCCGTAACTTGTGTGAGAGGCACGACTTCAATCCATTTTGTAAAATACTCTGTGGCAGTGATAATGAATTTATGACCAGTAGAGGAAGGAGGGTGAATCTTGCCTATGAGATCGAGTCCCCACTGACAAAAGGGCCAAGGAGACGCAAGTGGTTGTAGTTCTTGTGCTGGCGCATGTATGAGGTCTCCATGAATTTGACATTGCTTACATTTCTTGACAAACTGATATGAGTCTTTTTCCATATTGGGCCAGTAATATCCAGTCCTAATGAGTTTCTTGGCCAAGGTAGGACCACTAGCATGTGGACCACATATCCCTTCATGCACTTCCCGTAACGCAATCTGAGCTTCGTCACTTTCTAGACATCTAAGAAGAGTGCCATCTAAACCTCGCCGGTATAGGATATCAGCTAAAATGACATATCGAGAGGATTGGCGAATGAAGGTACGACGTTGGTTATTTGATAGATCAGGAGGTAAAGTATTGTCGCGTAGGTATGTAAAAATGGAACCATATAACTGGGATTCAAGACCAACAACGCATATCATCTCAGTAGGAATTATCTCATATGAAGGGACTAAAAGGTTATCCACCAAGAACTCATAGCGGGTCTCGTTTGGAGGTAAATCAATCAATGAAGCAATTGTAGCCATGGCATTTGCGGCGCGATTCTGCTCTCTTGGTATCTGCTCAAAGTCTATCTTTGTAAAGTGTTGTTTCAGATTATCCACCATTTGTTTATAAGGCATTAACTTTTCATCTTTTGTTTGATAATCACCAGTTGCTTCACGGATAACAAGTTGGGAGTCTCCAAAAACACGAAGTTCCTGGATCTTCCATTGAACTGCAATTCGTAATCCTATTGTTAATGCCTCATATTCCGCTATATTGTTAGTGCAAGGAAATGATAAGCGGTACGATTTTGGTATAGAATCCCCTTGAGGAGTTATAAAGAGGATGTCAGCTCCTGCCCCATGCTGTGTGTATGAGCCATCGAAGTACAGTTGCCATGGCTTTGCATGTGACACTGTTAAAATGGATTCATCTGGAAATTCTGAATTTAAAGGAACATCATCTATCATGGGAGCATCTGCTAATTGATCTGCGATGGCTTGTCCTTTTATTGCTTTTCTGTCCACATACTCGATGTCGAATTCACTCAGTATCATTACCCATTTGGCCAGTCACCCAGTAAGTGTTGCTTTATTGAGAAGGTATTTTAATGCATCAATTCTTGCAACCAACTTAGTCTTATGAGTAAGCATGTAATGTCATAATTTCTGTGAAGCAAAGACCACGACGAGACATGCGCGCTCAATTGGTGTGTAGTTTAGCTCGTATCCCACCAATGTGCGACTGATATAGTATACTGCTTTTTCCTTGCCCCCAGCAATTTGTTGTGCTAAGAGTGCTCCTAGTGCTGTTGGAGTAGCTGACATGTATAGTAGTAGTGGTTGATCTGGAACTGGTGGCATCAGAACTGGTGGATTTAGGAGATAGTCTTTGAGCGTCTAGAAAGCCTGTTGACAGTTGTCATCCCATTTGAATTTGATGTTTTTATGTAGCAGGTGCTGAAAAGGATTACACTTATCCGCCAGTTGTGCTATGAATCTTCGTATGGACTGGAGCCTGCCTTGTAAGGATCGAAGTTGACTGATATTTCTTGGTGGTTGCATTTCCAAGATAGCTTTGACTTTTGCTGGATCCGCTTCAATTCCTCTTTTGGATACAATGAATCCTAGGAGTTTCCCAGAGGTTACTCCAAAGACACATTTCTTAGGGTTTAATCTAACTTTGTATTTTTCCAACCGATCAAAGGCAACTGAAAGTATGTCCAAGTGTGTATTTCTGTCTATTGATTTGACCAAGAGGTCGTCAACATAATCTTCCACAGTTACATGCATGAGATCATGAAAGATAGTAGTCATAGCTCTTTGATATGTAGCACCTGCATTTTTTAACCCGAAAGGCATGACATTCCAGCAGAAAGTTCCCCACGGACAAGTAAATGTCGTTTTATGTTGATCCTCGGGTGCAATTCTTATCTGATTATAGCCAGAGAATCCATCCATTAATGATAGCATTTCATGACCTGCTATGAGATCAACGATCAAGTCAATGTTTGGTAATGGGAAGTCATCCTTTGGACAAGCTTTGTTGATGTCTCTGAAATCTGTGCAAATTCTGATGCTGCGGTCTGGTTTACTGACAGGTACCAAGTTAGAGATCTATTCAGGATAATTGATTGGACGTATGAATCCGACATTGAGTAATTTCTCAAGCTCTGCTTTGACTAGTAATGCCACTTGTGGATGCATTTTTCTTAATTTCTGTTTTACTGGTTTTGCCCCCGGTTTGACTGTCAGATGATGCATTACCAAATCCGGATCCAATCCAGGCATATCAGCGTATGACCAGGCGAAGTTGATTTGTCGCTCTTTGAAGAAACTTATGAATTTTGACCTTTCAGACTCTGTCAGTGATTGAGCTAGGAATATGTTGTGTGGAACCTCCTCTGTACCGATGTTTGTTTTGATAGTCTCCTCTACCAACATGGATGATTTTTCCTCATATGATGCTGGGAGAATGTCGAGCCTTCCATCTTCGGGCGCCTCAGAGAGGTTTTCACCGTCAGATACGTCCTTTCTTTTTACTTTTTTGGAATCAGATAGCGCCACAGTGTGGTTTTCGCCATAAGACCCTTGATTTGTTCTTATTTTCACGTTTTTGCGACTGGAAGGTCCGACACCCTCACCAAAATATGCCACGCTATTGAGTTCTATGGTGTATCCCGCTTTATGGTCTCCAGGGGGAAGATCATCTCGTATGCCTAGATAATCAATAAAAGCTTCATCGTTTTGGAATGTATCCAACTGTGCAGGTCCTTCATTATCCCAATCAATGAGTTGGTGATGAACAAGGGGAAGGCCGTTAATGTCTTTGAAGTTAGCGGGGCTAAGAGTGAAGATGTGGTTATATTCGGGTATGTCAAGGTAATTATCAAGGTCATCGATGGCACTCTCCTCATCAGTCTCGATCGCGAACGAATCCAAATTATCATCACTAGTAGCGCATTCCGGAACAGGTGTTCTCATCCTATGTGATTTCAACCTAGAACCTTGAGACAAGGACTGTGTAGACTCCTCATGGGTTGTTTCTTGACCAACTCTGAATTTGTTATAAAATTCCTCCTCTTCTGTGGGTTCACCTGGCTCTCTGAATGTCTCAGTGAGCTCATAGTCACTGGAGGATTTATCTGAACCCCATTCCCATTCGTTGGAGTCTGTGGAATAGCGATCCTCTTGTTGAATTTTGGCAATTTTGATTTGTGATGCCTCTTCTGTCCTTTTAGTGGGGATCTTGGAAGTCAGAAAACCAAGTCCCTTCGAGCGTTCCCTTTTTACAGTCAATTCAGGTTGTAAGGGCTCCATAACGCCTTCTTTGCGTAACCCAAGAGGGCTTTTCCCATCATACCCAAATTTTTGTAGAATCTTAAAGCCTTTGCCATATTTCTCATAGGGTATATTGATCTGATCTTGTGTGTCATCTTCAATGTCTTTGTAGAGCATTTTGTATAAGCCTTCCTCTTCCAATTCGCCCCATCTTTGAAAGGTAGTAGGGTCCCATTTGAGCGTCATGATGAATGTTTGCTTGTTAGGATGTGGCCTTCCATATTCTTTTGGAGATTTCATGACTTGTCGTAAATACATGGTCTGATTTAAAGTGTATTCTCCCATGCCTTTGTTCTGAAATTTGCCTTTAAGTTCACCTTGTTTTGATGTCGAAGGTTTTAATGACTCAGGATCAATGTATGCCGAAGAAGAAACAGCTTCACGATTACTGGGAATGATGGTCTCAGTATGTGATATCAAGTTATTGCAATATATGAACGGATTAGGATCGCCGTTAACTGTTACCTCGACTCCATTGTGAGGAAACTTAATGCATTGATGATATGTCGATGGGACTGCCCTCATTTCATGAATCCAAGGACGTCCTAGCAATATATTATAAGTGAGATCTAAATCCAGGACTTGGCAAACCACATCCTCTGTAACTGGCCCAATTCTTAGAGGTAATGTGACCGTGCCCTTGGATGAGCGTTCTTCATCATCGTATGCCTTGATGGTGATTTGATTTTTTGAATTCACAGCTTTATTGGAATATCCCAATTGTTTAATGGTGCTCAATGTACAAATGTTTAGACCAGCTCCTCCATCTATCAGGACTCGCTTTATTTGATGCTTGTGTATGAAGGCTTCGGTATGTAATGGTGCATTATGTGGTTGACTTACAGAGGCATCATCGGCTTCTGTGAATGTAAGGGAATGTGGAATGGAAAGGTATCCCACCATGGCTTGAAACTGGTCCACGTTCAGATCAGTAGGAATGGCGGTGTCTCTCAAGATTTTGTCAAGAATAGCTTTACGAGCAGGGGATATGCGTAATAGCTCAAGGATTGAAATGAGCACGGGTGTCTTCCCTAACTGTTCTACAAGGTCATACTCAGGTTTGGTAGATGAAGAAGTGGTGTTTTTAGTCGAAGCACCTGGCAAAGTAATTTTACCTCGACGAGTTGTAACATGACATTCAGAGGTAGGCTCGGAAGAAGATCCAACACCTCTTAGGACAATCTTGGGTCGCTGAGGAGGCTTCTCAGGGTTTTTGTTCTTGATGGTAATAGTAGAGATATGATTGTCCATCGAGATATGATTGATAGTTGAATCATAGTTGTAAGGTGCTCTAGTATAGTTGGCTTGATCATCTGTGACTTTAGCTTTTCCATTGTCGTGCTTTGGGAATGGTTCCTTAAACATCTCATGTTCTTGATTGGATGAGTGTCCCTCAATCTCAATGTCACCTCTATCAATGAGATCTTGCACAATGTTCTTCAGTCGATGACAATTACCTGTTTTATGACCCTTGCTTTTATGAAATTCACAATACTCATCATCATTCCACCAATTTGGTTTGACCTTTGGTTCATATGGCGGGAAATCTGGAATTGTGATCACCTTGTTTGCCACCAGCTTTTTAAAGACTGACTCAAGTGGTTCTCCCAATGCAGTGTACTTCCTTCGTGATCTAGAAGTTGTTTGAGTATTCACTTGATTGCTTGTAGAACTTGATCCTGAAAAGATGAATTTGGGTCGCACCGTGTTGGCATCAACCACACCATCATTGACTGTGTTCTTGTTTTTATTCCAAAATCTTGGCTTGTCTTTTCCCTTAAAGTCATCTTTGTTTTCCTTAAATATCTTAATGACTCCTTGTTCAATTAGGACCTTTTCTGTTGCTAAGCCTCTTTCGATAACATCCTTGAAGGTAGACAAACAAGCTTTCCTTAGATCATAGCCAATGTCTTTGTTAACATTCTGGGTGAACATCTCTACCATTTGTTTTTGTGGAATTTCACAAGAGCATCTGCTGGCTAGATTTCTCCATCTTTGAAAAAATGATGCAAAAGATTCTCCCTATTTTTGCTTGGTATTGCACAAAGTAGTGACTGATATGTTTGTCTCTATGTTATAGGAGAAATGTTGAATAAATGCCTCTGCTAGGTCACCCCATGACTTAATTCCAGGTGGAAGTTGGGAGAACCAATCCGTAGCTTGATCACCTAAGCTTTGTGGGAATAATCTCATCAAATATGTCTCTTCTGCTGCTACCTCAATGCAAGCTGTGAAAAATTGTCTTATGTGTGCCTTAGGATCCCCTTTTCCTCTATACTTATCAAATTTAGGCGTCACAAAGTGTGTAGGAAAAGGAGGCATTGGAATGCTCTTGTCAAATGGATAAGGACATATGTCTCTCATTGTGTATGTTGGCTTCGGTGCATTTATGTCCTCCATTTTCTTTTGTAAGTCCCTGATTTGTTGTTCCAAACTGCTCTTAGGTGGAGATTGACTTCTTGGACCATATCCTATGTTTGAGGTAGCCATTGGAGGAGGTACATGTTGCATATATGGATGATATTGATCATACACATGTTCATATGGAGGAGGTCTATAGTGATGCTGCGTATATGGATCACTTGGTATAGATTCATGTTGAGGAACACCATATCTATTTTGTGCATGTATACCATACTCTACAGGCATGTCATGTTTTATTGTATTGCCCCCAAATTTGACATGAGGTTTCCTTGTGTCTAAATTTTGAGCATGCCTTGGAATATCCCATTACTTTGGTGGTTGATCCTTAGCATTGATATGTGATTGAGCATATTTTTCTCCATAAGACTTCCATAATGGTCTGCGAAGATGAGTATCATATGTTTGACCATGTGTATGTGGGATCTCTGGTTTTTGAAGCAAAGCTGATGGTGATTCAGGTACCATGTGTGGTCCTCTATTTCCTCCACTATCAGGTCTCCTTTGATGCATGTTGGTGTGTGGGGGAAAAAGCGAGACTAAGTTATCATGCCCTAATCCTACCTCTTGTCACACACTACGGAATACGAAAGAGCCTAGAGGTATCGCACAATTGGCTACTTCTTTTTGTGAAAGAGAGAGCCACGGGCTACCTATTAGGGTTTCTATTCCTTTGTTGTAATTGAAAGGTAAGATTATGCAAGTTCAATTCCTAACCCTAAAATGCAAGTATGAGCTAACAACAAGATTACAGAATTGAACTTAAACAATGGAAAGCTGTAAATACAAGGATGGAATAAGAATGCAGATGTGTACCCGGAGTCAAAATCGGACTGAAAATGTGCGGGACGGGGGCGCGGGCGCCACTGTCCTGAAAACTGCACCGGAAACTGTCGTTCTGCACTCTGAAACACTGTCGGGAAGCTGTCTGAAAGCTATCTGTCCGGAGGACCAGGGCGCCCAGCGCCTCTGTCCCAGGGACCAGGGCGCCCAGCGCCCCTGTCCTGGCAGGACCAGGGCGCCCAGCGCCCCTGTCCCAGTCTTCTACTCTGCAATTTGATACAGAGTGCTGTCTCGACCTGTTCTCTCTGGATTTGTATCCTACGACGTCGTCCGAGTCCCGAAACCTGCACTTATATCTGAAAAAGGGGGTATGGGCGGCTATATAGGGTTTTGCCTTAGTCAAACCCCCGCTTCGGTGATTTCCACCTCCACGAATAGCCAAGTTGTTTTGTAAAATGTATTGTGTGTGCAAGGTCCTAAAATGCAAGAAAGCAAACTAGAGCAACCTAGAAAGTAAACCCTAATTGCTTGTAAATGATAATGTAAATGCTCTAAATCAAGATGCAAAGTGATCTAAAGCATGAATGAAGGATATATTGAAGCTTTATGCAAAGACATGAAAACAACATGAAATCATACCCAACCCTCAAGGGAGAGGTACAAGCCAATCTTCAGTCGGTAATCTCCTATTGTTCTTCAATGTCTTCCAAGCCCTAAATGGATGAATGGAATTGATAAATGCTTGATAGAGGGATGTTGTAAGATGTTGAGGTCTTCAAAGATCTGCTCTTTCGCTGCATATGAGGTTCTTGGAAACAAAAATCCGATCCCTTCAAATGAAGAAAGAGAGCTCTTATGTATGAAACCCTAGGTCGCAATTTCGTCTTTTGGCCGACCTAGAGATTGAATATCCCGCCAATTTCTTGGGGTTAAGCTTTATTTTATGATTGGATCGTGCTCCTAAAATTTCGGGAAAAATGTCCGGGACCGTGTGCACTCCGAGCGCCACGGTCCCGACAACTTTTCACCAAATTTTCAAGGCCGTCAGATATGATGATTTTAGAGAGAATCCCGAAGTTACAGGTGATTTCGAGTTGTTTTGACCCCCGAAATCAAGCCCCCAAGCTCAGAATAGGGCCTAATTAGGGTTTTTGATTAAGTGATGTATTGGAGGAATAAAATGAAAGGGGCACGCTTTAATGAAAGGGCCCGACTTTGTGATGTGGAAGATGATGAAATAGAACCTTTAGACCTAATTAATTTGATTAATTAAGTGCTAAAGGGGAAATGCAATGCAAAATGCAACTGCGCCAAGGCGGGTGCTAAACTAGGTGTTAAATTGTACTGCTTTAGCAAGTGCGTACAATTTATGACGTTACAGTTGGAGTGAGGTTGCTGCAAAGGTCTATGCTCCATTATTTGAGACATGTCAAAATCATGAGGTATCTTGGCTCCACTTTGTGCCATCATGTGTAAGAAGTATTGTCTATCCCTCCTCATTATCTCCTCAATCAGTCGATTGAAATGGGGATTCATAATGGATTCTTCCACATCTACTGAATGTATTGATAAGTTGTCCAAATTGTCATTGTGTGTAGCATTGTTGTTTAGAGTGTCCATGTTCTCAACATTTGGAATGTTTCTATAAGCCTCCATGTCAGGTAATGTAGTGTGATCAGTATTGAAAAATAAATCATTGTCATACTCATAAGAACTCATGTTTGCGGACTCTTGAGCTTCTTTAGTTTCTCTCCTAGATTTTTGAAGACGGGTTTCAACCATGAACTAGGTATTAACCAAGATGTGTAAGACTAGATGAAAATGAAAAAAAGTATGGAAGACCAAGAGTTGGATGGAATGTAAATGAATCTGAAGTTTACTTGCAATGTCCAAAGTGTAAGACCAAGTATGTATGTAGTAGAGTAGGTGTGACTTCCAAAGAGAGGATAGTTTCTCTTGATGAGGTAAGCTGACCTTGACCCTAAGTAAGACCAAATGAGACCCAAAGGTAAGAAACCTTGATGAGGGACCACTTAGAAAAGTGTTGTTGTATGTAATGTGTTGACAAAGTATGATGAGGACAAGCAAGTGACCTTTTGACTCAAGTTTAGACAAATGTGAATGTAATGTAAAGTGTAAAGCAATGATGGACTTTGTGAGACCCAAAGATAGGTTGAATGTTAAATGAAAACCTTAGAGAGATGACCTAGGAAGCTCAAGATTTCTGAAACTGACTGTGTTTGCTTGCTGGACTGTAACAGTGTTTCAATTCTGGACGCAGACGCGACTGTATACTGCACAAACGCGATTTCCTGACACAGACGCGCTTCTGATATTTTCCTGTTTATGTTTGCTGGACTGTAACAGTTTTTCAATTCTCGACACAGACGCGACTGTATACTGCACAGACACGGTTACCCGACACAGATGCTACTCTGTTTAACACAGACGTTGTTATAAACACAGACGCTATTCTGCCCTTCACAGACGCGCTTAGACAACACAGACGCAGATAAAACAGACACAGACGTGTTTCTGTAAAATTTGTACAATTTTTTCCAATCTGTGAAGTCATTTTGTTGTGACCAAATCTAACTGTTTGACTGTTTTTCATGACAAGAGGACACAGTGTTGATGAGGACTCAATGTTTGCTAGTGTTTAGACTCCAAATGACTCCAAGAAAAGTGTGTTGTTTGATGTAAAATTGTTTTGCATACACTTGAAGACACAAAAGACACAATGTTTTGTTGTTTGGTCTTGATTGTTTGAATGTTTAACATAAGTCAAGCACAATTCTTATGGCTGGCCAAGACAATAGTTGTTGATCCCACATGGGGTTTTACCCCCGAGGCTACGCTATTCAGAGCGGATACTTAGATGCTTGACCTCACTGGCTCCACCCTCGGCACTCACTTCTCGGGTCAGCCAAGCATCAGTCCCCATGAAAACTCCCCATGGCGAACTTTGTATCTCTACTAAGAACCGTATGTGTGTGGGCCGCTACCAGAGGTCCGACCTCCTGCCCCAACAACTAGAAGGATTTGGGCCTCTAAAACAAAATGGTGCTAGTAAGGGCATCCGCTCGTGTGGCCATATATGCGGCACTTTCAGCTCTGTAAATACAGAAGGCTCCCAGCCGGTAGGGGTTACGCCCTACAACTGATCAAATAAATTTGATCAAACGGGTTTATGGGGAGACATAGTGTTGGTATGAACTAATCAGCACACGTTATTCATAGTTTTCACCATGAATACATTTGATTATAGTGGTTCGGATGAGGTGGGTTTTCCTCGCTACCACTTGGGTCGTCCTCTTCTCACTAGTAGTCCTAATGACCACACGGGAAGACAGGCCCTCTAAAGATTGAACAAAAAGAGCCTATTGCTCAAGACACAAAAGATAATGATTCAATTTTAGTGCACCAATGGAAGTGTTTGCTAATCTATGAAAACAAGGCACACAATAAAAATTCAAAGCCCTAGCCAAGGACCTGCAACAAAAGTTGTTAGTAGTTCAGGTTGTTTCAAATGATCACCCCTTCCTGCAAGCACACAAGTTAGGTAAATTTTAAAACCCAAAAGACTTTGTGAAAATAGGGGCCTTCAACCAAACGATTTTGCTTCCAAGACAAGCTGCATTTAGTTAGCTAGATCTGAAAGTGTTAGTCCAAAAATAAACCAGATCTGAAACCCTAAGTACAAAATCCGAAAATTGAATCAATGAAAACTTCAAAATTCTGAAACCGTAAATACACAGACGCTGTTACCCTCAACACAGACGCGTCTGGATAACACAGACGCGGTTCTGTGATGCACAGCCACGCCTAAAAATCACAGACGCTCCTTTCCGACACAGACGCGGGTGAATGTGACACAGACGTGCTTCTATAACACAGACGCGCTTATGTAACACAGACGCGGATAGAAAAGACACAGACGCGCCTATCCCGAAACCTACAAAACGAAATATTGACGAAACACAGACACGGATAAAGTTGTCACAGACGTGCCTGAAAATCAAAAACGCAATCCGAAAGTGCGCAGACACGAAAATACCAAAAATGTTGCCGAAAATGTCCGATCTGCAACTTCAAAACACAAGATCTGCAACAAGGAGGTTAAATGCAAAGGGACAAGGTCCCACCGGGCGTGCCAAAATGTGTATGGTGAAAATGGATAACAATAATAACAAGATTGAAAGGCTAAATGAATTCAACCACAAAACCCTAGCCTAACAACAACAAAGATCCACCATAACATATGAAGATTACCTAAGACAATGCAAATCACAAGAAATCACAAAGATTATACCATCACATGTCCAATAGGGTTTTGATCTCCATTCTTCCTATCTCCATTGATCTTGCTTGATATATTTGCTCTCAGATTTTATGTGCACAAGAGCTCAACAAAGAACGGAATGTGGTTGCAAGTAGAATCGTAGTGTAGTCAAGTCCTTAAGATGATTCATTAGGATGTGTCATTAGGGTTTGATAATGAAGAAGGCATCTCCTTAAATAGAAGACACAATATGAAATGGAGGGATAAGATTGAGAGGTGTAAAAGGAGGTCGGCTATGATTAGAGGGTAGGTAGAAGAAATAATAGAATAATGAAAGTGGTAGGTAGTGTATGAATTAAGAGATGAATGACATGTGTCATGTGTAGAAAAGGCTAATGAATTAATTAAATAAATAAAGATTTATTTAATTAATAGAAGAAGTGGGATCAATTAAATAAATAAGATATTTATTTAATTTAGGAAAAAGATAATTTAAATAAATAAATGTATTTACTTAAATGAGAAATAAGGCTAGAAGAGGATAAATGAATTAATTAAATAAATAAAGATTTATTTAATTAATAGAAGAATTAAGCTTAGATAATTAAATAAATAAAATATTTATTTAATTAGACTGGACAATTTTAGGTGTCTACACTAGTTAGTACTAGGTGTGATGATTCTTTGGTTCCACCAAGATCCCTAATATACTACTTTTAGTAAGTTTTCCTTTTTTTGAAAGCTATACAGTGGCTGAATTTGAATCATGTAACAAGAATAGAAGACATTCATCTCTACTACAAAGTTTACCCATTTCGTACACACACTCGATTAAAATAAAGATCATTTTGTTCAGCTATATTGTAATTATCAATCTTGTGTTTTAGTTTGTTCAATTTTTACTTTTGGTACAATAAATTTCTCAACTATTGTATTGTTCCCCAAATTACTAGCCTAATTTAGATAAGTGCTATCACAACCTAGTTGCTCTTGCATGTACCATCAAATGTAGTCAAATATTGGATATTTGAATTAAAGATAAGATTCAATGATATTGAAGAAATGGCTACTAACTCCTCAAATTCCTTCAAGTTGTTGATATAGGTGGCTTGAGGAAAAACAAAGATCAAGGAAGAAGAACTGATTTGTGTTGATGCTCCAAAGTAACCAAAATAAGTAGTGAGCCCCATTGGAAAGGTCATTTGGCAATTGGACTCCCTTCAGAGCCTAGGTAAGTTGTGACATCCCTAAGTTTGACATGAGAATTGATGTAGATGTTATTGATGATTATATTTCTAAATTGGAGATGTATTTCTTTGTAATTCTTAGATTAGAGAAAATTAGTAGAGCCCTACTTAAATTAGAATTCCAGTTCAACAATGTTGGATTGCTAGCTTGCTAGCTAAGGAGGAGTTGAAGGAACTCCACTTGATTTAGTGATGGAGGTGAATTTTAGTTTGGGCGGTTTTATGGAGGTGAATTTCAGTTTGGGCAAATTATAAGACCTGAAAAAGAATGGAAAGATGCAATAGATACATGTTCTCAAACACCAACAATAACTACACAATAGAAGCAGATGGAGCATATGCTCTCAAGGTACAAAGGCATGTTGATTGTGTTGATGGGTGTACCTTTGCATTGTTAGGTAAAGATTTGAATTGATAATGTCCTTGACACACCACTATTAAATTGGCCACCATATAAATTACCATTTTTGGACAATGATGATTTCTAACATAGTGTATAGGCACCTAAAATATGATGGAGATTTATTCTATTGTTTAGGTCTGCATACAATGAAAGGTCTACATATTGGAAGGAGACAATCATCCATACTTATCACAAGCTTCTGCAGCTCATGTAGACTCAAGGTGAGTTGTAAAATGACCATCAAAGGTGCTCCATGTACCTACAATGGTGAGCCATTTCTAACATAGTGTCACCTGAGACTTTTTATATTTACCATAACAAGATGTTTTATAACATAGTGGGTAAGTACCTAAAATATAACAAATAGATATATGCTATCATTTAGGTTTGCATGCAATGGAAGGATTATATTTTGGGTAAGGAGATAGTCATGCATACTTATTACAAGCCTCTGCAGTTCATGTAGATTTGAGGTGAGTTTTAAAATTACCATCATCAAAGATGCTCCAAGTACCTACAACATTTTTTTCAATTGAACATTTGACATAAGAACGGGAGTATTGATAAGGTTGTTGACTGCTTGACTTATCTTTCATCTGCAGCTTTGAAAACAACACTTGGTTCTTGCAAGCATGAAACATTAGAATGACCTTAACTTAACATTAGAGATCTTGAATTCTTTTACATATACCAAAAATTCACAGTTAGGTGGTAGATTCTTGATTTTCACATAGAAAATGAGCTCCTATGCTACATGAGACATGCACATTTGTATTCCCACTGAGGAACCACTAAAGATGATTTGGGACTTTCACTATAGTTGGGTGAAAAGATAGTGTTGCTGCTAATTTTATAAAATTATTCCTATTGTTTGCAATAGGGTCATAGAAGTGTAGTTTCAAGTGACATATGCAAAACAAGCAATTGTAGACAAAGAGAAAAATGAATGACTAGGGCCAACCTCCTCCTCTTAGTTGTCTTGTTATAATTGTTTGTTTTTTTGAACTATTGTCTTGTTTGGACTTTGGGATGTGACTCTTTCCACTTACCTTTCTTTTTGTGAATATGCATAACACTATTTTGGAGATGACAATATAGATCATCATCCATTAAAAAATAATTATAATGGTAAAATTCATAGACCTTGTGTAGGGTCCTCCAAGCCTAGAGTAAGGAGTTTGAAGCCTAGATACATTGATTTGGCCTTGTGGCCATCAATGAGCGTTGACCCAATAGGAGAAGTCTTGAGACTAACAATTTTGGAAGTGTGGCATTGTTGAGAGCCAACACTTAGGTGTGAACCCTGTCTTCACAAATTATGATCAGTTCCCATGATACTTGACCCTATCCTCGTGGTGTTGGCTCAATTCATATTAGTTTTCCCAAGCTTAGAAGCCAAGTAATGTATCCAAGGGTGTCTAGAAGAATGGAGTGAATGATCATTGACTTTGTATGTTGAAACCATTATACATGCCCCTCCATTGAGGGTATTGAGGAAGATTGGGAATAGTGTGTTTTGGTGAAGAAACATGATGTGAGAAGTTTGATGCAGAGGCAAGGGTAGAACTCAATATGTCATATTAGGACAACAACCACATTGATTAGGCAAGTCAAATAAGGTCTCTCCAATGTTTAGGATACACAAGGGCAACATTAGTCATGTAAGTATGCATGAGCATGGGAATGGATAGTTACTTTCCTTTTAGACTAACTTGGCTCTATGACTCTCAATGGTGTTCATCCCAAAAGTATATGTAATATCATTCACTTGCACCCAAGGTGTGACTGAGAATTTTGTCTTACTTGTCATTGATTTGGACAGTATCGAGAGGATTCCATAAGCATGACTATCACCATACTCTATATGACATTTTTGAAGGCTTTGGTTTGACAAAGAGCACATCCTAAGGGTTCTATGGTGGAGGGATATATGGTATACCAGACTATGGTGTACATTTCTGAATATCTTCCTAAGTTTGTAGCAAAGATCCACGTGGATCTCATTTGGGATCCCAACCCCATTAGCAAATTCGAAGGGGAGTACTTGACGGGGAAATGTAGATTAAGGAAAGTGAGAGGTAATTATAAGATGTTATTGTAG